>NC_067402.1:142439719-142767219 GCF_016432865.1 Antechinus flavipes | reverse complement strand
AGATGTAGTTTTCCACATTATACCAGTTCTATTTAATTCCTTAATATTGATTGGATTTACAGAGATATTTACTTCATAGATATAACAAGAAGAAATATACAAAAATTTCCTGCAATTATTTCCAAATCATAATTTCCCTTATACCATTTTTCTTTCAGGAAATATACTCAAAACTGAATTCAGTTTCTACATAGCTTTGGTCTCACCAAGTTCAAAGGCACCATATTGATGGGAAGAGATCATCTTCCATTGGTTGTGAAACTCAAGATTTCTCTGGAACAGTGGTGTCAAAATCAAATAGAATCAGATTCTGTAGAAAAATTTATGTTAAACTACATTTTATTTTTTATTTTCTTTTTGTTGTTGCTGAGCCAATTGGGGTTAAGTGTCTTGTCCAGGGTCACACAGCTAGGAAGTATTAAATGTGGAAGCCAGATTTGAATTCAAGTCCTCCTGACTTCAAGGCTGGTAGTTTATCTACTATGCCACCTAGCTGCCCCTGCATTTTATTTTTTAAAACCTTTCCCAATTACATTTTAATAAATACTTATCTACTATATTTTATCATAAACTGTATATAACTAAAATAGCCTCAAATAACTTTCTTAAAGATATTGATAAAAATGTGAGCAATCATCAGCTTCCAAATAAAATTGCTATTATACATTTTAAAATATATATTATATATTTGTTTTTAACTTTTTAAAAAATTTTGATTTCAAAATTCTCTCTTCCTTCCTACCTTCTCCTAACTTCTGAGAAGGTAAACAATATGATATCAACTATATACATGAAATCATGTGAAACATATTTATATATAAACCATGTCACAAACAGCAAGAAAAATAGAAAATTATACTTCAAGATGGATAGCAGTTTTCACCCAGAGTGCTTTGGAACACTTATGTTTAATCACTATATAGGTCAAAATAGCTGTCTTTTTCAGTTGAACACCACTAGAATAATGCTCTTGCTGTGTACAATGATCTGGTTCTATTCACTTAAGTTTATATAAGTCTTCTCAATTTTTTCTGAAATTATTCCCTTTATCATTTCTTAGAACACAGTAGAATTTCATTGTAACCATATACCACAACTTATTCATCATCCCTCAGTTGATGGATATCCCCTCAATTTATGGATATCCCCTTAATTTCCACTAGAAAAAGAGCTAATAGCAATATCTTTGTATACATGGATCCTTTTCTTTTTTTCTGATCTCCTTAGGGTAAGAGATACTGCTGGATCAAAAGGTGTATACAATTTTACTTTGACTTATAGTTCTAAATTGTTTGTTGGAATGGTTGTATGGATTCACAACTCCACCAACAATTCATTAGTGTACCTATTTTCTCACTTCATCCCCATCATTTGTCATTTCTGAAGTAGCACTTCAGAGTTGCTTTTTAATTTATATTTTTCTAATAGTGATTTAGAACATTTTTATATGATTAAAAATAACTTTGATTTCCTTATCTGAAAACTGCCTGTTTTTAATCTTTTGATCATTTGCCAATTGGGTAATGGCTTTTATTTTCATAAATTCAACTTCATTTCCTTTATATTTAAAAAATTAATCCTTTGTCAGAGAAATTTTTTATATTTATTATGTATGGTATCTTTTAGCACAATGCCATCTCCTTGATTAAGCTTTTTAATTTAACTTTTTAAAAACTTTTGCTTTGTTAGAGATCATAATTGCAACTCCTTTTTTTTTTTAACTTCAGCTGAAGCTTAATAGCTTCCCCTCTAGCACCTTTTTTTAACTGTATGCATGCCCATCTGTTTAAATGTGTCTCTTGTAAAGAACATATTGTTGGATTCTTGTTTCTACTCCATTCTACTAACCACTTCTATTTTTATGAATGAGTTCATCCAATTTATATTAGCAGTTATGATTACTTACTCTATATTTCCCTTCATCCCATTTTTTGTTTATCCTTCTCATTCTTTTTATCTTGTCCATTCTCAAAACTGTTTTGCCTCCCTTAATCTGCCCTCTCTTTGTTCACCTTTTTATTATCTCCTTTTCCTCCTACTTTTCTATTGGATAAATTACATTTCTATATCTAACTGGATGTATATATGTAATTTTCATTCTTTGAGCCAATTAAGATGAAAGTAAGTTTTAAGTATTACCCATTCCCAACTATCACTTTACTGTAAAAACTCTTCCTTCTGCACTTCTTTTATGTGAGATAATTTTCCCTATTTTCCCCCACTTCCTCCCTCCTATGCATCCCTTTTTCCCTCTTTTCATTTTTTATATCATCCCAACAAGTAGATTCATACCCATAATCTCTGTCACTATAGATTCCTAACTGTCCTAATAGTAATAAAATTCTTAAGAGTTATATGTATTATCTTTTCACATAAGAATTTAAACAGTAACATGTATAGCCATTATGAATTCTCATTCATGTTTCATTTTTATACTTCTCTTGAGACTTCTTTTTGAATATCAAGTTTTCTCTTCAGGTGTTTATCATCAGGAGTGCTTGAAAATCGTCTATTTTATTAAATGTTCCTTCCCCTCCTCCCCTGCACCCTGGAAGGATTATACTCAGTTTTGTTGAATATGTTATTCTTGGTTACGATCCTTGCACCTTTGCCTTTTAGATGATCATATTCCAACGCCTCTGCTCATTTAACATGGGAGATATTAAATCTTTTGTGATCCTCACTGTGGCTCCATGGTAATGATTTTTTTCTGGTTGCTTGCAATATTTTCTTCTTGCCCTAGGAGCTTTTTTTGCATCTGTTTCATGAGGTGAGTGGTGGACTTTTTCAATCGCTATTTTACTTTCTGTTTCTAAGATATCAGAGTAGTTGTCCTTGCTAATTTCTTGAAAAATGATGTGGAGGCTCTTTTGAAAAAATTCATAGAGTTTAGGTAGTAAATAATTCTTGAGTTATTTCTCCTAGATCTATTTTTGAGGTCAGTTGTTTTTCTGATGATAGAGATCATATTTTCTGCTATTTCTTCATTCTTTTGACTTTGCTTTATTGTTTTTTTTTTTTTGATATTTCATGGAATAATTAATTTCAACTTTTCCAATTCTAATTTTTAAGGAATCATTATTTTGTAACTTTTGTTACTCTTTTTCAATTTGGCCCCAATTCAGATTTTTAAAGAGTTATGTTGTCAGTGAATTTGGTGCCTCCTTTTTCATTTGTCCAATTCTGCTTTTCATGTTCTTTGTTTTTCAGGGACTTTTTGAGCCTTGTTTCCTATTAAGCCATTTTTGTTTTATAAGGTGTTATTTTTTCAGTGTTTTTGTGCCTCTTTTAAAAAATCCAAACTGTCCATTCTCTTTCATAATTTTGTTGCATCACTCATAATTATTTTCCAACTTTTTCCTTTACTACTCTTATCTATTTAACTCTTTAAGGAATTCTTGTTCTTCTATCCAATGAGAATTTTCCTTTGAGGATTTACTTGTTTTTACATTGTTATCTTCTTCTGAGTTTATATCTTATTCTTCCTTAGTAGTAGTTTTTATGGTCAAGTTCTTTTTTGTTGTCATTGTTGTTGTTGATTTCCTAGCTTATTTATTTACTTTGAAATTAATATTAAAGTTGAGTTCTGCTCATCTTGGGGTGGAGAGGTAATATTTTAACCATCTGGCTTCTTTTGCTTTTTTTTTTCCATTGCTATTTTCAAAGCTAGTTCTAGGGGTATGCAAGTTTTCAGTGCTTCCAAAACTGTGTGATATAAACAGAGGTATAGTCATTGCTTTCCTGGACTGTGGTCTAGTATTTACCCAGAAAGAGTCCCTGTTCCCCCGCAGATGCAAATTTCAGTGCTCATTGGGGTCCTGGAATGTATGAATTAAATGAAATACATGTAAGGCTTCTTAGCACAGTGCAGCAGACACTGACTACAGGTGGATTGATATATTGGTACAATGCAAGACTTTTAAACTCGAGGGCCTGGGTTTGACTCCTACTTCAGATTTTAAACTAGCTTTCCCAGAGTCAGGTAAACACAAGCATTGTACTAATTAGTTCTACTTAGTACCTTGTTTCAGGTTCTGGCCCAAAACATCTTCTTGTAAGATCAGATCAATAATCTATCAACTCTAATGAGTTAGCAGTTTGTAAAGATTCCAACACTGGAACTTACACAAGGAACCCTTTTTTCTTGTGATAAACCATACAAGTATTCTTCTCTGCCCTGTCTTGCAACTACAAGTGATAGTGCTCTTCTCTGTTTCAGAAGTTTGACCAGTGTTTCTGCTTTTTTGTGACTGACCAAAAGCAGTCCTCTATACCCTACAACTATGACCCAGTACTTCATTTAAGTAATGCAACAGGTCCCATATCAAGTGTCAGCTCAAGATCCCCTGTAATGTCTTTCTAATCAATTGTTCTACCCTCCTTAGCCAATTTTGGGTTGAGAGCTTCCAAAACTCCTGCTTCCACTGTCATAGTTGCCTTCAAGACAGACAGCTGGTGCTGCAACTCTATATACTCCAGGTTTGACCACATCCACGATGTCAAAAAATCCTACTGATTTAGATTGGAAAAATACCTCACTCTGATCTTTTATTTACTCTACCATTTAAAAATCTTTGTTATGGGCCAGAACTCTAAATCTGAAACAAAGAATTCTTACAAGGTACTAAGTCAGTGGAATTGATAGAGACAATAGTTATCTAATTTAGCATGGTTCAGTATGATTGGTTTAATCCTACAAGGAGATGTTATGGGCTAGAATTTGAAACAAGATACTAAGTGGAATTGAGGAGACAATGGTTAAATCTAGTTTAGCATTGATTTAATCCTACAACAAATAATGGTTTTCTAATGATATAATGATTCGTTTGTACTCAGTGTACAGTATATAAGCAAGAAGCTCTCAGGACCAGAAAGACAAGCCCACTAGATGCTCTAGGAGTTTCAGCCAGAATTCAGGTGGGGAGATTCAGAAGCCAGAGAAGGTAGGCGTGGGAGCTCAAGCTCTTGGAACTAAGGCCAGACTGAAAGGCTCTCTAGAAAGCTGCCCAGTTCCAGGAAAGAGATAATAAAGGATCTGGACTATAAGAAAGTTAACTGGCCGCAGGAAAGGAGACAAGACTTGGAAAGAGACAATAAAGGATTTGGACTTTTAACACCTGGCTGCACTTGTGGTGATTACTGAACTGAAAGGAAGGCTGCCTCCAAAGACCCCAAGAAAACCCCAACAAGAGAATATTACATTTTAGAGAGAACATTACAAATCTTATTTCAGGTATTAATCTAAAAATGTTTGGTGAGGAATGCTGGGAGAATTCACCTGCATTATTGCACTCTGCACTGCCATCTTGGTCCCGGTTTCTGTTTCAATTATATTTTAATTTGATTCAGCTGCACTATTTCCAGAACTTTGACCCTTCTGTTCTAAAATATTGCTCCTTGTTTCCCAGGCCATGAATTGCCTTGGCTGAGAAATTAAACTTGGGCTTTGATACTAGGGTTCCTTTAAATTCTTCTTTTAAAACTCCAAAGATTAGACTTTGCTCCCTTTACTATATACCTTGAGTGAAGGAGTCACCAAAGTCCCTGAGAAGCAAATAAGACAGACAGTAGAGAAAGCTCATAAATATTTTTGAATACCTTCATAGCCAATCAAAGGCTTTTCATTCAAAATGTAATTAGTTGACTAAACCTAGTTACAGAATGTCCATACATAGTCTACAGTATGTTTCTCCAAGTCACTTCCTTTCAACATCATCACAATTTTCTCAGAAGCGGTTTCCTAGCATTTACCAGGAGGAGAAATGCCATCTGTTAACCGGTATTCTCCATGTGGAGACTCCATTTGAAGCACTCTATGCATACTGCAAACCCTCATTGCAAAAGAAATGTACAGAATCTGTATAAATGATATGCTATAGCATTCATTTGAAAATTATGCAATTAGAACTACATTGGAACATTGCTACAGTACCATTTGCTATGAAGCAGTATTCAGAATAAGGCATAATCATCCTGGACCCTATCCAGGGAAAGTCAATTACTTAAGTACCAAAATGCATTTTTTTCTCTTAAGAACATTATAGAAAGTCTCTAATATATATTCAAAATCTTTAAAAAGACCCACTGTGAAACTGAGTATAGATATGATAAACATGTATGAATAGGTTTATTTTTTAAAGAAAGTATATTGCTTAATATCCCATATTTTTTCATCTAGAACATACAGCATCAAACGGAGAGCTGACCTTAGAATCCAGAAGATTTGTTTTCAAGATCTGCCTCTGATATATACTGATTATGTGACTCTGGACAAGTCACTTAACCCTCTCATTGCACTAGTACAAAAGAATATGGTACACAGACTATGGTAGCCTACACTGGTTGAAAGAGCTGCCTTATCTGGGAGTTCCCTATACAAAAGAAATCACAAATCTAATCTGAATCCCTATACCTTACTTAAAAGCACTCAAGATACCAAAATTAGGTATTAGAAAAATAAGAAATTAAGTCGTTCACATTTCTTACTGAAAGCTTTAAAACTGAGAAAATATCAGGTTAAGGTATATCACATTTATATAAGAAGTCCTCTCATGCCATGTTTTAGTTATTAATCATGGTAAAGACTTAGACAAAAAAGGAATAGGGAAAATAAAATTCTGAATGAGAAGCTTTACCCATGCATATCAGGGGAAAGTGAATGAAAGAAAACAAATTACCAAGTTTCTGTCATCATTGACACTTATGATGGATTGGGAAAAAACAGTGCTGTTCTAAAATTCAGAAAATTTAAATTCTGGCACTAATATGAGCTTTATGAAAGTAAAAATGTCACAACCTCTCTTAGTCTCAGCTTCCTAATCTATAGGTGCCAAGTAATGAAGAAAAACATGAATTCTATACTCTCTGTTTTAGGCACAAGTCTGCCAGAAACAATTTTTATTCACTAAGCATTATTCCAAAATCAAGCTTTTGTAGTTTAGAGAGAGAAATAGCTAAATTTTGAGTCTCCCTAGCCCTATGCCTTTAGAAATGTCCCTAACCCCAAACAGTTTGAGATTACATTTATAGTAACCTTTTACAAGGAAAACATCCTGCTGTGTTAAAATGTAGGTTTGTGCTAACATTTCGTAACAATGGTCCCTTAATTTTCAACTAGAATTACTCAATTCCTTCTTGGACCACTCTATTCAAGGACTGAAACTACCTGTGATCAATATCTTAATCCTCTCATGAATGGAGAAGGAGACACTGCCCTGATGTAGGTCATAGATTTAGCAGGTGGAGGAGAAAGTAATGATGTTAACTAGATCAAAGGTTCTTAAACTGTGTGTCTTGACCCCATTTGAGGTTGAGTAACTGAATGTGGATGTCATAAATTTTGATTTATTATCAGTAAATGTTTGATTTGTCTGCCTATTTTATATAGCTATATACATGGAGTCGTGTAAAAATTTCTTAGGCAAAAAGAGGTTGCAAGTGGGAAAAGTTTCAGAAGCTCTGAACTATATAAGGGTTAAATTTCATTACCACCAATAAACACATGAAACCTGGTTTGACTTGATAGATTTCAGCTCCTAAGATAGATGAATGCAAGATTTAACTGACCCAGAGACCAAGGCCCCCTCTCACTTCTACCTGCTTTTATGCTGTCTGTGGAATTCCTCATCCCTCATTCATTATTAGGCAACTCAAAGACTGTTCTTAGCCAGGGGTCCACCTTACCTCAATGCTTCACTGTGCTAATGAAGGGACTGACTCCTGCCAGTGCTACATCAGCTCATTATTTAAAAACTAATAACCTGAGTGTCCCTGGGCCTCCACCCTTTTCATGTATTAAGTCATCAACCATGTGCTGCCCATGGAATTGTGGGGCAACACCGACTGCACTGCACTGCTCTTAAATATCTGCTCTTCTTCCATTTTTGTGAATAGCATAAAGGATTTGTTAACTTAGCCTTTTATATATTTTTTGAAGGAAAAAAATATAGAAAGAATTACAATCAGATATCTAATGTTTCTTTCCCCCTGAGGCAATTGGGGTTAAGTGACTTGCCCAGAGTGACAAAGCTAGGAAGTGTTACATGTTGCATTTGAACTCAGCTCCTCCTGACTTCAGCGCTGGTAGTCTATCCACTGCGCCACCTAGCTGCCCCTAATATTTTCTGCTGAATTAAAGAGGAGGTTGTTTTTCTTTTAACTATTTCCCCATAGCCATGTGGGATATCTCCCAGGATGCCTGGGATAGAGCATGAATATTCAATGGGAGAAGAAGAAGAGCATTTCCCAAGTGACTGCCCGCAGTGTAATTGTTGATTAGGACAAAGTGACTTGATGGAAGATGAATATATAAAAGGAAGATTCTATTGGTATCATGACTATGTGGCATTAAGTCAACTTAGAAACTGCAGGATGTATCTAGATGAGCAATAAACAAATTAAAAAATAAGACATTACCTTCATTTCCATGTGATTATGAACTCAGAAAAAACTCCACCTATTCTTCAGTCTTCCAAGAAGTCCTATGCTTTCATCAAAAACTTTGCCATAGGCATAAACAACCCTACTGGAAATGGAGTCTCTCTTTTCTTCTAATGAGAATTCAGTTTCTTTTGCCCAGGCATCATGGATAATGTAGTTCTTTCCTACTTCAGCCATCTATATTTCATGTAAAAATGAGAAGAATAACACATAAGTAGTATTTATATCACAAGATTGTTTTTAGAAAAATGTCTATGAAACAAATGTGAATCGTGTTTTGGAACACAAGTTTTTAAATCAGGTGATTAGCAGAATAGATTTTGGTATAACTGTGTTATTTTCAATTATTTGTAATCATATGTTAAAAATTCCCCATTCTTGTAGCAAATCTAATTTAATTATATTGTAAAGGATTGTAATAGCAATGATAGATTATTACTTTGTGTTTCTTTTTTCTTTTTGTTTTGTTTTGCTTATTTTTTCTTTTTATCTTTTTTCTTTTGTTTATTTTTCTGATGCTACTCATTAATCTTACGTGAAGGAAAGGGAATATATTGTCATATCTATGATCAATATTATACATGGAGTAATTTTCTACTTCTCCTTTTGGGGAAAATTTAAGACATGAACCAAATCTAAGCTTTAAATGATTTTCTCCAGTTATATTACTGTAAGGGCTCAAAGAATTAGAAAGCATAAGAAAAATTGCCTTGCCCTTCTTCTCTGTGACCAGACATCCCTAGAATTAAACCCAGGTTTGCATAGCTCTAGAGCTGGAAAGAAAGGACAAATACTCCAGCTTCACTAGTCTCAGCAAAGGTCTATGTTATTACAGGATTATATATTATATGGCATTGTTGTTGGAAACATGGTGGGAGCATCATAATTTCAGAGAATTACTGAGCAACACAACTTCATGAGGATTGAATTGTTGCTTCCCAAGGTAGGGGGGTTAATTTTATGGAATGTAAAGCATAGCAGGAACTTGCATGGGATTCATTTAATAAATATTATTTGAACTATGAATTTGATTAGTGCTGTCTAATTCACTGGTTTCTTGATACTGTTTTTTTGGAACCATTCCCAGAAGCTGTCATAATATATATCTTGGAAAATGAGAAATAAAACTAAGAATGCAGCTGTAAAAAATAAAAGGCAAGATTGCAGGAACCAGGGCTAGGCACTGAAAAATAGTTTTCTCTTAAAGTCCAGTCTCCTGCATATATCATTTGATAGAAGAGATCACTGGGTACAAACAGCATTCTTTCATTAGAATGCCCAGGACTCGACCAATAAATAGGCAGATCAAGTCAAAAAGGAGTAACTTGAGTGGTATTTCAAGATCTTGTTCCGTGTCCTAATATCTCACAAACTACCTTGCAATCATACACCGTTGCCTACCTATTTAGGCTGTTTATCATTATTAACAATAAAAATAATAGGTAGTACTTATATAGTGCTTTAAAGAAAGTATGTTGTCTCATTGATCCAATAGTCCTGGGAAGTAGGTGCTATTTACCATCTCCATTTTACAGGAAACAGAAGTTGAAAGATATAAAGTGACGTATCCAGGTTTATACAAGTATCTTAGATGAGATTTAGACTTGGGTCTTCTTACACCAAGTTTAGTTCTTTTACCCACTTTTTTACCTAGCTATCTAGGTAATGAACCTAATGGACACACCAATTAAATCAATACTCATTCACTACTATGCCCAAAGGGCAATTGAACTCTGCATATTTATTGATTCAGCAATACCACTATCACATCTATATACCAAAGAGATCATTAAAAAGGGGGAAAGGATCTACATGGTCAAAAATATTTCTAGCAGCAATTTTTGTGGTGGCAAAGAATTGAAAATAGAGGGAATGTTCATCAATTGGAGAATGGCTGAATTCAATGGAAACCTATTGTGTATAAGAAATGACAAACAGGCAGATATCAGAAAAATGTGGAAAGATTTACATGAATTGACACAAAGTAAAGTGAACAGAACCAGAAGAATATTGTACACAGAAACTGCATTATTTATTATGCAGTGATATGCAGTGAATAAATTAGCTCTTTTCAAGCAATCCAATAATGTAAGACAATTCCAAGGACTACTGATGGAAAATGTTGTCCATATCTAAAGAGAAAACTTATGTAATATGAACTGAAGCATACTATTTTCGCTTTGTGTGTGTGTGTTTTTTCCTTTTGGTCTGTTTCTTCTCTAACAAAATGACTAATGTGGAAAGGTTTGCATAATTACCCATGTATAACCTATCTCAAATTATCTATTGTTTTAGAGAGGGGGAAGAGGGAGAGAGAAAATTTGGAAATCAATTTTTTTAAATGAAGGTTAAAATTATTTTTACATGTAATTGGAAAAAATACTATTTACATACACACATATAGATTCACTGAATGTATTCTATGTGCAAGATACTGAGAATATAAAGAAATGTAAGGCAGTATTCTCCAGGATCTTTCACTGATATTTATATATATGAAAGGATAACTCATAATACAAGATAGTATATACTGAGTGCCAAACAAATGGTACCATTTACTAACTAGTATAGGACTTTGAAAGAGGGAAGCAATCACCTTGAACTCTGAGTGATTTAGAGCTTAACTGAGATTTTGACATTATCTAATATATGTAAGGCATTATTATGTAGACATACGAGGATAAAAAAAATCTCTATTCATACTCCTTGTCCCTTGAGAGAATACAATATTAAAGGGATGAGATGTTTATATAAATAACTATAATGCAAACTAGAATATGATTAATTATATAGAAAGGATCACATAGGATGGCACAAGCCACTCAAGGGAAACTAAGATTATAGGTAACCAAGGAAGACTTTGTTGGGGAAGTGGTACCTAAGATAGGCTTTGAAGGGAGAGAAAGATTTTAGCAGGTAGAGATGTGAAGGTGACCACTATAGACATGTCATATTTATAAAGATGTACAAGCAGGAAGAAGTAAAATGAAACCAGGGAACAATGAGTCATCTAGTTTAGCTGGAATGACAAGACCTTGAAGAATAGTAATATGAAATAAATCTGGAATAACAGGTTGAAGCCAGGTCAAGGACAGCCTTGAATGGCAAACTAAGGAAATTGCCTATTATTCAGTAGACAGATGATTGGGAGCCCTTGAAGACTTTTTGAGTGAGTATATGCATATGTATATAATAAAATCTGAACATTCCAAGATTACTTTTATAGTAATATGAAAATTACATTACAGCAACTAGAGACTATAAGCAAAAGAAAGCAATTAGGAGGATATTATCATTCAAGTGAGAAAATGCTGAGAACTTGGACAAGAACAGTGGCAGTGAAAAAGAAAAGAAAGGGATCAAGAAAAAAATATTTTACAGAAGCAGAACTGGTGGGACTTATCAATTTATGTGAATGTAGACCATGTTGGGGGAAGAAAGTAGAGAGAATAAGCAGAGATTAAACTCCTATTACATGCCAGGTACTGTGCTAAGTGCTTTATGAATATTATCTCTTTTGATCCTCACAACAAGCCTGAGAGTACGGTCTATTATTATCCCCATTTTACCTTTGAGGAAATTGAGGCAGCTAGAGCTTAGAATTGTCTTGGGTTGCAAAGTCTGAAGCTTCATTTGAATTCAGGTCTTCCTGACTCTAGGCTCAGCCGGGAATATATGCAAGGACTAGAATATTTAGCTGCCATAAATAGAAACTGTCAAAAGTTAAGCCAAGATTTTGAATGTGGACAAATGGGGAAATGATTTTGCCATAAATAAAAGCAGAGACATTTTAGCTATTATGACACGTATAATGCCAATGTATTTAAGTTTCTAATGTAACCAACATCAACCTAGATTGTAATTAAATATTTGCCAAACCCATCCATTAATGTGAGGTAATGATAGACATATATTTTCCAATTAAGTAAAAGGGTATTGATTTACTAGCCCAAATTCGGCACTAACATGATGGGTGTGTGTGTGTGTGTGTATGTGTAAAGTATAAATGCAAACGAGATGGGTAGAAAATAATAACCTTTCTTCTTTAGCCTACCTTTTGTTCTAGCTTGAGTCTATATGAATGACCAGTGAATCAATACTCAGTAGAGACTATGTCCTTGATAAACACTCCAGAATAGACCTCTGGAGAATAACCCAAATGATGCTATTTCCAGCAATGATTAGCAGACATTAGGAGACCAATAAACCTAGAAAAGCAATGGACCTAGTGGCAACACAATATCCAGTGGAAAGTTAGCCGAGGGAGAGTAGCTTGATGACATTACCAAAAGACATTAGTGGTCCTCCATCATTAGCAGTATGAATGACTTCTGTATGTGAGCTTTTGTATACACTCAATGTGAGTTCCCTCTCCATACTGGCAGTGTTTATTTTTGTGAGAGAGTATAGTTGAGATTTGTCTAAAGAATGTTGACCAAAAAATTGATTTTTTTCTTGCTGTGTCGTTTTATTGACTGCCTTTGCTTAGAGATAATTGTGTCTTCTAGCTGGCTAGAGAAAAAAAGAAACACAATGATGGGCACTTGCAAATGGTAGTTTTGAATGGATATAGACCCTTGGGTATAATGGACACAAGGTAGCTATTCTAGTGTATGAGAGGGACTGATCCAGTCTATAAGTCTATATTTATATCTTGGGATAGGTATGCTAATACATTTACTAAGCCATCCTTGATTAAATGAATGAATGAATAAAAATAATTAAAAGGAAAACATTTATTGAATACTATATACAAGTATTACAATAAATATGGAAGATACAAAGAGAAAAAAGTAAAACAGTCCCTGTTCATAAGGTATTCACATTTTAGTGGGGGAGGAAATACATATGTCTTTTTTTATTAGAATAGCACATATAAGTATTATTATTTTATTAGAATAATACATATTACTTTATTAGAATACATTCATGTATTATATTTATATAGAATATACTTTATTAGAATAATACATATAAGTATTTCTTTATTAGAGTCAACTTTTTGAACTGAAAAAATAACATTCTTAATCCAGTAGTTTTCTTTATTATGTCAAAATTGATATTTGGATCCTATAGGGAATTATATATTTTCTCATATTCTCTAAAAAGCTGGAGAATATCACTTAAAGTTTAGAATTGGCTCATGTCTCAAGTTTTCCTAGAAGGAGAAGTAGAAAGCTACTCCATGAACAATATTGATCATAGCCATAGCTAGCTATACATTCCCTTTTTCCACACATAAGAAATACTGAGAACACAAAAGATTAATAAAGATATATTGACAAACACAAAACAGTAATTTATAGTTCCTATTAAAATCCTTTACAATATAAATTAAATTACAATTGCTTCAAGAATGGGGGATTTCAAGATATGATTACAAATAACTGAAAATAATATGAGCAGTTCCAAAATCCATTCTGCTCATCACCTCATTTAGAAACTTGTGTTTTAAAGTACATGATGATTCACATTTCTATAAGTACTTTAAAGTATATTAGACACTTTCCTAAGTGCATAAATAACATATTGACTTACTTATATGGACAAATGATAATAAAAGTGAACATGCATTGCATGTTATTTTCCTACTCCTACTTTTCATAGACCTATTTTTCTACTGTAATTAAGATGTATTATTTTGTAAATAATTGAGAAGGCATAGGTATACCTCTGTGGTATCCCCAAGGTCTAGAATAGTGCCTTACATATAGTAGATAATTAATCATTATTTGTAGAAATTATTGCATTGAAAGAATTCAAATTTTCCTACTCAGAAGCAAGGGAGACCTTTCCAAATGTAAAAGGTTAAAATATTAAAGGAGAATCTCAGAGAAAAAAAGTAAGTAAAATGCAAAGACTGAGTCACCTGCTAGCTATTTATGACCAGATATAGTTAAATTCTTTATTTTTTGAGACCTAAGCTTAAAATACTATCGGTCATAATGAAAAGTGTGTCCAGAAAAGACATGTGAGAAAAGAATATTAAATGATCTATTTTAATCCATCTGAGGTAAAGCAGGATGATAATCATTAAAGATATAAAAGTATTTCATTGAAAACAGTAGGATCTACTGAATTCAATTCTCCCTGTGCAACAAGAAAACTGTTTGGTTCTGCACGCATATATTGTATCCAGGATATACTGTAACCTATTCAACATGTAAAGGATTGCTTGCCATTTGGGGGAGGGGGTGGAGGGAGGGAGGGAAAAAATCGGAACAGAAGTGAATGCAAGGGATAATGCTGTAAAAAATTACCCTGGCATGAGTTCTATCAATAAAAAGTTGTTTTAAAAAAAGTAATGATGAAAACCAATAGTAATAAAAATAAGAACATTTAAAGTGTTTTACAAAAAAAAAAAAAAAGAAAAGAAAACAGTAGGATCTTAAAATCACAAGACTAGAAGGAACTTAGATCATTTGACTGATTCCTCATTCCATGATTGAGATCTTCAAATTGACTCCCTCTCCCACAATTTGCCTACATTTTCCTAGCTTATCAAAGTAGTAATGATATTTATCATTATTATTAATACTGATTGCCTATGATAATAAAAACTCACATTTATATAGCACTTTCTTACATAAATATAATCTTTCAGTAGACTATGTCTACTTCTGATAAATGTGGCCCCAGGCAACTAGAAGGGATGGTGACAATTTTTAGCCTGTGGGCTTCTTTCTTCCCCCAGTACAGTCTCCTAGAGACTGCAATAGCTTTAGGCAGTTTTTCAATTGCTGCCCATCTGATAGGTCCTATACGTTCCTTCTTTAAATCATTTCCTAAGATTCTTTATTGTTAGAAGCCCATTCTGAATCCCCTCAGGATTTCTGAAAATATCTAAAATAGATTCCACATTGATCTCCAGCCATTCATTTTGCTTTAGTCTTGGAGAGACCTGGGAAATATTAGAAGGAAAGATGCAATCATTTAAGAAAAGTCAGTGCTCTTGGACAATGTGCATTCTCTTTCTAGGTTCTTTAAGATTTTTGGTCTTAATTTCATTCATGTATGTATATGTGTGTGTGTATATGTATGCACACATGAATGCATATATATGTATATGGGTCTATGCGTGTAGGTATGTTATGTTGTATATAAATATATACATACATGTATATATATTTATACACGTATGTAATAAATCATACTATATGTAATGTAAAATAAAGAAGTATAAAATAAGAAGTTTGAATCAGATGACCATCCAGCTCAAAGTCTTTGACCCTGTGACCTCAGAAAGTAGTAGTTTTGCTTGATAGAGGAAAATATGGAAGCTTTTAAAAGTGCTCTGGCATAATGAATGTTTCCTTTTTACACAAAACAAGACTTTGAAATCTAGATGGCAAAGGATACACTCTTCCCAGTGGAAGCCAAATGGTAAATTATAAATATAACTCTTTTCTGAGCCAACATATTTTCAAAGAATTTGATGCAGATAGTAGAGAATGATGTTTTGCCCCAGGCTTCAGGTTCAGATAGAATATGACTCATACAAATTATGCCTTTGACCCACAGAAACCTTTATTACCAAGATTTATGTGAGATTTAAATATGAATAATTCATGCATTAGGCATAGGAAATTTTATTTTTGGTTCTTAGTTACTTTGGTTGAAACCTCTTTTATTAGATATTGTTGAGCTCTGGCCTCAAGATATATTTTTCCATATCCATACTTCTATGGGGGAATATAATTTTGGTAGTGATATTTAGTGAATATTAGGTGTCAGGAACTGGATGAAGAATTTAGCCCACTGTGATTTGGGGACTCATTGACCATAATTATTAGTTCACTGTCAATCACAGAATCTTAAAGCTATCATGGTTATTTGAGAACGTCACCAAATCTGTAACCTTACACTTACTTAAGCAGGATCACTTCCTTGACTATTCCAGGAAGAGAGATAGCTACTCGATTTCATAAGATTATCCACAAAAAGATATTCTGTGAACTTCTTTATTCTATAGTAGTCATAATACCAAGTTCTGCTAAGAAAAAAGGCCTAGTAGAATAAAGATTGTTGTTGTTTTTAATGCCTTTTCTGAACAGCTGAGCTTTTACCCTATTTATTGTGTTTTTAGGCAGGAATATTTTTGAGAAATCCTAAATGACATATTTTCCCCTTATCTTTAGGAGGGAAGAAAAAGAGAGGAAGGTGGAAGGAGGGGGAAAGAGAAAATATTTGGAAGGCAGACATATTTAGAAAGCCTCAGCATTTCCCTGGTTTCTAGTTTGTCTCTTAAACTTTTAGAAAATTACTCCTAGTTTGAGCTTGGATTTTTTCTCTTATTTAAGTTAGAACTCATCTTGTTCCCATCTAAAGATCTCATTCACTCTTCTGTATTTTGAGGCACATTCTAATCTGTGCAGCTTCTCTGATTTATGTTTACTATCTGTTAGGATAAATGAGTTTACTCACTGTTTATTATTTATGATTGTATTTTATATTTGGTATGGAATCTAGCCTGCAGGTACTCTTCTGTTTTAAGGGTTAGCAACCAAGGAAGCTAAAAACTTTTGGTTCTGAACCTAAAAAGTCACAGTCCCAGAACATTACTATGTAGAGAGGCAGATATGTGTAGTTTGGGACCACTCTTTTAAAGGAGAACAGTGTTCAGCCTCATGTCTCTTTTTTCCTACTTCCTTCAGGCTAGAGATTGCATTCTCCTTTGGAGAATAGGAGCAAAATTCTGGATATATCTGTCAATTCCTCCCCATGATCCATATTTAAACATTTGCTGTTTTTTTTATGATGTATTCATTATATCCATGTAATTTGTTCAATCTTTTCCCCATTGTTTGTTCCCAAACACGCCCCCCCCCCCAAATTCTAGTTCTTTGCCACCATAAAAAGAATTAATATAAACATTTTTGCACACATGGATAATTTTTACTCCTAGCTCTGTGTTTAATATCTCTGAATAATTTCTGTGGCTGTGACTATGGTCAATGGCTCTACAAAAATTTCTGCTGATTAGTTGGTGTTTTGAAGTTCAAAATAAAAGCTTCCCCTCTTTTTATTATAGCTTTTTATTGACAGGATATATGCATGGGTAATTTTTCAACATTGACCCTTGCAATCACTTCTGTTCCAACTTTTCCCTTCCTTCTCTCCACTCCCTTCCCTAGATGGCAGGCAGTCCCAAAAATGTTAAACATGTTAAAGTATATCTTAAATAAAATATATGTGAACATATTTATACAGTTCTCTTGTTGCACAAGAAAAATCGGATTTCAAAAGGTAAAAATAACCTGGGAAGGAAAACAAAAATGCAAGCAAACAATAACAGAAAGAGTGTAAATGCTATGTTGTGGTCCACACTCATTTTCTAGTGTTCTTTCGCTGGGTGTAGCTGTTTCTGTTTATCACTGATCAATTGGAATTGATTTGGATCCTGTCATTGTTGAAGATAGCTACTTCCATCAGAATTGATTCTCATATACTATTATTGTTGAAGTGTATAATGATCTCCTGGTTCTGCTCATTTCACTTAGCATCAGTTCATATAAGCCTCTCTCCAAGCCTCTCTGTATTCATGCTGCTGGTCATTTCTTACCAAACAATAATATTCCACAACATTCATATACCACAGTTTACTAAACCATTCTCCAATTGATGGGCATCCATAATAAAAACTTTAAAAAAATAAAAACATTTTGGATTAAGTATTAACCCAGAGTCATTTTCCTCACCCCAGACCCTTGTCATAGCCACAGTTACAGAACTGTGAATTTCATTTCCCACAGGTATGGGAGAATGGAGAGAGTTAGGGGGGAGGAGGAAAGGGAGAGGAGAAGGGAAAGTGCAGTGTCCTGCATAGAGTTCATGGTGTTTGTCTTTTTGCAACAGCCTACCAGTTGCTATTTAGGATCAAAGTGCAAGCTCAGAAGGAGGGAGGGAACAAGCATTTACTAAGAGAGGCCACACATGTAAGAAGTGAAATCTGAGGTGTGCTTTGAAGGAAATTAGTCAGAGATTTCCTACAAGGTATAGATTAGGAGGTAGTGTATTCCAGACATGGAACCACCTGTGGAAAGGCAGGAGATGGAAGGTAGTACACAGGGAACAATTAGTGAGCTAGTTTGGATCTTTATATTCCATGCCTACAGTTAAGGTCTCAAGCACAGAATGTCTCTGATGACATCTCTCTTTCCCCATCCTAGCTACCTAGCAGCTAAAGCACATCCTTTCTGGGAGAGTCTCAGACTGGAATTCAGAATTTTGTGTTCTTCTATTTTGTGTTCCTGCCTTCAACTTTAGCGATAGTATGGTAATACAAAGAAAATCACCCTTGAACTAAGAAAGGACTGAACTAAAATCATGCTACTGACACATATTGGTGGTATGACTCTGGACAAGTCTCTGTATATGTTAGTGTTCTAACTTACGGAGACAGTGCTAACCTGAATTAGTAGAGAGGATTTCTTTATCTGAACTGAAGTGAGGATTTCTTTATCTGAAAGTTGCTATAGGTTCAGTTCCTATTCCTTATTCTAATTTCATGAGCACAGGTGGGTGAACTATCTTGCTAGGCTAATCCAATTTCCCAATTTGATGTCTGAGAAACTGAGGTACAGAGAAGTTTAAAACTTGGAAGTGTTAGGGTCAAAATACCGAGTGTTGCTAGAACCAGATTAAGATGTAAATAGGACATATTTAACAAAATAAATAAAAATACAATACAACACAGGTAATGTTAATTTTTGGTTTTTTAAATCAATTATGATGCCTGCATGGCTCCATTGCTATTTGAGTTGATTCCTGGGAAGTTACTTGCCCAAGGACACATAAATAGTAATTAGAGAATCATAGATCCATCTTGATATTTATATCATTAAGGATTTCTTTTTTAAATAATAGAGTGTAACCTAGGTAATTAAGCCCCTATAAATCCACCTGTTCTTGAATTAATCAAGTTTTCTAATTGTAAGCTCCTCAATCAATCAACAAGCATTTTTAATGAATTTATTATATCCCAGATACTATCTATACAAAGACAAAAACAAAACAGGTCCAGACTTAAAGGAATTTACATTCTAAAGGGGGAAACAATGTGGGTATGAATAGGCGTAGAAAACATACAAGATAGATACCAGGGAGTGTGTGGAAAGTAGGGTTCTAGCAATTGTAGAAACCAGGGAAAGGACTCACACAGAAGGTGGTATTTGAGCCAACTTGAAGAAAACCAGAGATTCCAAGAAGGAAAAGTGAGGACATAGAGAAATCTAGGCATGGAAGACAGTCACTTATATAAAGTTACAGAGGTAGCAATTAGCATGTCATGTAAGAAAAGCAGCAGGAAGCTGAGTTTGGCTGGACCATAGACTATGTGGAAGAGAATAACTTGTAGTAAGGCTGGAAAGATATAATGAATCCAATTTCTGAAAAGTTTTAAATGGTACACAAGACAGCTTGTAATATTTCTTTTTTATATCAGAATGATTAGCGCATAGTAGATATTCAATAAATCCTAATGGTATTAAATTTTCAACTCTGCTAATGTATCATCTCACTTGGGCTTGGACAAGAAAAATAACAGAAGGGTTATCCTGCCAGATTTGTCATGGAACCTAATTCCAGGAAAGGAGCAATAGAATATTAGAGATATTGTGTATTCAACAAATTAATTGTTGTTGGGAAAACATGAGCCCAGAACAGAAGAAACAGTAACAAAGTAGATCTTCCTGGTGAGACTGCTGAAAACAATGTGTTGAGGTTAAAAGAAAACAGTTTGATGTCAATGAACCTGAGCTCGTTACTGCAGATGTTTCTGAGTTAGCAAATCAAATGAGAGGTCTATGAATTTGGAACTAAAATAGTCAAGCTATACATTGGTATTTCTGACTGATAATCAGAAGGGCAGAAAATTACCTTCATTTGGAAATAATTAGCTTGGGGAAAGTTACTCAGAAGAGAAGTATTTATTGCTAATAAGATGCTCAGGTGGTACTAATCATAGTATTATCATTATCTAAAAGCCTCATTAGAGGCTTCAGACAGACATGAAACCAACTGCAGAGAAAGTAAAATTAGCTATATAGGTTGGGGTGGTTTAGTGCAAGAATCTAGTTTTCTATTCCTTTTTCTTTTAAATTAAAGTCTTTTATTTTCAAAATATATACATGATAATTTTCAACATTTACCCTTACAAAACCTTGTGTTCTAATTTTTTCCCCTTCTTTCCTTCCACCCTCTCCCTTAGGTGGCAAGTGGTCCAACATAGGTTAAACATGTGCAATTCTTCTATACATATTTCTACAATTATCAGGCTGCACAAGAAAAATCAGAACAAAAAAATGAGAAAAAACAAAATGCAAACAACAATAAAAAGAGTGAAAATACTATGTTGTGATCTATCATTATTTCCCACAGTCCTCTCTTTGGACACAGATAGCCTTCTTCATCACATGACCACTGGAATTGCCCTGTAGTTCTTTATTCCTAACATGATATAGTTAGGTAGGTCATTTAAGAATCTGAAAAATTCATCTTGGGGCATGGGTGTTAGCAATAGGCTAGATTTATAGGAATTTGATTATCTAGATTAAATTCTATTTTAAAAACCTTCAAAATTGGCAAATATCTTAAAATTTTAGGCAAAAATGTGAAGTAGACAAAATTTTATTTTAATATATCTTTTTAAAAGACTTTTCCTCTCTTCTCAATTTAGAGAAGGAATCCAGTGCCCAGATATATCTTGTTAGTTTGCTAACCCCATTCTCCTATTGTTGTCCTATGATCTATGCATTGCATCTTTCTATCCACTATACAACTTATTTTCTACAGATGGAACAAAGAAATCTTTTTAACCCTCATGCAAAGAGAGCTCCCAGGCCCATAATCTTTCCATTTAGCTTCCAACTGAACTTCTTTGAATTCAATTCCATCACATCTCTACATTAGAGCACCTCCTCTTCTTCCCCTCTCCCCTTTTACAATTTTTTGGTGTCTTTTCCCATTATAGTGTTATGTTCATTGAGGCCAGGAATTATCTTTCTTTTCCATATTTGTATTCTCAGAGTTTAGTAAATTTCCTGGCACACAGTAGATGCTCAATTTATATTTATTGATTGAGTGATTGAAAGGGATCCTGCTTTTCTGGGGAGGGGAATCTTGCATCAGAGCTACTCATCTAATAGAAGACAATATACTTAATAGGGAGCAGGTCCTGGGGATCCAGTGGAGTAGTATATTTAAGAAAATGCCCCATTCAAGGGGGATCAATGTGGGCATATTATGAGAAAAGAAAGAACATTAGGAGTCCTACAGTATTAGAGGTATGAGTCACATTGGCCATTGCCACCTCTTTCTTAAATGTTTTTCTCTTTCCCAGTATACTTTGTGCATGTACTTGTTTTTTCTCACTAACTATGTATGGTTGTGGAAAGGTATACCAAAGAATTACTGGGGAGAGGGGTTGAAGTTATCATTCTTATAATGCCATTTCAATCCATGCCTCTGATGTGTTGTAATTCTGTCTAGTAGTTGTTTATCAAAAATAAATGCACAAATTAAGACAACTTTGAGGAACCACTTCATACCTCTCAGATTAGCTAAAATGATAGGAAAAGATAATGATGAATGTTGGTGGAGATTTGGGGAAACAGGGACACCAATACATTGTTGGAGTTGTGAAATGATCCAACCATTCTGGCAAACAATTTGTAACCATGCCCAAAGGGCTATAAAACTGTGCATACTCTTTCCCAAAGAGATCGTGAAAGAGGAAAAAGGATCCACATGTGCAAAAATGTTTGTAGTGGTCCTTTTTGTAGTGGCAAGAACCCAGAAATTGAGTTTATGCCCCTCAGTTGGGGGATGACTGAATAAGTTATGATACATGAATTGTAATGGAATATTGTCATTCTATAGGAAATGATGAGCAGGTTGATTTCAGGAAAGCCTGGAAAGACTTACATGAACTAATGTTAAGTGAAGAAAATAGGATGAAAAGATAAGTAGTAGCATGATTATATGATGAACAACTGTGATGGACATGGCTCTTTTCAACAATGAGGTGATTCAAGACAATTCCCATAGAAATATGATGGAAAGTGTCATCCACATCCAGAGAGAGAACTATGAATTCTGAATGTGAATCAAAGTACAGTATTTTTACTTTGTTATTGTTATTGTTTGCTTGCTTTTTTTTTCTTTCTTATTTCTCCCTCTTTGATCAGATTTTTTTTTTTGCTCAATATAGAAAATATGGAAATATCTTTAGAAGAATTACACACGTTTATATCTGATTGCTTGCTGTCTTGGGTGGAGAGGGAGAAAAACTTTGTAAGGGTTTTGCAATGGATGTTGAAAACTATCTTTGCATGTATTTGGAAAATTAATTTTTAAAAAGATATTTAAAAAGTAAATGCATAACTTAAAGGCTTATGAACTATAGTATTAGCAATTTGTATCAAAATATGCAAATGGGGAGAGAAAAGTCATTCTGGGAGGAAATGCAATACATAAAAAATGTATAACTACTTGGTATCCAAAGACAAATGAATGCAAACCCAGTCCTCAAGGAGTTTACAGTTTTACAGGGAAGATAATGTGCAAATAAATAAGAATACATAGAAAACATGCAAGATAGTTTGGAGAAGCAGATCACCAGTGATTATAGAAACCACAAAATAAAGGCTTCATGCAGGTAGTGTTTAAGTTGAGTTTTAAAATAAATAAAAAATTCCTAAAGGTAGAAGTGAGAAGGGGGAGCTAAAATTTTAGGCTGAGATAGAGACTGTCAAAAGATATGGAGATGGGAAATAGTGTCATGTATGAATAGAAGCAGGAAATCCAATTGAATGAATGAAAGGGAATAATATGCAATAATGATAAAAAGATAGAATGGGACCAAGTTGTGGCCAAAGTTAGGAACTATTCAGAATCCCAAAGTAGGGACTATTACCAGTAGAGAAGCAAGAATCCTGCCTGGAATGGGATTCAAGAGACCTAAATTCTAGTCTGCTTCATAAATACCTTGTTGTTGTATATTTAAGTAAGTCAATTAAATTCTCTGGTCCTCGTATCCCCAATTATAAAATGACTAAATGGTCTTTAAAATAATCTCCAGTTCCTAGAGTTTGTATGTATATAATCCAAACTAATGACTCAATGCATCATATCCTTTAGAGATAACATTTAATTAATTTTATTAACTTATTTAAATTTAATATATGCTTTTGGAAAACTCACTAACTGAACCTTTTGGGTTTGACTTCGAGCTGTAGCAAATATGCTGGTGGGGTGTTTTAGGATCTAGGCCTCTTCCTCTCTAAAAGGGTCACTGACTTTACCCAAGCATGGAATAAGTGCTGAAGGTGAATAACAGTCAGTAGACTTAAAATAGTTTACATTTATAAATACTTCTTGGCTGCAAAATACTTTCACAAAACACAATTTTATTTGATCTTTATAATAACCTTATGAAGTAATTCCACAAGTCATTACCTTCATTATCTGCATGAAGAAACAATCTCAGAGAAGTTATATTATGCGGTAAATTACAGAATTCAGATTCAAGCTTAGGTCCAAGTGTGATGTTCTTTTCACTCCAAGATAACCTAATCAGGATTTCTTAATCTAGGGGTTATAAAGGTGTTTTTAATGGTATTTTGAGTTATTAAAAGTTATTTCAATAACATTTGTTCCTTTTAAATAAGATTCCTGCCTTTTTGAGGCATATATATATATTATATATCAGAATTAAAATAGTTAAAAGAAAAGTCATACTGTCATATGACATCAAATTTTCCTGATTTTTAATAAAATATGAATGATTTTGGTGAACATTAAGTAAAATCCCAAGTACTTATAATTTCTAAGTACTAAAAAATGATAGAAACCATCATATTGCACTCAAAAGATAGAGGTCCATAGCCCTAAGATGAAAGAATACTAACTAAATAGTGGAAATCCAAGTCTAGCTTTTCCCCTAAATTCATGTCAGAATTCATGAGACCTTTAAACAAAATCAAACATTTTTGAGCTGAAATGAGTAATAGATATTACTCAGGACAAACATCTCAATTTATATATGATGAAACTGAAAATCAGAATGTTTAAATAACTTGTTTGTTTAATCAACATAGCTAAATCAGTTGTTCATACTAGTAGTTGGGGGGCAGAACTATAACTAAAATCCTTATTTTCTAAATACCAGTTTAGTCTACCTTTAGTTATATACCTAGACTTTGCCATAAATAGGGGAACCATAAAGATTAAAAAATCTTCTAGATCCAAAAGAATGAATTTCAGGGCAATTTTAGGCACCATGAGAGAAATCTTAAATGAGATAATTTGGGGAAAGGGACAAGATAGATCCCTTGAAATCATACTGTGTATACTATTGCCTACTTTGAATGACTATTAATTTTAAAAAATTCAATTTTAAATTCTCTCTCTTCCTGTACACATTGAGAAAACAAATTATATAATATCCATTACTTATATGAAATCAAGGAAAACTTATTTTTACATTAGTTATGTTGAAAAAAAGGAGAAAAAAAAATGAAAAAAGTGAAAAAAGTATGCTTCGTTCTCTGGAGATGGAGAACATTTTTCATCACGAGTCCTTTGTAATTGCTATGGATCATTGTATTGCTCGGGATAGCTAAATCTTTCACACTTGATTACTGTTGTATTGTTGTTACTGTATGCAATATTTTCCTAGATCTGCTCATTTCATTTTGTATCAGCTCATATAAACCTTACCAATTTCCCCCCAAAATCATTCCTTTTGTCATTTCTTATATTACAATAGTATCCATCAAAACTATATATCACAATTTCTTCAACCATTACCCAATTGATGGACATTCCCTCAATTTCCAATTCTTTGCCATCACTAAAAGAGCTACTGTAAATATTTTTATACATCTAGGAACTGTTCCTTTTTCTTTCATCTTTTTGGGATACAAATTTAGTAGCAGTAATGATTAATCAAAGGGCATACACCATCTTGTAGCCCAATGGGCATAGTTCCAAAATGTTCTCCAGAATGGTTAAACATCCAAGAGTGTATCAATGCCCCCATTTTTCCACATTCCCTCCAGAATTTATTTTTTTTCCTTTATGTTAGCCAATCTGATAAGTGTGAGATGGTACTTCAGAGCTATTTTATTTGTATTTCTCTAATTATGAGTCACATATTTTATATGAACACTGGATTTTTTTCTTGAAAATTGTTTATATTATTTGACTGTTTATCAATTATCAATTGGTAAATGACTCATCTTTGATAAATTTGGTTTAATTCCCTATATGCTTGAAAAATGAGACTTTTACCAGAGAATTTTGCTATAAAAATTCCTCCACTTTACTGCTTTTTTAAAATGTTAGCTGCCTTGGTTTTATATGTGTAAAATCTTTTAATTTAATGTAACCAGAATTATTCATCTTTTGTGATCCTCTCTGTCTTAAATATAAATACTTCCCTTATTCGTAACTCTAATGGGTATTTTTTCTATGCTTTTCTAATTTTTATATCACCCTTTATGTCTAAATCATGTGCCCAAATAAGAACTTATCCAGTTATGAAGTATGAAATGTTTGTCTATACTTAAGTTTCTGTCAGAATCCTTTTCAGTTCTTCCAGCATTTTTTCTTGAACGGTGAGTTCTTTCCTTTGATCTTTCAGTTTATCAAACACTACATTATTATTTTTTAAATTTTCATATATTGTACATTTAGTCTATTCCTTTGATTATTTTTTTTTATTCAGGATCAGATTGTTTGATGATCACTTTTTTATTACAGAGTTTGAGAACTAGTAATATTAGACCACCTTCCTTTGTTTTTCTTTCAATGTTTCCTTAATATTTTATTTTTCCAGATGAATTTTGTTTTTCTCTAACCCCATGAATTAATTTTCTGGATCTTAGATTGGTATGGTACATTAATTTAAATAGTATTGTCATTTTTATTATATTTGTTCAGCCTACTGGTGCACAATTAATATTTGTCCAATTATTTAGATCTGCCTTTATTTATGTGAAATGTTTTGTAATTATCTTTATCTAGTTCTATTGGCAGGTAGATTCCCAAGTGTTTTATACTATCTGTAGTTATTTTAAATGATATTTCTCTTTTTATTTTTCTGCTGAGTTTTATTGGAAATATATTGAAATCTTGATGACTTATGTAGGCTGATTTTAAATACTGCCACTTTTGAAATTGTTCATTGTTTCAACTAGTTTTTTAGTTGACATTCTTTAGTTTTTAGTTGACATGTCATCTACAAAGAGTGATAGTTTTGTTTTCTGATTGTCTATTTTCATTTTTTCAGTTTGTTTTATTGCTATAATTAGTATTTTAATACAAAATTGAATAGTTATGGTGATAATGGACATCCTTTCTTCACCTTTGATCTAACTGAAAAGGGATATCGTTTATCCTAATCACAGATAATGCTAGCTTTTGGTTTTAGCTAGAGACTACTTATATAAAATTTCCATCTATTTTGTGCTTTCTAATATTTCTAATGAGATTAAATAATATATTTTGTCAAAAGCTTTTTCTGCATCTATTATATAATTGCATAATTTTTATTGGATTTTTTTAACTGATCAATTATAATCAATTATAATGACTATTTTCCTAATAGTGGCCCAACATTGTATTTCTGGCATAATCAACCTGGCTTTAGTGTATGATCTTTGTGATATATTATTATGGTCTCCTTGCTAGTGTTTTATTTCAAAATTTTACATCAATATTCATAAGGAAAATAAGTCTGCTTTTGTTTCCCCTGGTTTAGGCATCAAAATGAGATTTGTGTCATAGAAGGAATTCAGGACTCCTTTTTTACCTATTTTTTCAAATAGTTTTTATGGTATTGGAATTAATTTTTTAATATTTGGTAGGATTCACTTGTAAATTCATTTGGTCCTGAGATTTTCTTCTTAGGGAGGTAACTGATAACTTTTTTCTAAGATAGGGTTATTTAAGTTTCTTCTTTAGTTAATGTGAGTGGCTTATATTTTTGTAAATATTAATGAATTTCATTTAGATTGTCAATTTTATTGGCATATAATTGGAGAAAATAGCTCTGATTATTACTTTAATTTTATCTTCACTTATACATTTGCTCTGTTCATTTTTGGTATTGGTAATTTGGTACTTTCTTTTTAAATCAAACAACGGTCTACTTTAAATATTCAAATTATTCACTTATAATAATGCTATTAAATATTTCATTGATTTAATATAAAATGTTTAAGTATTAAATATTTAACATTTAAAATATATTTTAAAGCTAGATCCTAGTTTTTTTAATTAATTCATTGGGAAGGGAAGTTAAACATTGTTTTATCATTATTTGCTTTTTTATTTTTAGGATTTTTGTTTTGGTGCTAAATTGGGGGGAGTTAATTTTTTTCTAGTTTTTGGGTTTGTGTTTTTTTTTGGGGGGGTATTTTTCTTGAAGTTTCATGCCTAATTCACTAATCTGATCTTTCTTTTCATTTAAGTGAGCACATAAATTTTCACTTAAGTATTCCTTTGGCTGCATTCCACAAATTAAGGTATGTTGTCTTTTTACTGTCATTATCTCTAACAAGATATTGTTTCTATGATTTGTTCTTTGACCCACTCATTCTTTATGATTAGATTATTTAGTTTCCAATTCATTTTTAATCTATGTTTCAAAGGCCCTATATTGAATTAACTTTTATTGCCTTACATTCTTAAAGAAGTGCATTTAATAGTTCTGCTTTTCTGAATTTGTTTGTGATGTTTTTATCATTTTTTGAAGGTGCCATGTACAGCTGAGAAAAGATATATTTCTTTTTATTCCCTTCCAATATCCTCCAGAGGTCTATCATGTCTAACATTTAAAATTCTATCCATCACCTTAATTTCTGATTTATTTAATGTTTAGTTTTATTTAGTTTCTTTTAAGAATATGGATGAGCTGTCATTTGGTACATATAGGCTTTGTATTGTTATTATTTTACTTTCTATGGTTCCTTTTAGCATAGTTTCTCATTTTATTTCTTTTTAATAAGTCTATTTTTGCTTTTCCTTTGTCTGGAATCATGATTGCTAACCCTGCCATTTTTATTTCATTTGAAGCAAAATAGATTTTACTGTAGCCCCTTATTTTAATTCACTATGTATCTATTTTAAATATGTTTCTTGTAAACAACATGCTGTTGGATTGTTTACAATCCATTCTAATGTCTGAGTTCATGATCACTAACTGTATATTTTTCTCTCTCCTCTGTTACAATTCTGCAAAACTGGCAACTAAGTGGCACAGTGGAGAGACTCTCAGGCCCATAGTGAAAAAGACTCATTTCATGAGATTATCTGGCCTCAGCTAGTTAATAAGAAATGTAACTCTAGGCAAATCACTTAACTCTGTCTTAGTTTCTGCATCTATAAAATGAATTAGAGTGGAATGTTGGAGGGGATGTGGGAAAACAGGGACACTGATACATTGTTGGTGGAATTGTGAACACATCCAGCCATTCTGGAGAGCAATTTGGAACTATGCTCAAAAAGTTATCAAACTGTGCATATCCTTTGATCCAGCAGTGTTTCTACTGGGCTTATACCCCAAAGAGATACTAAAAAAGGGAAAGGATCCTGTATGTGCCAAAATGTTTGTGGCAGCCCTGTTTGTAGTGGTTAGAAGCTAGAAAATGAATGGATGCCCATCAATTGGAGAATGGTTGAGTAAATTGTGGTATATAAATGTTATGGAATATTATTGTTCTGTAAGGAATGACCAGTAGGATGAATACAGAGAGGACTGGCGAGACTTACATGAACTGATGCTAAGTGAAATGAGCAGAACCAGGAGATCATTATATACCTCAACAATGATACTGTTTGAGGATGTATTCTGATGGAAGTGGATCTCTTCGATAAAGAGAGCTAATTCAGTTTCAATTGATCAAAGATGGGCAGAAGCAGCTACACCCAAAGAAAGAACACTGGGAGATGAATATAAACTGCTTGCATTCTTGTTTTTCTTCCCAGATTATTTATACCTTCTGAATTCAATTCTTCCTGTGCAACAAGAAAACTGTTCGGTTCTGCACACGTATATTGTATCCAGGATATACTGTAACCTATTCAACATGTAAAGGATTGCTTGCCATCTGGGGGAGAGGGTGGAGGGAGGGAGAGGAAAAATCAGAACAGAAGTGAATGCAAGGGATAAGGTTGTAAAAAATTACCCTGGCATGAGTTCTATCAATAAAAAGTTAATAAAAAAAATTAAAATGAATTAGAGAAGGAAATGGTAAACTATTCCTTTTTTTTTTTTTTTTTTTTTTTTTTTTTTGGTGCCAAGATAGACCCAAATGGGGTCATGAAGATTTGGACACAACCAAAATGACTGAACAACAGCTTTTCAAAAGTTTGTTTTGCTTTTAATCCCTTCTCTCTTAATTTGCTTTCCCTATTTATCACCTTTGCCCTTCTCTTAATCCCTTCTCTACTTCTCTTTTGGCTATGAAGAGTATGAATTTCTATATCCAATTGTGAATGTATATGTGAACCTCTTTCATCAAGCTGATTAATTCTCTTTTTATAGTTTTCTTGCTTTGCTCTCATTTATTTGATTTTTAACATTTTTAAATCTTTTTTAAAATCTCTTTTAGGAGTTCTTTTTTGTCTTATTTTTTCAAGTATGCATTTTTCTTTGAGGCTTTCCTTTCAAGTCATTATCTTCTGAGTTTCAGACTTGAACTTCCCTATCATTTTTATGGGGGGAGGGGTTGATAGATTTTTATGGTCAGATTATTTTTGTGTTCTTATTTAATTTTTCCAGTCTATTTCCTGACTTTAGACTTTAGAGTTGGGCTCTTACCTCTGGGGAACTGAGATAATTTTCCTGAGCTTTTATGTCTTGCTGTTTTAACAGTTCTGAGAACCTATAAATTTTTGGTGCTTCCAAAATGGTATGATCTAAAGAGAAATGTGGTCACTATTCTCCTGATCTACTGTCTGGTCTTTACTCAGGTTAAGTCCTTGGCTCTTTCCCAACTATAGCTTCTCTTCACCCTAGCAGGGGTCCTCAAACTACAGCCTGCGGGCCAGATGTGGCATCTGAGGGCGATTATCCCCCTCACCCAGGGCTATGAAGTTTCTTTATATAAAGGCCCACAAAACAAAATTTTTGTTTTTAACTATAGTCCAGCCCTCCAACAGTCTGAGGGACAGTGAACTGGCCTCCTATTTAAAAAGTTTGAGGACCCCTGATAGGGCCCCTGATTTCCTGCAACCAATAAAGTTTCTCACTGCATTGGAACTGCAATTCAAAATTCAGTAATTAGTAATGGAGTTGCCAAATGATTCAGTCCTGTACCTAGTACTAGCACCAGGGACCCCCATTTACTCTTTCTGACCAAATATTCAATCTTTTTACATCTCTAGGCACTGAGTACTCTCAATACTACTAACTCCAAGACTCATTTTATATCACCTTAGTTTCACCATGCTACTGATTAGCCACCATGACAGGGTCTGCTGACCTCTTTTTTTGTCCTCCTAAGTTGTTCTGGGATATGAAAAAACTCACTTTGAATTTTTTTTTTTGGTTGTGAATAGAGTTAGAACTTAGAATTTAATTTGATGCCTTTACAAATTTTGTTTAAAATGGAATGTTGGGAGGGCTCAGATACAATGCTGCCTTTATTCTGCCATTTTGGCTTCACCCTTAAGCTTTGTTTAAACTTTGCTTGATCATAAAGCTAACACTGACAGTGAAAGAATAAGGATTGGTTCTGCTCCCTTCAATTAGATCCAATCCAACAATCCTTTAACAATTATATGTACAGCATTTAAGACCCATTTTATTCTAGTATATCAATATGCATTGTTTCTGAGCCTGGATAGAAGACAAAATTGCCTGCTTCCTATTCCCTCTTACTTTCCCTATTACTGTAGAAGGCAACGCTATCCTCTCATTCCTTCAGATATCTCAATCTAGAGATATCCTTGGCTCCTTCCTCTCTCTCATCCCCTCTCATATGCAATCTATTTATTGTTAGGACCTGTTGATCTCACCCTTGCAGCATCTGTCAAATGTTTCCCCCTTTCCCTTCTGACCTTGCCATCACTCTGCTGCAGGATCCTATTGCCTCATGCCTGAACTACAGCAATAGCTTACAGGTGAATATCACCTGCCTCAGGTCTCTCCGCAGTCCAAACCAACCTTCATTCAATCATCAAAGTGATTTTCTTAAAGCACAGTGTCACTCCCCTACTCAATAAACTCCAGTGACTTACTATCACTTCCATATCATACGAAATTCTCTGCTTGTTGTTCAATAACCTAATCCCTTCCTTCTTTTTTAGTCTTAAACCTTACTCCCCACCATGTAGTCCTGGATCCAGTGAAGCTGGCCTCCTTGCTATTTCAGAAATAAAATATTCCATCTCTCAGATCCAAGCATTTTCTCTGACCATCATCCACACCTGGAATGCTTTCTCTTCTACTCCCTTTAAATTTCAACCAAAATCCCAACTTTTACAGGAATCCCCCTTCTAGCCCCTCTTAATTCTAGTACCTTTCCTCTGTTAATTATTTCCTTCTTATCCTGTATATAGTTTACTTGGTATATATTTCTTTGTATATTGTCTCCTTGATTACAGTGGGAGCTCCTTAAGGGCAGGATAGTCTTTAGCCTCTATTTTTTAAAATCCCTAGCACTTAGTATTATGCCTGGCACTTAGTAGTAGTGCTACTGATTAGATAATCAGTAAACATTATCTAATTGATTGATTGTTACCTTTTCAAAAAAAATTATAGCATGGAGCAGTTAGATATCTGGTCCTCAATGAGGCAATGCAACATATACTTTTGAATAAAGTCTGTACAGTACCAATCAATCCACCACGACTCTGTAATTCATCACTCACCCAGGTTAAATGTGAGTGAGGTTTTTGTTAATCATAGTTATGCAAACATGTCTTGAGATCCTATTTTAGATATTCATTACCAACAAACATAGAGGAACCTTAAGTCAAATAGCAAAGCTTTTAAATAGTAAAGAATATCAAAGTAAACAAGGGAAATCTTTCACTCTCCCTTATATCCCACTCCCAACTCCTACAAACTTCCACAGATTAAAATGCTCCCTGTGGGAGAGGAAATACTCCCACTCTTATATTATGTTCCACTCTCTAACGTCTTTCTCAGTTGCAGTTTTCAGATACTGACTGCACATATACTGCTTTTCTCATACACTTCACAAGTTGCCATTTGCTCTATCTTCATAGGATTGTAGTTGTCATTTATGGTGAGGCTTCTCTACTGAGCTGCTGCCCTCTGCTGGAGTTGTCTCTGGCTGTGGAGGCTTTTTTTCCTCAAAGGGAACCTACTTTTTCAACATATTTTAGCTCTTTGTTAGGCCCAAATCTACTGCCTAGTCAAGAGCCCTGTGAGGTCTAGATTATTTACTCTAAACACACACAAATACACACATACACCCCCACATACACCCCTATAAAGTCGATTTTTTTTCCTACTCCCCCCATTTTCCTCTTTCCTTTCTTCTTTAGATAGGATGAGTAAATCCCATTCAATTTCAGACTTCATTTAATTATCCAGGATCTTCCTGCACACTTCAAAGAGGCAATTATGAAAGCTAAAGGGAGTGACCTTTCCCCTGCTCTCCTATCTACATGTTTAGGTCATGCCTCCATTTACATTCTAATTTAAGAAGAAAGGAGAGTGACCTAGATTGCATGTAGGCCATAGGAGGCATATCCCTGAACATATATTCTAGTTCTAAGTGTATGCCCTCTTACCTACCTCTTCCATGGCATATGATCCAACCTTATGGTAGGAGAAGTGAAACAGGCAAACAGCTACCTTACCAATGACAATCAATTAGTCATACTTAGTTGCCTTCTGTAATAGAGGCTGAGTGAAAAAAGAGATTAAGAAATCCCATATGTAAAAGGGAATGAAAAGGGGAAAAGAAAATGGGGGGAATGGTAGAAATAAGCACATCTATCTTGCTGTTTCTATCTTATATATCTGAGGAAAATGCACATGCTTTCAGGAAATCTGATTTAGAACAAGTGTGTGTGTCAGATTAAGTGACAGATGACGTCAGAAAAGAGAACATTATCAATACATCTCCCTTAGATATACTGAAATTTATGGAGCAACCCTCATCATTTCTAGTCTAGCTTGTTAATTGGTTTATTGGGAGGGGCATCCACAAGTCTACTGCATGTACTTTGATCCCATCTCCACCTTATAATATATGGAGTATTTGACAACAATTGCCTCTATGCTCACTAATCCATCTCTTCATTTGAAATGTGGGCCAATCATAATATTTAGGGAGGAGCTCAGATGCAATGGCCCATCTCCCTTTGGAGAGATGACTCTTATCAGAATTTTTCTTTCTTATTACAAAAGATTAAAAGTAATCCAAGGTCAAATTCTTAGGGTTGGCTTTTATGGTCATCCCACCAATGGGTTTTTGTTTTGGTGTTTTTAATAAATCCCTTTTTAAATATTCTTACCTTGAGTTTTACCTCTTTAATCAGGATGAAGATCTAAGTATAGAGTTTTCCTTTGAACAGATACGTATGACTGTAATCCTTCATCTTTGTGAGGACATATAAAAAAGTATACCATGTTCTCATAACAAGATGCTCTGGGACACAGAAATGCAAGATCCCCACTAACATTTTACCAAATCTTTTTGAACAGAGTTCTTATTTTGGGAATGTCTGTTTTCTATGCTTTTCAAAGATTCACTCTTCAATGATTATTTCTATGGGGATCACATACCCATCACCACTCTCCAGATTCCCAGTTTTGGACTTTGGTTTACAGTAGTCCAATAATAGATCTCCAATTCAACATTGCTTGGAGGAACAAGCAGGATCTTGGTTCTTCTATGTAGTTCATAAGAACACAAAATTGATTAAAGTTTTTAGGAAGTCAGAAGAGAAAGAAGATGATCATAGAAGTTATTCCAGGGTTTCTTAACTTAGAGTCTGTGGATAGATTGTGAACTTGAATGGAGAAAAAAATCACATTTTTATTTTCATGAACTGAAATATAGCACTTCCTTTAACAATTTAAAAATATTATTCTGAGTTTCACTGGACTGCCAAAGAGGTCCATGATTCTAAACAAAAAGATTAATAATTCTTGACTTTGTCTTGTTTTCGCTTTGGAATTATACTATTTCAGTAAGTCAATGTGAATGTGAATAATGAGAGTAAAGGAATCTAAAATCAGACATAGTATTTTACCCATCTTTATTCAATCTTGTTTTTATAAAGTAATAATTGGTCTCCATTTTTGATTTTGTAAAATTTCTTTTTCTACTAAATGAGTGGTTGCTATAGAATGTCTTTCTATTGATTCCTTACCAATTTAAAAAGTTGCATAAAATATCCATCTAATTGATTGATTAACAATTAATAGTTCATCAAGAGTTTTATATTGCCTGGGTCTATATAATATATTATATTACTTTATGCTCATACTACCAACTACATTCATTCATTATTTTAATAGGTTAAGATTTCTTGTTCTATGAGTAAAATATTTAGTGAGTCTACACTCCAATAACTCAAACATGTTTTTCAAAAGTAATATACAGAAAAAAGAGAACAAAAATCCTAAGTTCCTATAAAATCATTTTGATGGGTCTCTGAAAAAAACAGTTTTCTATTTCCAGTTTTGCGAGACAGAAAACAAAGCAAAAATACTTTTCTTTTGGAGGGAAAACAGAAAAAAAGAAACATTGCAGCTTTTAGCTTTAAAGAACCAACAAAAGGACAATAGAAAGGGAAAAAAAGTAAACCTTACATTATCACTACCAGCAATTTCTTTTAAACACACACACACACACACACACACACACACACACACACACACACAAAATTAGACCATTATCATATTACTCAAAATTCTTTGCCTTAGGGAATTTTTTTCATATTAGTTTTTTTATCTCATTTAATAGCTAGCCTGCTTACTTTCAATGCATAATTTGTATGAATTATATACTAAAAATGTGTAAAACAATATCAAAGAATAAATAGAACTGAAGTTCTTTGAAGGGAAATAAAGAGAAGCTTGTCTTCTACTTCTTTGTATTCTGCATAATGACTAGCAAATACTCTTACATTAACTATTTACCAAATAATAACACTCAAAAAATGTATTGGTTGATTTATTGATAAAGTAGAAGTAATTTGGCTCAAATAGAAACATTATTTGTTTATCATTTTAATCAACTAATAAGTCATTATAGGATTAGCAAAATATTCCTTGATGATTGAATAATTATTATTCCAAACGGCACAATCTCATACAAATTACTTTATTTCTCTAAGCCTCAGATTTCTCAAATGTAAAATATGAAAGATAACATCTCAAAGATTATTGTAAGGATCAAATAAAATAGTATATACTAAGCAATTCATAAACAAAAAATATGGGATATATAGCTTATTGTTATTCCCATAATCCTGTTCAAAGTATTTTTTAAAATATCATTTTGGAACTGTTATCATAAACTTAACAAATCCTTTGAATGTTCTCAAAGATGTGCATAGTGAGAAGGAAGATGTATGGCTACATATAAATAAAGGGAATGAAATTGGGCTATTATAAACAAAGCAATATGGTGCTGGTTTTTAAAATACAATAGAATCTAATGATGGGAAAACTAAAATTTAGCAATTTTAATCTTAAATATTAATGAGATAAATTTTCTAATAATAGTTTCAAAGAAAAGAGATAAAATCAAATTATTTTGCTATGTTTAAGTTAAAAAAGCAGGAGTAGGAATCAAGATTTAAGATAACAACAATAAAAATAGAGTCAAGCAGGGAAATTATGTTATGATTAAGAGTGTCAAAAATAACAAAATTAAATATGTTCACACAAAAATCACAAAACAAACAAGTTCTTAAAGGAAAATTTAACTGAAATGAGAAAAAATGAAGAGCTCTGAGTAAGATATAAATTTGAGGTGTCTTTGTTCTTCAGTCAGACCTAGAGGAAAGGAATTCAATAAGAAGATAAACAATTAGGGAACTTGAATCTTGTATGTAAAAGATGGGATTTATGAGATTTTGGAGATTTCTGAATGGGAAGTAGAGATCATAGTGTTACATAATTTGTAATCATACTATATCAATAGTGTTAAAAGATAGACTTTTGTCGAAGTGATCAACTTAAGAACATAAAAAGGACTGGTCAGTTTCTCAAGTTAAAAACCCCACTCTGATTATTTCTGGGTCTATTATCATTATTCCCCTGAAGTGCCTGTCCAAAATACATGTCTTTTTGGACTAACATCAATAGTCTGCATGTGATAATCTTTGTAACTGAATGTCATTGAAGTTTTATAGTGTTCCAATAACAAACAATAAACAATTGTTAATGTGTCTTCTACAAAACACTATATTAAATAATAGGAATACAAAAATAAAACAAAAACTAATTCTTCTGAGATGCTTGGTGGAACAATGAATAGCTCCTGTCCTGTTATAAGGAGGACTTGAGTTCAAATATGGTCTCAGACCCTGGGCAAGTTACTTAACACTGGTTATCACCAAAAAAATGACATCTTGCCCTTGAGGAACTTACATGCTATTGGAGGGAACAATACATAAACAGATAACTTGACACAAATAGATAATATGATGACTGTAGAGAAAACAAACACTAAGAATTAAAGAGTTCAGGAAGGGCTTTCTTCAGTAGATGACACATGAGCTTAGCCTCAAAAAATGTAGGAACTCTAAGAGATGAAAATGATGAAGAAGTACAAGTCAAATGTGGGAGATACCATGTACAAGAATTCATTATTTGATAAAAAAAAATTATTGAGAAAACTGGAAAGCAGAATGGCAAAACTGGGCATAGATAGGTATCTTACACCATTTATCAAGATTAGGTCAAAATAGTTACATGACTTAGATATAAAGATATTACAAGAAAATTTGAAGGACATGGAACATATAACTTATTAGAATTATAGGTAAGTGAATAATTTATAAAAAAGCAAGAGACAGAAAACAAAGTTAGGTGTCAAATGGATAACTTCCATTATAGTCAGTTTAAAAGATTTTGTACAAATAAAACAAATGTAACCAAGATCAGAAGAAAAGCAGAAAATGGGAGTGGGGGGGGGCTGTTATAGACAGCTACTCAAATAAAGATCTTATATATCAAATATATAAACAACTTTATCAAATCTATAAGAAGACATTTCAATTCCCATTTGATAAATGGTCAAAGAATATGAACAGGAAGTTTTCCAATGAAGAAATCAAAATAATTTATAGTCACATAAAAAAAATTCTTTTTATAATGGCAAAGAACTAGAAATTTCAGGGATGCCCACTAATTAGAGAATGAGTTCTTTTTCTTATTTTTTTGGGGGGGAAGGGGACTTTATTTTATAAGATATAGTAGATACATATGTAATAGTAGATTGTTGTGTGGCTGAATTTAGAATCAGGGAAATCTGATTATGAAATTTACTTTAGAGAATTACAAGCTATTTGGCTCTGGAAAACCACCTACTCTCATCTTCAATTTCCTCTTTGGTAAAAAAGAAATACTAATAACCCTAACTCATTGGTTTGTTAAGACTCCATTGAGATGTTTGTAAAGCACTTGCAAACCTTAACATTTTATAATACTCTATAAAAGTATTTATCAATAATTATTATTCACATGCTACAGTTTTAAAATTTATGAAATAAAAAAGCATTTCTATAAATCATAGCACAATAAAAAGATTATTGCACATTAAACCACAAATTCACTATGTACAATTTGCTGTTCCTTTTAAATACACAACAAAGTTATCTCTCCTTTTTTCTCCCTTTTTCTGTTCTTCTGTGTAAATTTCCTTTTTTCCTCCCTTTTTCTGCTCTTCTATGTAAAATCTTTTAATTTAATGCACCCAGAATTATTTATCTTTTGTGATTTTCTCCATGTCTTACTTAAATGTAAATGCTTCCCTCATTCATAACTCTGAGGGATGTTTTTTCCTATATTCCCCTAATTTATTTATGATATTAGATAAATCATGTGCCCAGTTAGAGTTTATCTAGTTATAAAGTGTGAGATGTTGGTCTATCTATACTTTAAGTATCTGTCAGAATCCTTTTCAGTTCTTCCAAATCTTTTCCTCAAATCGTGAGTTCTTTCTTAGAGCTTTCAGTTTGTCAAACACTACATTACCATGTTTTCTTTAAAAATTTTCAGATATTGTATATTTAATCTAATCTTTTGATTAAGTTGATCTTCACAACCATTCTGATCTTCACTTGATCTTTACAATCACTCTGGGAGATAGGTGCTATTATCCCTATTTTACAAATGAAGAAACTGAGGAAAATAGAGTTTTAAGTGGCCATGAATACAGCTGGTAGGTGTCTGAAGCCAGTTTTAAACTCAAGTCTTCCTGACTACTGATCCAACCATCTATAGCACCACTTAGCTGCCCCAGAGAGATATCAAGAAGGGAAGCTTCCAGAGGAAACAAGAAGGAATAAGATATAGAGTACAAGTACAGGTATTATCCTTAGTAAAAAGAAAGTCCGTATTTCTCCCCTCTTCTCTCCCCCCACCTCTCTCTTTAAGGCTAGCAGCATATGGAGACTGGAGTATGATGTTGAGAGATTTTGAGGGGTAGGAAGGAGTGCTGGATATTTATTTTTATCTTTTATTACTCTTAAAGCTTTCTGAAAATTTTCTCCATTCTCATACACACATATTTTCATTTCATTCATAATTTTTTCATTCATAATGTTTGTTCAATCAACTAAGGCTTGTTGATCTTTCTGATAGTTTTCCTGTGAAGGTTTCTTCCCTTTTAATTTTGTAATGTTCTTTTATTTTATATGGTTTTTTTGTCTTTTGTTTTTTTGAGGTAAACTAGAGATCTGAGCTAAATTATCACCATTTACTCTATCATCTTTTTGAACTTCAATTCAATTCCATAAGCATCTAAACTGATGGGGACCCAAAGAGCACTGGAAATATATATGATGTAAGTAATCTACAGCATATTTGTACAGAAGAATTTGTGTAAAAAATGTTATTAAAAACTTGTATGGCCAGAAAAGTAGGTAGTCTAATCATGAAAAAAAGAGCAATGGATCAAGGATGGGACTCTTCCACTAGAATGAACATTTTTTTTAATTGATTGGACAGTCTCTAGTATTTTGAGTAAATTTTCTGTGGAAATGAACAAGAATTACCCAGGAAGAGAAGGCATAGGTTGTGATTGGTACTATGAAGGAAGTACTTACACTTATATTATAGGTTCATCAAATTATAAGTGTATAATTTATTATACATTATCCCTTGTCCTTGAGTATTTTGATCCCCAATCTTACCATCTTTTAGCTGCTACAAACTTCAAACTTTAAATTAAAAACCTCTGCTGACTGAACATCTCCCAGATACCACATAAACATCTCAAACTCAATGTATACAAAACAATTCTCTCTAGACCTTTTCCTCTGTCAAACTTACCTACTCCTGTTGAAGAACCTCTATCACACTAGTGATCTAGGTTCAAAACTTCCATTATTTCCCATCTTTATCTCTGTCTTACCATTCCCTACACCCATAATAATTTGTTGCTAAATCTTGTTCATTTTACAAACATAACATCTCATGCATTCCTTCTCTTCTCTTTTTTACACAGCCATTATCCTAGCTCAGAGCTTCATTTCCTTTTAAATGGGGTAGCCTCCAAAACAAAAATTTATGTGCTGTGTACTAGACACTACAATAATCCTAATTGGTCTCTTTCTTTCCAGTATGTCCCCTTTCCATTCTATTCTATACCCAGAAGGCCAGATTATTTATATATGTATATATATATATTTTTTTTTGCTGAGGCAATTAGGATTCAGTGACTTGCCCAGAGTCACACAGCCAGGACGTGTGAAGTATCTGAGGCCAAATTTGAACTCATGTCCTCCTGACTTCAGGCAAAATAATATTCTTAAAGCCCAGGTATGAACCTGTGAGAATACTTGATTTATACATCTGCTTAGTTTTACATTTAAAATCCTTAATTATCTCATCCTAAATTGTTATTCCAGGTATACTTCATAGTTCTCCCTTTCATACATTCAGCATTCTAGATAACTTGAACTAACATATTAACTGCTCCTCTCTCCATGCATTTATACAGGCTAGCCCTTATGTCTATAATAAATTGCCTTTTCATTTCCCCCATTTTATAAGTATTCTTGTCTTGAAAACTCAATTCAGGTGTTACCTTCTTCAGAAAGCCTTTGTTATTTGTTAGTGCTCTACATTGGGGTATGCCATTTCCTTCTCCAGTTCATTTTATAGATGAGGAAATTGAGGCAAACAGACTTAAGTGACTTGGTAAGGATCCCAGAGCTAGTGCCTGAGGCTGGATTTGAACTCAGGTCTTCTGGATTTCAAGTCTGGCCCTCTATCCACTGGGCCACCTAGCCACCTTTCCATGTAGGTCCCACAACAGGATAACTGTTCTAGATTGTCCCTGCCCTTAACTCACTGGAATCTTCCATGCTGGAAACCTCCATGCCCAGTGCTCATAGAGCAGAGGATAGGAAGAGACTGTCATTGGCCAGTCCTTGGTGCTTTCCTGCCTATGACATCAAAGAGAACAAAAAATCCACTTTTTTTCCCTTAAAATATATAGATCTTCAAGGGAATGTAAAGCTGCCCTAGTAATAAAAAAGTCCCATATCTCTCATATTGAACTTCCAGGATTGATATATTAGAATAACTAGGGTAGCAAACTAATTATATATGTAGATATGTATATATCTATATATATAATTCCCTTTCCTCTCCTTCTATGTCCTGATGACCATTGTACCTGAAGGTTCAGAAATCACTACCACCACCCCCATTATATCTTTGATTTCCTCTCTCTCTGCTATGTGTCTCTTGCCTTATGACTTTCCTTAATATTAGTTAAAATGTGTCTGTAATAAAGATCTTTAAAGTTACTGACCTAATTAAGTCCCCTAACTGCTAAGATGGATTTAGATGTCTCCACAGTAAACTTTAAGCTACTTAGAATGGGAGTTCTTTTTTTGTTTTGTATCACAAAAGCTAGCACAGTTTTTTATGCATGATGGATATTTAATGAATGTTTTTTAACTGAATGGTAAGTCATGTTACAAAAATAAAAAAATCTGCATTAATTGGATATTAGACTTTTGAGTAAAATACTTAATAAAATGTGATCTATAAACTAAAAGTATAATTTTTAAAAACATTTGTACTTACTCCAATAAACTCTCATTGCTCAAAATACTTTTGAAGCTCCTCTTTCAGAATTGCCATCAAAGCCCATTTTGGAGAAGAAGAAAGAAAGCCAGTTTTAAAGTCTGTCCTCTGTAGATCTGCTTAAGTTTTGAGAAGGTATTGCCAGAAATCTGGCCACAAAGTGACAAATATTTTTAACCACCATCCATGATACCTCTTAATAAGGTACAAAAAAATGCAACCTCTATTATGTACTAGTTACCCACACCATTCAACTAAGTTACCTATATTGTTCAAAAAAGAAAAAAGTTTAAAGAATTCTGCAAATTAAATTGTCATTTTTTTTAAAGAGAAAATTTGTCAGTATAGTAAAGTTTTACTTTGCTAGTCTTAAATATAGGGGCAATTCTTAAATAAAATCTCAGCCACAAATATTCCATAGCAAAAGAAAACTGACTTTCTTTTAAACCTAGCAAAATGCTTATATAGACAGAAATTTGCTATGCTAACTTCAGTCCTTGCAGTTAAGAATTATCTCTATCCCTCAGGTCACTATGGAAAATGAAAATATAGATAACTGATTTCTGCTTGTATATATGCTGCTGTCCTTTAAAGATAACACTACTACTAACAATGATTTCAACTAAAAAGTCCAAGGTAAACTAAGTTTTACTAAGTGGATTTGCATTTTGTTGCTTGAATTTACACTACCTTTGCTATTAATTTTATTCTTTTTGATCAACAAAAATCCATTTTCTTTCTCTATCATCTCTCCATCCCCCCCCCCCATTAAAAATGTTTTTTTTCTCCTTTTTCTTTGTATGTGTGTGGCGGGGAGAGAGGGGTTGGAGAACAGGGCAAGGTCCACAGAAATAAATTTTTGATAATTGAAAAAAGTAATCCGCAAACAAAACACTTGTAACAAATATGTACAGTTAATTTAAAAACTGCTGCTATTATTATTTTTAGTCAGTTGTTGCTCTTAACTCAAAAAGGCAGCCTAATGTATTGAAAAACAGTATGGCACAGTTGAACATTGGACTTGGGAATCAGGAAGACCTGGGTTTGAACTCACTGGCTATGTGACCCTGGGCAAGTCATTTAACCAGTTTATTCATCTGTAAATTAAGGGACTAGACTAAATGGCCTCTAAAGTTTCTTTTAATTTTAATCTAAATCTTTGATCCTGTCTCCCAGAATCACTTTGATGACTTCATTCTTTATACCCAAGTAAATTAACTGTTTGCCTGCAGTGTATAATCTATCAACTGCTATTTAAAGCAGATGTTTCAGAATGTGGGTTGTTGTTATTTATTTATTTATAATTTTCACTCTGATGTTGCCCTCTTTAACCTCACCAAAACTCAATGGACATAATCAAAGCTGGATTTCTACAAAGACAGACAGTCAAAAGATATTAATTTAAAATGTTCAAACTTTCAATTTGGAAACAATACCCTGAAGGTTGTTCAAGAATTTAGAGGTAGTTATTTGATCATTATCAAAAAACATTTATCTCATGGTAGTTCACTAGAGAATATTGACTCTAAATATATTAACCTTCAAGATTCTAAGATTAGATAGGTTAACAGTCTTTAAAAGTTAATATTTAACCTAAAATAATTTAGAGCAGAAAATATTAATAAAATAAAAATCATACATTAACAGTATAATAATTTTTCTAATATAGCATGCCAAGAAGCTCTTTGTTCAAAGCTGTAAGATTTTATTTATTTATTTTTTGGTACCAAAATATTACCAAAGCAAGGAAGAATAAATATCATTAACAATTTACAGAGAAGGTAACAGGAGCAAAAGAAAATTTCAGGATTTTTTATTTTAAAATTATAATAGGGTCAATTATAAGTTCTAATACCTCCAATACACTCAACTATCCATAACATAAATAAGAACCAGGAAGCTACTTTAAATGCCTGAACAAGCAAACTAGATACCACAAAGTCCATGCACTTTACTTGTAAGAAAGACTCTTTTTAGAGATTATATTTCTTGCTTTTTTAAGTTTAATTCTAAAAAAAGTTAATTAGCTGTTTTTTTCATTGTATGGCACATTAGAATAGAAGCAAATTTTAAAAGGGGTGGGACCGCTGTTGTGTCTACTAAAGAATAAGAGCATCAAGAGGGAATATCTAAAAGCCAAACTGTAAAAAAAAAGAAAACAAAAACTATAAAAAGCAGAGACAAAAACTCAGAAAACATTCATCTGGTGTCTTGTAGCACATAAACAACCCTATTTAACATATCCCAACTGACACTATATGGATATATCAAAACACAGTCTAATAAATGGTGCTTATACCTTATGATCCTGAGTCAACATGAAATAAATCACTTTTAATATATTCTACTTGAGAGGTTATCCTATAATATTAAAAAAGATGTAGTAACATAAGCTTTTATAAGTAAAAGAACATTTAAAGATCATTTGGTGCAAGCCCATCCTCACAATCCTTCTTATCCCTAACTATTGTACTCCCTTATTTTGCAGTTGACAAAAAGGGGACCCATAGAGATTAAGGAGATTGGACTAGTCACATACCTATTTAATAAAAGAATCAAGGCTAAAACCCAGATCTCGTAATTTCTAATCCATTACACTTTTTGTTGTGGCCCACCATCCCATTTGCTGGTGATTCCAAAATCATTAAACAAACAAATATTAAGTAAAGCAAAACTATATATGGAAGAAAAGTTATGTTTAACTTGGTCACAATATGTTAAACAAACCACAATGAAAATTAATGTTAAAGTCCAACATCTAGTATAGATATTTGTGTGTGTGTGGGGGGGGAGGTGTATAATGTAATACTGTGGGCATTTTAAGGAAAAGGAATATGGATCTCCTAATTGTTTCTTACGTTCTCCATTTTAAAGGTACTAAAAAACAATGATCAAACTTGCTTTTTGGATTTTAATCTGGAAAACATTTTTCCCATCAAAATACCACCAGTAATTAAATAGCAGTAGTTATGATTAACAAAAATAATATAACATGAATTTATGAGGCTGTTTTTATAAATAGAAACAATGCTAGCTATTTTATAAGTGAATCACAATCTTAAAATCCAAAATGTTTATAGTCAATCTTAGGCATTCTTTAGCTTTATGAATGTTTTGAAGAATCACAGGTTTTAGTTTTAATAACTGAGGGATCCTACAGATCATTTAGCTAAAACTCTTTTTTTTACAGATGAAGAACCTGACATCCAAAGAGATTAAATGATTTATTCAGTGTCACACAACTCCTTAACAATAGAAAACAATAGAAGGTCTAGTGCTTTCTACTTCAAACTGCCATTTAAAAAGTCAAAAACAACTATGTACTTGAAAACAATTTTCATCAGAGAACTAGAAAGAAAATAAATACTGTAGGCAGTTTATTTCACCACTGGGAAGATTCTTAAATTAAAATCTTCATGCACAAACATTTCATAGCAAAAGAGGACTGACTCTTAAATCTAGCAGAATGCTTGTATAGACAATATTTGCTATGCTGATAGTCCTTGGTATTATTAAGAACTATTTTTACCCTCTAGTTAAATTTTTGGAGATATTTATCATTATGTAAATCATGGTCTAGAATGGGCATTTACCAAGATAGAAGGGAGTATCGAAAAGTAAAAGGATACTGCTTTTGTGAAATCTATAATCAAGTATAATTTAGAACTCCTTGATTCTGGATAATTTCCACATAGTGCTTTCCTAGGGAAACACTTTTCTTGAATTAAGTTTAGCTACTGCAACTTATGGATACTCAAGAGAAAAATGTGGGTTGTAATTCCCTGTGCTACTAATGAACAAAGTTGAATTGCAAACTTTATATCTAAAGTATTTAAATGTACATTTAGCTCACTGCTTTAAATATTAAACTATTTTGTTTCTTAGCCATGTTTTTATACTCTTGCAAAAAATAATATTAGTCATCTTAGTTCTCTTAATAGAGAGACAGGGATATCCTGCAGCTTTTTCTCTTATTTCTTTAAATCTAGAAATCAACAAATAAATCAAACTCTGATCTGTAGTGTTTATTGATTTCTGAGATATTAATGATCCCACTGAAAATTTAACAATAGGACATCCTATATGAACTGTGTCCCTAGACATTCTTGTAAGGAAGTACAAAATTTGTAGGTACCAATGTTGACCACTAGGTAAGGTATACATTAATAAAACAACATGGCACTAAAAAACATTTGAATGAACAAATCAGATTCCACATAGGTCATATAAATAGATCAAAAGATTTACAGGCTATTTATTCATAAGTCTTTGGCTTTCTAATTTTAACTTACCATTTACTAATTCTCTATATCTTAACAGTACAGCATAATTTAAATGATCAGCAGAGAAATTGTGAGCAGGTCTTTGGAAGGTCTACATGAGATTGTATGAATGGAACCCAAATATAACAAGTAAACATCATGATCTACATTTTTAACTAAGCTTGGATATCTGGTACACTTAGAAGGAAAAGAAGAAATCAGACTCCTTTGCAATATTTTCCTATTTTACCTTTTATTTTTTCTTACTTTCTGACTAGGTTGAATATTACATACCTAAGGTTATATTCACAGTTGAGTATTGAGGGGAGCTCAGGTACACAATCAAATCCTAAATCTAATACCCATACAACTCAATATGGCATACTGCAAACAAGTCTTGCCATTTTCCTATGCTGCATAAAGCCTATGTAAATATTTATCATCTTACTAAACTATAATGGGAACTTTGGATCCTATTCCTATACTATGGAATAGTGCTTCTACTGCTGTGGGAGACTAATCTATCACCAATCTTCCCAGTCAAGAAAAGGAGGCCTGATTACCAGCAGGCAAGGTTTTTATAGCACTTTTATTCACTTCACTAAAGCACTTTAAAAAAAGGTATAATTATATTTGTATCAAATTATATATTAGAATGGAAGTCCAGGAGGACAGCAATTGTCTTACCCAACTTTTCCATCATTCTTACCTTCTAGGACAATGTGACATATAAATAAGGACAGACATATATTGAATGAAATTTCTCACAGCAGATGAGATTAATTGATAGATTTTGATGTACTTTGAAAACACTCTTTAACTACCGATATGGAAGAATGAACATATCCTTTTGTACATTAATAGCTTGGGAAAATGCTTCAGTAGTGAGGAATAAGGTGGTTCCTAGAAATAAAGTATATACACTTTGGGTGGAAATGACTAAAGGGAATTATTGCTTCAAAAAACTTGCCCTAGGGCCATGAAATCAGTAGAAAAGAAGAACTACTTATTTGAAGGCTTCCATAAATTTAAAAGTTTTCAATGGAAATCTTAACAATGTTAATATAAATTTTCTTCTAGTTCACACGCCAACACAACACTGAACCAAAATTTTTGTCAACACTAGTAATGGACACTGAAACTAGACAGAGTATTCTCTAAAATTTATTTACAGTCAATAAATTAAAGAGCAAAATACAACCAGATTATAAACCTTGATCATATCCACATCAAATAGAACTGTCCAGGGAAACACTTCAGTTCCATCACGAACAATTGCTTTCTAATGCACTTAAGACATAACAGTCTATATAAAAGGCTTTAAACACACCAATCTAAAGCAAATATTTCATATATCTCCATTAAAAACCATCAAATTCAAGACTGCTGTGGCAATGCTGATTTTTAAAAATCTACAATGAATTTCAGAATTACTTGAACTTTTTGTATTTAAATATTTTAAAATGTATCTCTAGCAGTTTTCAGAAAAAAAATAATCCTATGACTTACACATTAGGTCAAGAGCTGTCAGCCACCAGCATCAAAGTTATACATGTCCAATAGTGTTCACATTGGACAAATTGAATACACACCACAACAGCAACACTCAGCTATCAACAATGAAGTATGCCCTCAACAATCATCAGTTTATAGGTTTCTAGTCAGGGAAGTAGTATGCTGGTTGGCAGGAAGGTAGGATCAAAGTGATAATAAAGAATCTAAATATTATTTAAAGCACCCATCATACTTAGGCACTCAAAGAAAAAATATGGCAAGAAAGGTTGGTAAATTCCTTTCTAGCTTACACTCCATTTGTGCCATGTGAGATGAAAAGATAAAAGGCAAGAGAATGAATGAAAATCATGGGATTAAGGGTTCCTAAAATATTTTATGCAAACTAAACTACATCTTTACTTTAGATGGTGGTGGTAAATGAGTGCTCCTACCCTCCCCTGCCAATGAAGGCCATTGTGCTGATTTACCTTCCACACAGTTGCCTAAAATATTGTACTTATCAATTACATTAGAGGCTTCTTCATATTTTAGAAATTACATTGGCTTTATCTAAAAAAAAAAAAAAAACCTGGCAAAACTAGAAATGGCATTATTTTGTGAGATCATAGAAATTACATATTGGACTCAGGACTGAAACCAAGAAAGCTAAAATAAATCTAGGAAAGCATTTATGCACTTCACAAAGTTAGTAAATTTCAAAAACATAAGAGGAAAAGAAATTTTAAAACTCATTCAAAATAAATACATGTTATCAACATTTATTTCATAGTTTTGTGCTGAGCAAGAATTATAAAATTCATCCTCTAAAAGAAATCTGATTTCAAAATCATCCTAGGAAATATCTGGATATCTATGGATTGGAGTCACATCCTAATATGGCCGTTAGGTATGCTTTTTCAACTTAAAATGTTTTATAATTACACAAAATGGCATCAATGATGTAGTACAAACATGTTTTTCACATATCTAAAAACACTAAGATTCAGATGCATTACTATGCATCTGAAATACAACTAGGTATGAAAACTTGTAACCCAAAAGATAAATCCAGGCTTCCATAAGTTACAATTTAACATTTCTTCATCTTCTAATAAATTATCCATTTTATTTACTCATGTGACTGTGTGTTTAAAAAAAAAAAAGTCATCCAACAGTAAGGAATTACCCATGAAAAGACTGCTAAAAAACTGGCATGAAGTCATTTTTTATACAAGAAAAAACATTCACACACACACACACACACACACACACACACACACACACACACACACACTGTATTGACTGTTGAGTCTGCAAGATTTCATTTCAAAAATTGAGCCAATATAGGAATATAAAAGTCAAAAATGAAATTCTTTCCTTATACTCCCTAAGAAGCTGCCAAGCAGAGTTAAACCTCAATACTGAGGATTTCATATGCCAAGTTCCAGCCTGGAATGGATTTTTCCATGGCAGAATAATTAAAATCTTGAAAGATAGTGGTACAAAAAAACCTACTTGACCCTTTAGGTATTGCAGTGATAAATGGTTATGGCACCACTGGCTACAAACCATTAAGTCTTGCTGCCACCATTACCAAAGGCACTTGGATAATCTAGAATCCCACATTTGGCCAGAGTATAAACACTAATATAAAACAGCAATTGAAGGATTAGCATTAAATGTGGCTAGCCTATTGGGTTATTTCGGTCTTAGGCTGATAATAAAAGACCAGAACTGCAGATAGTTACCAACGGAAAGAGAAATCCAAACTTTCATCTTAAACATAAATTCAACAACTTGTCATAATAGTCAAGGATTTTTTGGAAGAAAAAAAGTGATGACTGCTAGATTGGGCTTTTCTTGTTATCTAATAACTGCGCCCCCCCCCCAAAAAAAAAGGAAAAGCAGCAATTTGGCCCAATTTCAATTAACAACCAATTATTAAATACCAAGAAATGCTCCCACCCCTCTTGGTCATTACTTCTCAAGTTGTAAAATTAATGTATTCTGCCTGACATTTTAATAAGAATTTTAATTCATACACATTCATTTCTTACTCACAAATCCTTGTGCTCCAAATAATCTTACCGGATTTGTATGCTAAACTAGTACATGGACCCGGACCAATATACCTCCAGTTTTGTTTGGTGCCATATATCACCGCTGTAACCAACAGTAGGTTCTTTAAAAATTAGTTCATTTTTCATCACAACCATGTTGTTTCAATGCATTTTAATTTTTATTCATTTTAATTGAATTTAACAAGTCAGCTTTTTCTAAACAAATGGTATAAAAAAATCAGTATGCTACTAATATCTTCAGGTGCTCAGTAAATATAAACTTAATTCATATATAAAAATTTTAAAAACGACTAAAAAATGTTTAAACAGTTCTATTTTGTGACTCTTAATAATCACTGAGCCCATGAAACTCAAAGCCATACAAATCCTTGCACCAATAAACAGTCATAAAAGCCCTGAAACCTTTTAAAAACGTATACTTAGGTCAAAGCTCCAGGAGCCAGTAAAAACTGGGGAACACATGGGATTCAGAATACCCTGAGCACATATTAGTGCAATACCACGAAACATCCATAATCCTCCGTCCAGAAAGAGGGGTGGCGGTAGTGGTGGTGGTGGTGGTGGTGGTGAAAAAGAAATAAGCTAAGTAAAATCTGGCTTTATTATACAAGCATGAAACAAAAATTCCTTTGGAACAATAATGACTTCTTCGGTGGACTTCCAGACCAGTGAGGTAGAGTCCAAAAGGGAGAAAACGGATCTGCCCCCTAGAGTCTGGGCGACTTCTCAGTCTGGGGGTGGGGGTGGGGGAGGGGATAAGGATGCGGTCCTGCCCCTTCGGGAATCCAGGTGCGTGTCCTCCATCCTACAGAATCCAGGGGGAGCAGAAGAGCGAGACCCAGAGATTCCTTCGTCCCGGGACGGGGAGCAGGGCGAGGGGAGAAGCAATCAGATGAACCTTCTTTGCCCATAAAGTGCACTAAGGGGACACGGTCCAGGCCGGAATTGTAAACACTAGACTGACACTTGTTCATTTCTCCTGGCGGAAGCTCAGTCCCCAGGGGAGGCGGCGGTGGCAGCGGAGGCATCGACTCGTGGGCTTGAAAAGTGGATTAGAATGATGGTGGGGAATCCCACGAAGTGGAAGCGCAAAGTCCCCTGCTCGTGGACGGTGCACAGGGAGCCGAGCCAGGGGCCAGAGGGGAGGGATGGAGCCGGGGGACGGGAGAGAGGAGGGCGACGACGGGCTGGCTGGGGTCGGTCCCCTCTCAAGTCTCAGGATGTGGCCACGGGGAAGCGGCGGAGCCTCACCACGGGCTCCAGGTTCACTCGCAGGACCTGCTGGGCTCGGCGCCGCGCCGCCGCCAGGCTCCGCTCGCTCCACACGTCGTGGCCAACGCGGATGGTGGGGAAGGTGGTCAGCACCGGGGTGGCGGCTCTCCAGATCTCCTCCAGGGTCCGGCCCCCGAAGCGGCTCGCGTGGGGCAGCAGCTGGGGCGACGGTGGGGGCGAGGGCAGGGTGGGTGATGGCGGCGAGGGCTCGGGGTGCGCGAGGGGCAGCGAGAGCAGGGGCGCGGGCTGGGGCTGTTGAGGCAGCGGCGGCGGCAGTTTCCTGAATCTCTTGGCGGCTCCGGCTCCCCGGCGCCTCCTCCTGGCGGCTGCTCCAGGGGCCGGACGGCGGGACGACGGCGGTGGCAGCAGCGGCGACGGCGGGTCCCCACCGCCAGCCGGGTGGCTGTTGGCAGTGGCCGGGGGTCCCGGGGGGTCCGGGACCAGGGCCCGGCAGGAAGAGTAACCGTAGACGTCCTTGCTGCGGAGGATGTGCGGGGAGAATTGGTGCTTGAGACTGCAGAGGAAGCTCCAGAGCTCAGCGTCCGAGCTCATGAACTCGGTGCTGCGGGGCATGAAGAGCTTGAAGGCGTCGCCCAGCGCCTTGGTGCTGCCGGCCAGGGACAGCTGCGAGCGCGAGTACACCACCTTCTCCTCCCTCTCCGCCGCCAGCCCGTCACCTCCTCTCGCCCTGGGGCCGCCGCCCGGGGCTGCCGCCGCCGCCGCCGCTGCCGCTGCCGGGGCCGCCTGGGGCCGCCGCCGTCTCCTCCTCACGCTCCGCCGCATGGGTGCTTCTTTGGGACCGCCACGGCCGCCGCCGCTGCCTGGGCTGCCTCCCGCCCGGCCCCGCGTTGTCCTCCGCTGGGGCGGCGGTGGCTGCTGCTGTTGCCTCCTGCCCGGCACTTCTTTCGTTACTTTTCTCGCCTCCGCCGCCGCCCCTCCCCCTCAGCCACCGAGGGCGGAGTACGCGGGTGGATATCCTGCCGCCCCGAACAAAATGGCGCCCGGCGCCCACCCCTGGGCTTTGTCATTGGACACCACCTCCCGCTCCCCCCCTCTTCTTCTCTTTCTTCTCCCTCTCTCTTTCTTCCCCTTGCCCTCTCTTTCTTTAAATGTGTCCGCCCCAGGCTCCTCCCCCTGTCGTCCTAGCCCCACCCATTGGGTGCCCTCGTAAGAAAGGGGAGGGAAGGGGAAAGATGGGGAAGAGTCTAGGTCTAGGAAGATGGTGGCTGGGATGGTTGGGCATGGTGGTGATGGTGGTGGGTGTTGGATTGAAGAGTCATCCCAAGTTGGGTGGTGTAGGTTCTGATGGCATGTCAAGAGTAAAGTGTGTGCTGATCCTACTGTGGGAAGGGAGGGTCAAAGTTACACCCCAGGTTAAGCATGAGTATTATTGTTCTAATGTCACCTAGGTCTTCAGTCTGAATGAAATAAAAGGATAAGTCATAAAAGATTATTGCTATCAGAGCAGGAAGAGACCTTAGAGATCATCTATTTCAACACTTTTCATTTAATGGATGAGGAAACAACTTACTGAAACTGAAGAGGTTGTGACTTTATTAAAAGCCACATCTGGATTCAAACCATGGACAGACAGATTCCAAATCTGGCATTTTTTCCAACCAATCCAAAAGTGTCAGCTATCAACAGACTGGTAGAATTGAAATATCAATCTCTCCCACACTAAGATATCACATAATTCTAATTTAAAGCACTTCTCCTCCCAAAGCTACTGTTACTATTGATTTCCACCATTCCTACCTTTAGCTTTCCTATCTCCCAGTCATTTAAAGAATAATTTAGTGATCCAGAGACATTTAATTAATCTTGTGAAATATAAAGAAAACTGACTTGATTAAAAAAAAAAAAGCTTTTGTGTTTGTGAGACACCCAACGTATCAAAAAGCAAGATGATAATCTTTCATGATCCAGAAAGCTAAACTCTTAATAATCTTTATTCAAGTAGAGTATTCAAGTATAATTGAAAATCAATTATAATTATTGGATCTATGTGACCCCTTTGAATTAATAAAATATTCCATTTGAAGATGTATTTGAAAACACTGCTTTGATATTCATAGTCTCCTCAAACTAGTGTGGAAGAGTATTATTGTAATAATGTATTTAATTATTTCCCCTTGCTTCAAAGGGAAAAAAATCAAATTATTTTGAGGAAAATTCAGCATCATATACAAAAAAGTTAAAATTGAAAATGCATTTTATCTTAAAGTGAAGAGAAAGAAAAAAAAACAGAATTCAGACACTGAATAATGGAAAGGGTACAGCAAAGAGAAGCTTTAACAAAAGCTTTAAAAGATTTTATGACTATAGTTATTTTTGTTTATATTTTATTTTAATTAGAAGTAACTTGTTTAATCCTCTCAATTCAAAAATTCTCTGAAAACAATACACAGAGGTAGATAGCAGATTTAACTCTTCACTGCTCAGCTGATGTTTTCATGAAGAATTATTGAATGATGTAGTTACAGTGCCTGATTTTACACTATCATTCAGATTCCAAATTTTAATGTTGAAAGGTTTGAGACCATCTACTTCAACTCATTTTACAGGAGAAAAAAAAAAAAAACAGGCTCAGGGAAATTAAATGGTTAATCCAAAATTACACTTATCTAGTGGTTGAGCAACACTCAGGTTCTTAGTTTCCTAGAGTCTTGCTCTTTTCACCACATTATGATGATTAGATGATAGTAGTGGTGGTGGTTTACATTTTATCCAGCACCTTTTTATGCTGTTTGCATAATACTTAACACACATTGCTTCATGTAATTCTCATAAAACCTCCTAAAGTAAGAACTTTAAATATTACAGATGAGAAAAATAAAGCTCAGAACTCAGTGACTTAACTAGGATCATACATCTGGTAAATATCTGAAGTGAGATGTGTATAGAGGACTTCCCATCTCCCAGTAAAATACTTTATCCAGTATATTACATATCTATCATATCAAAGATTCCTAATTCCTAAAAATACTTAATTTGCTAAAATCACTATAACTTTGTGCAGAGGTAGATTATAAACTCCTTGAAGAAGAAGGATCTTATTTACCTATATGTCCCTCTGATATATTGCCTTAGGAATAGTTAATGTTCCATAAATATTTGCAGAAAAATCATTTGCTAGAAAGGTATACACAAGTACACAAGAGCATAAAGTCAAGTTTCGAGATTACATTTGAAATATGTTTCTATACTCATAAAAAGAATTTATCCTGCAATATTTCTCCTCTTCACTATTCTCTCAATATTTCTGGGAATACATAGGAATATGAAATTTGAATAATTCCCCTTGGGTTATTCCAGGGAACTGATTTTAAAAATCATTAGAATGTAAGTCAGTGGAAAGTTAGGGGAATTTTATGAGGAAAGAAAAGGTCAAAGGATTATATAGAACTGCTTTGGTTTTTCATAATAATCCTATATCACTTGAATTGTCACTTAAGTACTGCATGTCCTTTTCATGAAGAAATGTTTAAACCAAATTAAGCATTTTAATGAAAATCAACATGTAAATATATGTATGCATATATAGATATAATTTGTGAATTTAAACAATTTCTTTTTTGCTATTTTAATTTCAAGAAAACATCTTTACAAATTTCACTCTGATTAACCTTTGTTCAATAGTAGCAGCAGCAGCAGCAGACAAATGTCTATGATGCTATAAGGTTGACAAAGTGATGATAAGCACATATGCTTATGTCTTCTTTCTATCTAACTCCAAGTAAGATACTTTAATGCTTGGATACTTTTTTACAACCAAGATTAAAATTGTTTTTAAATTGTTATAATATTGACTTTTGAATTTACCAGTGTTTGTTCACCTCAACTATTTTCCCCCTTAGTATTTCCTCTTTGGGCATCTGTACTTCTTTTGCTATTTCTGTTTATTAAAGTAGATACCTTGAAAACTGTCATTTGTCCACTCTTCAGGGACAAATAAAAATGGTTACAGAAAGAAAAGTGATTGATTTTTTTTTTTTTTATTAACTGTTACCCTCCTGGGAGAAATTAGATTGAGTAAATTATATTCAACATACATTAAGCACCTATGTGCTATGCCTAAGGGATTTACAAAAATTAAGAAAAATAGTTCCTTGCCTTGTTCTTAAGGAATTTACTATCACAGAGATTGGTGAAGTCTTCTAGAGGGATCATAATCTTGTTATATTTACTTGCAAATTGGAATTAAGATGGTTAAAATTATAGATTAAAAAATTTGTATTATTCCTAAACTGTTCAGATTTTTTAAAGCTTTATACAGCGGTACTCTAAGGATCCTTTGTTTTCATTAAAGATGGATTGATCCATTCCTACTAAAACCAGTTTTAGCCCTTGCCTAACTTAGTAGACAGTCTTTGTGAGTTGTCATGCTTAAAAAATTCTATATCAACCTATTACAAGTCTCATTTTACAAGCAGATAACTAAGTGGTGGGCATAAGAAGAAGATATCTTTTGAACATTCTCAAGTTAAAGAAGTCAAACATACATGATCATAGTTAAAAGCTTGAGCTTAAAAGCAAAGATTACATTTTCTCTATTGGCTGTCTTTGCTAAACCAGTTTTGTAGAATGTATTTGTATTTGTCAAAGAATACCACATGAGAATATTTACTATGCTTTCTGTGATTTACCAGTATCCTCTGAGCCTGGTTTTCCACAATTAAAAAAGGATAAAGGATTTCTCAATTTGGGGGCTTACATTTTATACCTTAGCTAATAAAATAGCAGTTGATTTTAGTCTAAAACATATCAAATACATAATGCAACATAAATTAATAAAACTTCCAATTTTTCCCACTAGTACTTTTCTGAAATAATTTGGATTTTTTTAGCTCTAACATGTTTTCAAAAGGTTTAATTTTGTGAGATATATAAGTATCATAATTTTATATTGACTTTCATATTTCAAAAGCATATGTAATGAGTTTTGATTCTTGAATTTTAAAGTTTTCATCATAATTATGTTTTTAAAATTTGTCAAAAAAATCAGTGTTGTGATAAGAAATCTTCATGTTCACCTAGACTAGTCTCCCACTTAATAGTATATGTAATACTACCTTTAGGAGTATCCCTTCTATAGTATTTTTCATGCCAGACTTTGTTTAAATCTGTCCAATGATGATAAGGACTTTATTACCTCACAAAGCAAGGTTCCATTGTCAGATTGTTCCTTAGAAGGCATCACTATTGGAAAAGCTCTACTTGCTAAAAAAAAATTTTTTTTACCAAGATCTAAGTTCTCATAATTTACCCTAATTGCTCAAATTCTGCTTTATGTCACAGCATAACACAAAGTATACCTCCTTAGATTTTTGAAGATTGCTATTATGCCTATCATGAATCCTTTCTTCTTCAAGCTAGATATAATCAGGTATTCCAATCATTCTATATAGCTCTGTGTGTGTGTCAATGTGTATATATATATAGTATGCCTATATATATATGTGTGTGTGTGTGTGTGTGTGTGTGTGTGTGTATACATACACACATACATATTTTGATTGAGTAGGTGTGTTTTAAACCCTTCACCATATTGGATGCCTTCCTCTTCTAGACATGTCTTTAAAAAATGCCACCCAGACTTTTAAAAAACCTAAGGGTTAAGTTTTTAAGAATATGGGATTATAATTTTCCATGATTTAGAAACTATAGTTCTGTTGTGTTAGTTTTTAGCAACTACCTTACTTGTGGATTCTTTCTATCAACTTAGTGGACAAATGACACCTTTTCCCCAATTTTTTTCATAAGAACTACTGAAAATCTATGTCTTCTTGTACTTAATACTTTTTCAGATAATTTTTCTACTTAAATGTAGTATATAGCATCTTGTGCCTCTTTTATGGATTTATGCTTTATTTTGTATTATGGCTAATTTTAAATGTGTATCTCCTTACTCTTTTGTAGTATCTGTGAGGGCAAGGACTATATCTTATATAATCTTTCTATCTCCCCCAACCCTTAGCAGAATTCTCTGTAGTTGCTTAATAAATATTGAATTGAATTGAATTTATGTTAGATTTAATTTTATTGGGTTGAGTTCCTGTAGAGGGCAGAAACTCTGAAAAGGTATACTTAAAACTCAGTATGATTGCTGTAATCTTACAACAAGATATTAACATAGTGGAATTGACGAGATAATGGTTCCCTGGTGATATAATGATTGGCTTATACTCAATAGGATGAATTGATGTAATTGTAATAGAGTATTTAAAAGGTCAGAGTCAGACCAGAGTGGGAGACTGAGATGTGCAGACTGCTGACTGGCTGACCAGAAGAGATGAGAGGCTGTAAACTGGCTGACTTAGACTGCTGGCGCAGACTGGGAGACTGAAGAAGACAATAAAGACTTTGGACTTTATTCCTGACTATTCTTGTGGTGATTATTCTGCTAAGACCAAGGCCCAGTTTGGAGCACTTCCAGAAAGCTAGCCAGAACATTACAAGTTCCAGTTATCTTAATTATCTGATTGATATTTTAGAGCTCTCAACTATTTAGGCTCATAAATGTATGTATATGCTTAGGAAGATATGATAATTGGTGAAATTACAAAGAGGAAAGGGAAATAAAACTAGGGAGCAAGAAAAATGGGAAAATATCTTTAGACATTAGGAGTTGAGTGGATCCAAGTTGGCAGAGGAACAGGGAGTAAGTATAATTAAGCTCCCCCACCAAAATCCCTCCAAATGGATGTAGAATGTTGAAATCCTTATCAAGAATTAGAAGAAAAAGTCACGAGAGAAGTTTTTTCTGGCTGAGGTCAGTGGGAAGGGAGAGACTATTCACTAGGGCAAGAGGAGGTCCTGACCCAAAGCAGGATACTCTCAGAATCAGTCAGATATCTAGGGAACAGATAGGAACTGGCAGCCTTATTGCCTATTAACCATTTCCAAGACATAGATACAGAACAGCTTGAGGAAGGAGACCTACACTCAGAAGTAGCATTCTGAGGTTAAAAGCTACCCCAGGTCCTAGGCTGAGAGGAGCAAGTCCAGAAGCAAACAGGAGCAGTGTAACACTGATATCTGGAATAGAGCAGGACTTCAGTTTCAGTTTTTTGACCAGCCTGAAGCCTGTGAAAGAATAATAATGACAGTAGTCTTAAACCAAAAGAGTACCTACAATTCCATCATTCAGAACAAGCAAAACTTCTTAGCTGACTAATAGTGGCTGTATTACGCAGATCCAAAATCAAGGTCATAAACCTGAAGAAAGTAGATGAGGAGAGCAATAATCATATTTTTCCCCAGAGAAGAGTACTTTGGGAGCACTGAAAGCTTATAGATTCTCCTAGATTGAACTGTCCCTGAGATCTTGGCATAAACACTCAGAGTCCCACAAAAGCAACAATAGAAGCAGCCAAGACCTTTTCTCTAGAAGGATAACAGAGTCCAACTCTAATAAAAGTTCTGAAGTCATGAACTAGGCTGGAAGAATGAGCAAACAAAAATGAATTCCACAATTATTTTTGGATCATGTTAACAGAGATGCTCAAGATATAAATCCAAAAAAGAGAATGGCTCCAAAATAAACTACAAAAAAAGCTTCAAAGAAAAAACACCACTTAATCACATATTCAACTAGATTTTCTGAAGCAAGTGTTTAAAAAGTTTTAAAATGCCTTTATCAATGAAAAAAAGAATTCTAAAGGGAAAAGTAAAAAAAGAAATGAGAGATATGGGAAAAAAAAAGGAAAATTAACAGCTTGAGCTATGGAAGAAAAAAATAAAAGGAAAATTAATAGCTTGGCACAAGAGATACAAAACCTTACCTAAGCAACAACTTCCTTAAAATCAGAATGGATGGAATAGAAGATAGTGACTTCTAGAAGACAGGAAATATTAAAATGAATTCAAAAGACAAAAAATGGAGGGGGTGGAGAAGAAGAAGGAGAAAGGAACAGAAGAAAAAAGAGAAAGGAGGAGGTAAAGGAGAAGAAGGAGAAGGAGAAAAGGAGGAAGAAGGAAAAGAAAAAGAAGATAATGATAATGATGATGTAAGGTACCTCATAGTAAAAACAAGTGACCTAGAAAACAAGTTGAGGTAAAAAGATTTAAGAATCTGTGGGAAAATTAAAAAAAAATTAACCTTTTAAGAAATCTTGAAAGAAAACTTCCCTGATCCCTAGAAGTTGTGAATAAAGAGGAAACTGAAAGAATCCTCTGGTCCCCTACTAAAAGAAACATTAGAATAAAAAAAATTCCAAGAGCACAATAACCAAAATCCAGAACTTCCACACCAGTGAGAAATTCTGCAAGCAGCCACAAAAAATTCAATTAAGTACAAAGGAGCCATAGTCAGGCTCACCAGTGATTTAGTATCCATCACTAAAAAGACTGGAGAGTTCAGAATATGATACTCCAGAAAGTAAAGGATATAGATTTATAGCCAAGAATAATTTACCCAAGAATACTGATTATAATCCTACAGAGCAAAAAAAAAAAAAAAAAAGAGGATCTTTAATGAAATAGAAGATTTTTATGCATTTCTGATAAATAGATCAGAACTGTGTAAAAAGTATAAGTTTCAATTTTAATCATAGAAGTTGAGAAACATAAAAAGATAAATACAAATGAATAATCAAAAGTATAAAATAAGGATAAATCGCTTGCATTCTATGAATAGATGATACACATATCCTTTCTAAACCCTATCATCATCAAGCTCATGGAGGGATCAAGACAAGACCTGGGAGTGGGTCTGTAATAACTTGATGATCTGGAGAGAAGAATGGAAAATGAAGAGAAAAGAAATACTTTGGGGGTAGTGAGGAAAGAAAAGGTAGGGAAAATTCTTTCATATAATCAGGGTGTGCAAATAGATACCTATGAAAACAAGGAAGATGGGGTTGGGAAGTGATTGATCCTCACTCTCATCTAAACTGGACAAAAAGGGAAGTACAACACACAATTGGGTGCAGAAATGTACTTCACAAAGCAAGGAAATAAGAGAAAGGGGAAAATTAGAGGGGAGTAGATTAAGGGAGAGATTTATTCTCAAGCAAAACAAATTCTACTAAGAATGTACAAAAAAAATTATAGCTCTTTTTGAGATGGCAAAAATAAGAATGTAAGGTAAGCTATAAATTAGGGAATGAACAAGTTAATAAATGTGATGAAATACAATTTTGATGTGAAAAGTGATGAAGGAGATAGTTTTAAAAAAACCTAAAAGATTTGTGCAAAGTGACAGAGGGAAATTAACGAAATGATGAGAAATATGTGTTTATATATGTGTGTATATGTGTACTTATATACACTAAATATATATATATACACATATACATTATATTGACAATATAGGAAAGAGAAGCAACTCAAAAGAATTAGAAACTGTGATCAGTATAATGATCTGCCACAATTTCAGAGAATTATAATCTCTCATGCTGCCTATTTCTTGATAAATAGGTGAAGGATTAGAGTACAAAATGAGACGTATATACATATATACCTATACATAAAAGCATGTACAGATATATGTGTGCATTCTGGGTGAAATATAACATATCATAATATATGTATATATGTGTGTTTGAAGAAATTCATTTTGGCCAGTGAAGAAATGCATTTTGCTTCGTGATACATGTTTGTAAAAGGGATTTATTTTTGTTTTCTTCTTAGGTAAAGTGGAAGGAAAGAAGACAGGATTTTGCTGAATGGAAAATATATAATTCAAAAATGGATCTTAGGATAATTTTTAATTGAGTTAGAAAATCTACTGCTAAATCAAACAAAAATAAAAAGCACTAAGGGCAGTGATTCTATTAATATAGTATTTGTAAAAGCACATGAATGAATTAATGGATGCATAATAAACATTTCTTAAGTTTTTATGTGCTAGGCACTGTGATAAGCACTGGGGATACAAATACAAAATAATAACATTTTCTGATGTCCAGCAATAAAATATCCTGATAAAGCCAACTCTTAATCAACCAAACATTTTAGATGAAATGAAACACTTTTTTAGATGAACTAGAATGACAAGAAAGTTTGAATTGGCTGAAGTAACCTAGTCATGCTTTGTAGGTCATCTGCAAAATAGACAATCAGTTTAAGGCCCAAGTTGTAGAGAATCTGGTAGAGATGTAGATTCTTGTGATCAGCAACTGTATTAAGTGCATGTATGCAAGTCCACAATTGAGAGGGACTCCTTATTGAAAAGAGTATAGGGCCATAGCTCCAATTGACCTAATGACAGTTCTTACTGTTTTATATACACATACATATATAATACACACACACACACACAAAGAGAGAGAGAGAGAAAGAGAGAGAGAGAGAGAGAGAGAGAGAGAGAGAGAGAGAGAGAGAGAGAGAAAGAGAGCGCCTTTGGAATGCAGAGTCATTAAAATAAGTAGAAGAGAAGGAAAAGAGGCAATTAGATGACCCAATAGATCTAGAGTCAGGAAGGTCCATTTTCCTGACTTCAAATCTGGCCTCAGACACTATTTGTGTGATCCTGGAAAAGTCACTTAACCCTGTTTGCCTTAGTTTCTTCATCTTTAAAATGAACTGGAGAAGAAAATGGCACACCACTCCAGTATCTTTGCCAAGAAAACCCCGAATGGAGTCACAAAAAGTTGGATACAAGTAAACAAGTAGAAGGAAGAAATGAAAAAAAAAAAAAAAAACAATTATCTAGACTTTGCTAAAGGTTCAGTTTTTCTTTTTCTATATGCTCCCTTGGAAATATTATTCAGGTTATTTTTTATCTTATGCAAATGAGCTGACCAAAGGGTCATCTCGACCCTTTCTCCCAAGCTCTTGCTTCCTATATCTCCCACTACCACTGGATATTTTCATTTATACATCTTGCTGTCGACATCAAACTCAACATGTCTAAAATCCACCATTCTTTCCCTTGCCCCAAATAACTCCACTTCCTGACTTCCTACTTTTATCATTCTCCCAGTGACCTTGCCGCAAAACTGAATAGTCATCTTTGACTCATTCCTCTTCTTCATACTCTCATATCAGATTAGTCTCTATCAATCTTTCACTGGCAATGCTTCCTGTATATGTCATTTCCTTTCCATTTCCAATATCATGACCTATGTTCAGGTCTTATTTCATCATACCAGGATTATTAAAAATAGCTTTGTAACTGGTTTTTCCACTTATAATTGTTCATCCAGTTGTGCACTGCCGCTGAGTTCATATATTTTTTTAAATGCCACTTTTAATCACATCAATTTCTGATTACTGGTTGGGGACAAGGGTCCAGATAAAATTTAGAGAACTGTCTTCAAATGTTTAGAGGGCTGTCACAGAGAAGAGATTAGATTTGTTCTCCTTGGCCTTAAAGAATAGAACTAGGAGCAATGGGTAGAGTTTGCAAGAAGAGACATATTTGAGTTTGGTAAAAGAAAAAAACTTTTTGATAGCTAAATCTTTTCATAAGTAAAATAGGTGATCTTAAAAAGTAGTGAGTTCCTATAGAAATTCTTCAAGTGGAAGCCAAATGACCATTTGACAGTAATTTCATAAGTGGTATTTATTCTTGGTCAGATATATTTGAGCTGAATGACCTCTAAAACTTCTCCCAATCCAATGCAGTAAGCATTAATTAAGCGCCCTCTATATGCCAGGCACTGTGCTGAAGTTTAGATATATACTTGATAAAAAGAAAGGCGGACTTTGGCCTCAAGGAGATTGCAATCTAAAGGGAGAAACAGCATACAAATGGAGACAGGAAAACGAGATGGGGATGGGGAGGCCACTAGGAAATATTTGGTTGTGTGGAATTGAAACTATGTAGAAAAGCAGATGCAAAGTAGAGTGAATTGAAAGTCAGTTTATGCCCACCATAAAGGAAAGAATTGGGAAGGGCTTGGTATTCTACCTTCATGTCCTTCAATTAGAATAGAGAGAATGAAGGAAGTAGTGTCTCTCAATTTTGAGATTCTATATTTTGATTTCTGTGACTTCCCTCCAGGTTGACACTTGGCTATTATTATTCAAATAGTTCAAAATTAACCTAATAGAGAGCATCCTGCCACTTAAAATGCTATCTGATCTGGATTATTATCTGACTTGATCTGATCAAATCAAGAACTATGTATCTAGTATCTATCATACTTTAGGAAGGATACTGGCAAATTAGAGCAAATCTAGAACAAGGTAATCTTGCTGTTCATGTCATATAAATATCAAATTGAGAATGTTTGTTTAGCCTAGAAAAGACTTGTATAGTCTTCAAATAATGAAAAATCATAATACAGAAAAGGGATCAAACATGGCAGAACTTTGATCTATATGTAGAGGTTATTGTAGAGGCCCTGCACTCTGGAAAAGTATACTTGAAACAAGGATACTTACACAGGGTGTTTATTCAGTGTGATTGATGAGATAATGGTTCTCTAATTCACATATACTTAGTACTTAGTGTGATATGGTGATATAATGATTCCACAGTTGGCACATGCTCAATTGCTGCAGTGAACTAAGGTATTTAAAGTCTGAGAGGACTGGAGAGAGACAGAGTAAGTGAGGGAGAGGGAGTGTAAGAGTGAGTGTGTATGAGCTCCAGCTCAGATTCCAGACTCCAGGCTCCAGACTCCAGACTCCAGACTCCAGACTCCAGACTCCATCTTTGACCATCCTCATGGTGACTCTCTTGCAAGACCAAGGCCCATCCAGAGATCCCTAGAAAGCTAGCCCCAGACATTATATTTTCTTGGCCAAATGTGGGACACTGAAAGAAGCACAGTACATTTTGAGGCTTTGGACATAAGGATCTACGCTCAGCAGTTCTACTGACATGATCATAAACTCAGTGGAGAAGTCCCTGTGACCTGGAAATAGGGTGAGTATAAAAATAGACAAGCAGGAAACTTTGGTAAGGGCTAAACTAGTCACTTTTGTTTTTCAGCTGAAATGGGGCAAATATTAAGAAAAGAGCCTTCCCCACCCTGAGGGGAGTGTGTAGCATGCATTGTTAGGTTAACAAAGAAGCAAGATTTTCTTTGCAGATGATATGATGGTATACTTAGAGAACCCCAGAGATTCAGCATTTTTATACATCACTAACAAAATCCAACAACTAGAGATACAAAAAGAAATTCCATTTAAAATAATTGTCGATAGTATAAAATATTTTGAATCTACCTGCCAAGGGAAAGTCAGGAACTATATGAGCAAAACTACAAAACACTTTCCACACAAAGTCAGGTCTAAACTATTGAAAAAAATTAAGTGGTCTTGAATAGGTCGAGCAAATATAGTAAAGATGACAATATTATCTGAACTAATCTATTTATTTAGTGCTATACCAATCAGACTCCCAAGAAATTATTTTAATGACCTAGAAAAAATAACAAAATTCATCTGGAAGAACAAAAGGTCAAGAATTTCAAGGGAACAAATGAAAAAAAATCAAATGAAGGTGGCCTACCTGGATCAGATCTAAAACTATAAAGCAGTGGTCACCAAAACCATTTGGTATTGGCTAAAAAACTAGTTGATCAGTGGAATAGATTAGGTTCACAGGGCAAAATAGTAACTATAGCAATCTAGTGTTTGACAAACCCAAAGACCCCAACTTTTGGGATAAGAATTCAATATTTGACAAAAACTGCTGGGAAAATTGGAAATCAGTATGGTAGAAACTAGGCATGGACCCACATTTAACACCATACACCAAGATAAGATCAAACCGGGTTCATGATTTAGGCATAAAGAATGAGATTATAAATAAATTATAAGAACATAGAATAATCTCTCAAACTTGTGGAGGAGGAAGGAATTTATGACCAAAAAAGAACTAGAGATCATTATTGATCACAAAATAGAAAATTTTGACTATATCAAATTAAAAAGCTTGTGTACAAACAAAACTAATGCAGACAAGATTAGAAGGGAAGCAATAAACTGGGAAAACATTTTTTATAGTTAAAGGTTCTGATAAAAGCCTCATTTCTAAAATATATAGAGAATTGACTCTAATTTATAAGAAATCAAGCCATTCTCCAATTGATAAATGGTCAAAGGATATGGAACAGACAATTTTCAGATGAAGAAATTAAAACTATTTGTAGCCACATGAAAAGGTATTCCAAATCATTCCAAATCATTATTGATCAGAGAAATACAAATTAAGAAAACTCTGAGATACTACTACACACCTCTCAGATTGGCTAAGATGACAGGGAAAGATAACGACGAATGTTGGAGGGGATGTGGGAAGACTGGGACACTGATGCATTGTTGGTGAAGTTGTGAAAGGATCCAACCATTCTGGAGAGCAATTTGGAACTATACTCAAAAAGTTATCAAACTGTGTATATCCCTTGATCCAGCAGTGTTACTACTGGGTTTATATCCCAAAGAGATATTAAAGAAGGGAAAGGGACCTTTATGTGCAAAAATGTTTGTAGCAGCTCTTTTTGTAGTGGCTAGAAACTGGAAGTTGAATGGTTGTCCATCAATTGGAGAATGCTGAGTAAATTGTGGTATATGAATGTTATGGAATATTATTGTTTGGTAAGAAATGACCAGCAGGATGAATACTGAGAGGCTTGGAGAAACTTACATGAACTGATGCTAAATGAAATGATCAGAACCAGGAGATCATTATATACTTCAACAACAATACTATATGAGGATCAATTCTGATGGCAGTGGCTATCTTCAACAATGAGAGGATCCAAATCAGTTATCAATTGATCAGTGATGAACAGAACCAGCTACACCCAGCGAAAGAATACTGGGAAATGAATGTGAATCACAACATAGCATTTCCACTCTTTCTGTTATTGTTTACTTTTATTTTTCTTTTTCTTCTCAGGTTATTTTTTTACCTTCTTTCTAAATACGATTTTTCTTGTGCAGCAAGATAATTGTATAAATATGTATACATATATTGTATTTAATATATACTTTAACATATTTAACATGTATGGGACTACCTGCCATCTAGAGGAGGAGGTAGAGGGAAGGAGGGGAAAAGTTGGAACAGAAGTTTTTGCAAGGGTCAATGTTGAAAAATTACCCATGCATATGTTTTGTCAATAAAAAGCTATAATAATAATAATAATAATAAAGCAAGGTTTGTTGGTAACTTGGAAGCAGATCACTGGACTCTTAAATATATTAGAGTGCAAATCTCCTTGGCTCTCTAAGGAAGAAAAATTAGAGCCAGATATGTGAAAACTAGTGGGAGAACAACTAATTGAATATTATAAAGCTAAGGGTCCTGATTAAATTCCTGAGGAAACATTCCTTATATACAATATAATAAAATTGCCTTTAAGGAATCCCACAAGTTTTAAAATAAGAAAAAATTTTAATATGAACAGCCAGACCCTTTGTAGTTTTGCTCATATAGTTCCTGACTTTCCCTTGGCAGGTAGATTCAAAATATTTTATACTATCGACAATTATTTTAAATGGAATTTCTTTTTGTATCTCTAGCTGTTGGATTTTGTTAGTGATGTATAAAAATGCTGATGATTTATGTGGATTTATTTTGTATCTTGCAACTTTCCTAAAGTTATAGATTATTTCTAATAGCTTTTTAGTAAAATCTCTGGGGTTCTCTAAGTATACCATCATATCATCTGCAAAGAAAATCTTGCTTCTTTGTTAACCTAACAATGCATGCTACACACTCCCCTCAGGGTGGGGAAGGCTCTTTTTTTAATATTTGCCCCATTTCAGCTGAAAAACAAAAGTGACTAGTTTAGCCCTTACCAAAGTTTTCTGCTTGTCTATTTTTATACTCACCCTATTTCCAGGTCACAGGGACTTCTCCACTGAGTTTGTGATCATGTCAATAGAACTGCTGAGCGTAGATCCTTATGTCCAAAGCCTCAAAATGTAGTGTGCTTCTTTCAGTGTCCCACATTTGGCCAAGAAAATATAATGTCTGGGGCTAGCTTTCTGGGGATCTCTGGATGGGCCTTGGTCTTGCAAGAGAGTCACCATGAGGATGGTCAAAGATGGAGTCTGGAGTCTGGAGCCTGGAGCCTGGAGTCTGGAATCTGAGCTGGAGCTCATACACACTCACTCTTACACTCCCTCTCCCTCACTTACTCTGTCTCTCTCCAGTCCTCTCAGACTTTAAATACCTTAGTTCACTACAGCAATTGAGCATGTGCCAACTGTAGAATCATTATATCACCATATCACACTAAGTACTAAGTATATGTGAATTAGAGAACTATTATCTCATCAATCACACTGAATAAACACCCTGTGTAAGTATCCTTGTTTCAAGTATACTTTTGTACAGCAAAATAACAGTTTGGTCATGTACACTTATTGTGTATCTAATTTATACTTTAATATATTTAACATCTACTACTCATTCTGCCATCTAGGGGAGGGAGTGGGGGGAAAGAGGGGGAAAATTGGAACAAAAGGTTCGGCAATTGTCAATGCTGTAAAATTACCCATACATATAATTCATAAATCAAAAGCTATTAAAAAAAAAAAAGGAGTGTGTATCAGTAAACCTGATGCTACTATTTCTCCTGGTTGATAAGACATTGTCTACCTATATTAGTGACTGGGATATTAGCTATGCATTCCCCAGTTTTCCAAATCAGTGTATGGATGGACCCTGTTTTGTAAGCACTCTCAGGAAGTGAAATGGTCAAGCTTACTGTGCCTGGAGCAAAGGATCTATAGGCCAGACAGGGACAGATTTCACTTCTCCAGGGGATATCTCATAAGTCCCAGCTGCAAACAACTCTGAGCTCCCCAATTGTAATTCCTTTCCCCCATCAGGTTGTTTCTCAGTTGATTGATCATGTTAGAGATCATGTTATAGAACTTCTAAAGACTCTCTGGGTGTACCCTCAGCTGTCATTATGCCCCAAGTGTTTTTTGCCTTTGAGCCAAGCTCAGCTTCCCATTTCCCTGAATCAGTCTACATTCTGATGCCCAATGGAAACCTCTGTTGCATTTTGGACATGGGGTTTGGAGTTTTGTTCTCCCACCCTGTTTTTTTACTCTATCTTTATGACAACATTAAGCATATGCCCTATTTTACCATATTGAAATCATTGATGAGTCTCTCTAGAAGTTCTTTGCCAAAAGGGACCCTGTCTTCCCATGTTCAGATCTTGAAAAGTCTGCATCATGGCCTGGGTATAAAAGGTATTTGTGCCCACTGTGGCTCAATGTCTTATGATCTCCTCTAAAGGAGCATCCTTGTATAGTCCTAGTATAATTATTCTACAAACCTCATTAGCATTTTCTCTAGCAAGTTGTTTTACCATTATTGCTGTTGCTGCATTTTCACCAATAGTTCATATGACAGCTATCTGCAGAGGTCCCAGAAAATCAGCAAAGGGTTCATTGCACAATTTTCATGAAGGCTTCCCCTATATCATGTCTACCTGGGAGAGTGACCCATGTTTTGATAGCAGCAGAAACAATTTACTCATATGCTGTTACAGGGTAATTAAGCTACGCTATACTATCTGCTAAAGGACTTAAACCTGCTAGTTGACCAAAAGTGACTGTTTGCCTATTTCATTGGGCTTATATTCTACAGAGTTCTATTCTATTCTATTCTCACTATATTCAGAAAGTCACAAATTTTGTCCAGGCTCTAACATGTCTTTGCTATAAATTTCCAATCACTAGGGGTTAAAATTTCATATGTCAAATTCTCTAATACCATCTTAACATAAGATGATGTAGACCCATAAAGAGTGCAAACCTTTTTCAGATCTTTGATAATTTCCAGATTAAAAGGAGTGTATCTTCTTCTTTCTTAAATTGAAGAACCAAACTCTTCAATCATAGGATATGTTTCTATTCTCAAATCAGATTATCCTGTCCTTCCTCTTTAGCTCTAACTAATGCCTATTGTAATTGTGTCATAGGGAGTGGACAAAATGGCTGCAAGCGTGGTGCTGATGGTGTCACTGCCCTTCCACTTCCACCTCCTCCTTCTACCCACGAAGGCAAAATTGAGGGAGGGTCAGGAGATGGGAAATACTCTAAGGGCAACTGCTGAGAAGCATCACACTTCTTAAGTTCATCAGCACTGTACATGGGAAGACAAGGTCCCTTTCAGCAAGGAACTTCTAGAGAGAGACTCATCAATGATTTCAATATGGTAAAATAGGGCATATGCTTAATATTGGCATAAAGATAGAGTAAAAAAACAGGGTGGGAGAACAAAACTCCAAACCCCATGTCCAAAATGCAACAGAGGTTTCCATTGGGCATCAGAATGTAGACTGATTCAGGGAAATGGGAAGCTGAGCTTGGCTCGAAGGCAAAAAACACTTGGGGCATAATGACAGCTGAGGGTACACCCAGAGAGTCTTTAGAAGTTCTGTAACATGATCTCTAACATGATCAATCAACTGAGAAACAACCTGATGGGGGAAAGGAATTACAATTGGGGAGCTTAGAGTTGTTTGCAGCTGGGACTTATGAGATATCCCCTGGAGAAGTGAAATCTGTCCCTGTCTGGCCTGTAGATCCTTTGCTCCAGGCACAGTAAGCTTGACCATTTCACTTCCTGAGAGTGCTTACAAAACAGGGTCCATCCATACACTGATTTGGAAAACTGAGGAATGCATAGCTAATATCCCAGTCACTAATATAGGTAGACAATGTCTTATCAACCAGGAGAAATAGTAGCATCAGGTTTACTGATACACACTCCTTTTTTTTTTTTTATAGCTTTTGATTTATGAGTTATATGTATGGGTAATTTTACAGCATTGACAATTGCCGAACCTTTTGTTCCAATTTCCCCCTCCTTCCCCCCACTCCCTCCCCTAGATGGCAGAGTAGTAGATGTTAAATATATTAAAGTATAAATTAGATACACAATAAGTGTACATGACCAAACTGTTATTTTGCTGTACAAAAATAATCAGACTCTGAAATATTATACAATTAGCCTGTGAAGGAAATCCAAAATGCAGGTAGGCAAAAATATAGGGATTGGGAATTCAATGTAATAGTTCTTAGTCATCTCCCAGAGTTCTTTCGCTGGGCACAGCTGGTTCAGTTTATTACTGCTTCATTGGAACTGATTTGGTTCATCTCATTGCTGAAGATGGCCAGGGCCATCAGAATTGATCATCATATAGTATTGTTGTTGAAGTATGTGATGATCTCCTGGTCCTGCTTGTTTCACTCAGCATCAGTTTGTGTAAATCTCTCCAGGCCTTTCTGAAATCATCCTGTTGCTCGTTTCTTACCAAACAATAATATTCCATAATATTCATATACCACAATTTATTCAGCCATTTTCCAATTGATGGGCATCTACTCAGTTTCCAGTTTCTGGCCACTACAAAGAGGGTTGCCACAAACATTTGTGCACATGCAGATCTTTATGATCTCTTTGGGATTTAAGTCCAGTAGTAACACTGCTGGATCAAAGAGTATGCACAGTTTGATAACTTTTTGAGCATAGTTCCAAATTGCTCTCCAGAATGGTTGGATGTATTCACAATTCCACCAACAATGTATTAGTGTCCTTGTTTTCCCACATCCCCTCTAACATTCCGCATTATCTTTCCCTGTCATTCTAGCCAGTCTGACAGGTATGTAATAGTATTTCAGAGTTGTCTTAATTTGCATTTCTCTGATTAATAATGACTTGGGGCATCTTTTCATATGGCTAGAAATAATTTCAATTTCTTCATCTGAGAATTGTCTGTTCATATCTTTTGACCATTTACCAATTGGAGAATGGCTTAATTTCTTATAAATTAGAGTCAATTTTCTATATATTTTGGAAATGAGTCCTTTATCAGAACCTTTGACTAATACACACTCCTAATAGACAATCTGATGATAGTTGCTCAGATTCTGAATCCCAGCGACAGAATCCTGGAATCTTCTGGACTGCAGCTGTTGTGGCTGACCATCCTATGCTCACTATCTATATCAATACAATATCTATATAAATCTATATATCTATATAAAATATATAAATCATACCATTAAAAGAGTTGGTAGACATGGGTGCAGATTGTACAGTCATTAGAGGTGCCAATTGGTCCAGTCATTGGCCAAAGATTAAGGCAGACTCCTATATGTCTGGTATAGAAGGATCAATAGCAGCTAAAGTTAGTACTACTTTGAGATGGATATTTGAAGGTGAAAGAGGAGTTTTTATTCCTCTTGTAGTAGAAAAATCCCCATCAAACTGTGGGGAAGAGACATCTTACAACAGTTAGGATTATAATTGAGTACTTCAGCTTTTTAGGCAGAGCTGCTATTGAAGGCCTGCCTGCATTCTCACCTGTTCCCATTTAATGGAAAACTGATAACCCAGTGTGGGAAGAATAGCAGCCCTTAACAAAAAATTCAGGCCTTATTAGATATAATATAGAAACAACTTGACCAAGGACACTTACAACCTTCTCTAAGTCCTTGGAATTACCCTGTGTGTGTTGTAAAAAAAATAAATCTGGAAAATGGAGGATGTTAACTGATTTAAGAAAAGTGAACAGATAGAAACTATGGGAACTCTTCAGTCTGGACTTTCATCTCCTATTCAGTTGCCTAGAGAATGGTCTCTTTGGGTTACAGACATGAAGGATTGCTTCTATTCTATCCCTCTGGATAAAGAGGATATGAAAAGATTTGCCTTTTCAGTACCCAGCTTTAATTTAGCTGAGTCTTATAAAAGATATGAATGGACAGTTTTGCCACAGGGAATGAAAAATAGCCCTACTATGTGTCAAATGTATGTTGCTACTTCTCTTACTCCAGTAAGAAAAGCATTTCCAAAAGTTATGTTACATTACATGGATGATATTTTGGGGTGTGCACCTGAGGAGCAAATGTTAGAAGCATGTCTACAAAAGACCATAGTCACTAAGGGACTACAAATAGCATATAGCTCCAGAAAAACTTCAAAGGCATGCTCCTTTTTAATATTTAGGATATGAAGCATATCCTAAGGTGCTTACAGTACAAAAACTTTCCTTAGGAAGAGAGATGCTAAACACCTTAAATGACTTTCAGAAATTGATAGGAAATATCCAATGGATATGTCCAGTGTTAAGCTTAACTACCCATAAATTACAACCATTATATGACATGTTAAGGGGAGACCCTGCTTTAAACTCACCATGCCAGCTTACAAAAGAAGCTCAAAAGACTTTGAGAGAAGTTGAACTGGCTTTATCCAATGTAGTTGAAAGAGTCACACAAAAACCGTTGGAAATATCAGTTTTTGTTACAAAAGAGGCACCTACAGCAGTTCATCAAGGAGACAGTGTGATCAAGTGGGTGAACTTCCCAGAAAAACCAGACCAAAGCCTTACTCCTTACTCACTGCTTGTGGGTAGAATTTTATTAAAGAACATTAAAAGAAATGTACAATTATCTGGGATAAGGTCTAACAAAATAGACACCTTTGATACCAATGCACAAATTAATGTATGCTGTGAAATCATTCCAGAGTGGCAAATTTTACACACGGGTCTCCATTAAAGATAAACCAGCTATTACATAATTGGCAATGGATTTTTGAAGAAAAGGTTTCTAAGGTTCCTCTTAAAGGACCAACTATCTTTACAGATGCATCCAAACAATATATTTGTGATGTATACTCTCGTGACTTAACTATAAAGAGAGTAGTCAGAACTCCTTTTCAGTCCACTCAGTAAAATGAATGGTATTCAATCATGTTAGTTCTTATTATCCAGGAGTTATAAATGTAATATCTGACTCAGCCTATTCAGTAGGTGTGGTACAAAGAATTGCCACAGCCCAAATAAAATTTGTAGTTTCTAATATATATCAGCTCTTTACAGAACTTTAAGAGCAAGTGAGAAAGTGTCCAGGTAAGATTTACATCTCACATGTCCACTCTCATAGTGGACTTCCAGGTTCTATTTTTTTATGGAAATTCAAAGGCAGATTGCTTTCTAACCATGTTAGTCAATATTCCTTTCTTTTAGGCAGCCCAAGGATCTCATTCTAAATATTATGAGGCCGCTAGAGCTTTATGTCTGCAACTTGGGATAACAACAGAGGATGCTAGGAACATAGTAAATGTCTATATAGCTTGCCTTCCTTTCCACACTTCCCCTCCAGGGAAGAACCCTCATGGTTTAAGATTCAAAGAAATTTGGCAAATAGATGTGACCCATTATAAATCTTTTGGTCATCTGTCTTTTATCCATGTTGTAGTAGACACCTTTTCAGGATTTATCTTTGTAATACCAGCAGCAAAAGAAACAGCCTGAGTGGTTACTGAATACCTTAGACAAGCTTTTGCAATTATGGGTGTGCCACAAGCAATAAAAACAGATAATGGACTTGCATATATTTTAAACACTTTTGTGCACAATATCAGATTTTACACACCACTGGCATAATTCTTAATCCTCAAGGAGAGGCAATAGTAGAGAGAAGAAACAGATATCAGGATACTCCTCCAAAGAACAAAAGAAAGGGGGAGCCATAGGTAACCCTAGAGAATGTTTAAATTTAGTTTTTTATACTATTAATTTTTTGATTCTTGATAAAGATGCACTGCCTACAGCACACAGGTTTTATACCGTTGGAAGGCAGTGTCCAGTGCGAACAGTTCCAATATCTTTAGATAGGAGATTCAGGAAGTGGTGAATTGAAGGAACCAGATAGCTTAACTGCTTAGGGGAGAGGGTTTGCTTGTATCTCTACAGATGGAGAAGGAATCAGATGGGTGTCAATGAGCCATGTTTACCTTGTCCATCAGAGAGAGATGGAAAAGACCCTTGAAACAAAGGAAAAGAATTTTTCTGAATTTTAGTGTGTTATTTTCTTCATTTTTTTTACTTCTTTTTGTCTTTGTCCAATTGAATTTTTGAATGAGTTGTTTTATTCTATGGACTTTTTTCCCCATTTCACAAATTCTGTTTTTTAAGAAGTTATTTTCTTTTTCCATTTTCACAAATTCTTTTTTTTAAGTAGTTATTTTCTTTTTCTGTTTCACAAAATCTGTTTTTCTGGGAGTTGTTTTCTTTTCCCACTTTATCAAATCTATCTTTTAATGAATTATATGTTTTTTTTTCCATTTCACTATGTCTATTTTGTGTTGCCTTTTCCAAACTCTCTTACAAAGTTTTCATTTCCTTTCCCCATTTTTCTTCTACTTTTCTTTTAAGATCCTCTTTAAGTTCTTCTAGGAGAGCCTTGTGTGATGGGGACCAGGTTATGTCTCCTTTTCGAGCTTCATCTGGAGACAATCTGCCTTTAGTCTCCTCAGATGAAATCTGTTCTTCTCTTTCGTCATAAAAGCTGTCAATTGTTAGAGTCCTCTTTACTTTTTTACTTATTTTTTAAAAGTTATGTGAAGGTTGGCCTTTAGGGTGTGAGAGGTTTTCTAAGTGACTGCAACTGCCCTGGGTCAGTGCTAATTCACTCCTACTGCTGGGTCTGCCATGTGGAATCTGCAGTGCCCTGGGACACTGTGCTGTCTGTGCTGGCATTTGTGGTCCAAGTTTGCCCCAGCACCCTGAGACTGCACTACTCCTGGACTCTGAGCTGTCTGTGTTGGCCATTTTTGGTGAGCTGCTGGGGCTTTGCTGTCTCTCTCCTACTTCTGACTGAAGCAGATTTTCTCTGGTCCACTTCCTCCCTGCAAACTCTCTGCCCCAGGGAGGTCACACAGCCACACTGAGACTGCTCTACCCCGGGGCTTTGCTTTGTCTGCCCTGGCATTTGTGATCAGCTGTTTGTGCTTCGCTGCCTTTCTCCCATTTCTGATTGAAACAAATTTTTGCTGGTCTGTTTCCTCCCATAAATTTTCTGCCCAGGGACTCTGAGCTGTTTGTGCTGGCATTTGTACTGGTTTCCCTAGCTGCCTGCCTCCCATTTCCAATTGAAACAGATTTTTTTGGTGATTTTTGAAATTATCTTCTGCTGATAATTTTTTGCATTCCCAATATTTGTGGGTTCTGCCTGTCCAGAGATAATTCAGAGGCTGGATTTCTTAATTATTTTGAGGGTTATAAAGAAAGTCAAAGAGAAACATGTATCATCTCTGTCATCTTGGTTCCACCCCAGAAGTCCCCTACCCTAAATTCACCCCACTTTCTATTAACTTACCACCTTACGACACTTTATGAGTCTTTCAGATCCAGTGTTTAGAGATAAATGAAGAGAAACACTGAGTTATTGTTCTTCTCCTTTGCCTCCTCAATTGCTAATTATAAAAATAATAATGATAGTTAACATTTACATAGTGCTTTAATATATGAAAAGTGTTTTATGAATATTATTTCATTTTTAGCTTTACATCAGTTCTGGGATATAGATGCTATTATTATCCCTATTTTATAGAGAAGGAAACAGAAGCAAATAGAGCTTAAGTAAATTGCCCAGATCACAAAGCTAGTAGATTATCTGAGATTGAGGTTTTTAAAAATCTAATTTATTTTTAATTTATGAAATAAAATAAGCATTTCTATAACATCATAATGTTAATAACATATAATAAAAGTGATTGCACATGAAACTTTAAATTTATTATGTACAACTTGCTATTCCTTTTAAATATATAATAAAGTTATCAAGTACAGTTTTCTTTTTATTTCTTTCCGCCCCCTTCCCCATCCTAGAAATGGCCAGCATTAGACACAAATAAATAAATGTATACAATTATTCTAAACATGCTTCTATTTGTCATTTCTTTCCTAGATGCACATAGCATTTTCCTTCATAAATCCTTTATATTAACTTTAGTATTTATAATCATCAAAATGACTGATTTGCTCAAAATTGTTCTTAAAACAATATTGCCATAAGACTGAATTTCAACTCACATCTTGCTGATTAGAGGTCCAGTATTCTAAGTATACGGGACAGAAGCTGAATTTCTAAGATTCTAGTTTTTCATTAAAGCATATTCTGCCTTTACTTTTATTTTTACTATTTTATTTATTCAGAGTTTTGTTTGTTTTTTGCTTGTTCATTTGAGTATTTATTTAAATACTTCTTAGTCACTCTTTTTGTCATCCTCATTTCAATTAAGATGTCTGAAATATGCTCTCTTTTTGTTAGTACTTAACAAAAAGCAGTGTGGTTATTCTGCCAGGTCACATCATATGTGTGAATAAAGCATGAATGCACTTGATTGAGCAATGATCCTGTCTGTATGAATGAACTTTAAAAGAGCAGCATTGTTCAGAAAAGAGCTGTGTGGTGACATCAAGTGTGAAACACTTCAGCATGAAATGAAGCAATCTTATCCAAGTATAAAGGCAAATCTGAGCTAATTTGCTCAATATAAAGATCCAGAGAAGAAAAAATAAAATGTTTACTTTGCTCTGTGACAATATATCAGTTGATAAACCAAAAGACCTTTATGAGGGTCATAACAAGAAGATATCAGGAGACTTGAAGAAGGCAAATCCAAGCTAGTTTGCCCAAAATAAAGAAGCAGAGAAGAAAATAAAATGTTTATTTTGTTCTGTGGCAATATATCAGTTGAGAAGTCAGATATCCCTTATGAGGGTCATAACAAGAAGATATCATGAGACTTGAGGAGTTAATAGGGAGCTGGGAAAGGCTAAAGAAGTCAAAGATATGCCACAGATAAAGCAGAGCTGGGACAAGGAAACTCCATTCAGAGTTTAATTACTCCAAGCTGGGGAACTTCTATATAGCAGAGCAAGGGCAATCCAATGTCTGCCAGGGAAACATCCTCACTTGTAGAGAGGAGGCTTATTAACAAGTTCAGACAGAGAACAAAGTCCCAGGATAATCATCAGGCCTTTCATAGAAAGCCAGAAGGTCAGACAATTAGAAAGAGGGAAGAGTGGGCTGATGATAGTGCTCAGTGAAATGTCTTTAAAATGTCTTGGTTTATCAGACATATCTCAGAGGGATAGGTTCAGTGTATATGATCAATTTCCCTTATAAAGTGTATTCTACATGTTGATTTATATCATGCAATTTGATCCTACACATTGATTCTAGCTATTATCCTATATCTTTCTACTGTTCATGACCAAATTCCTTGAGAAAACTATATACAGTCCGTGTAGAGGGCCAAGTATGCTTGAAACAAGTAATCTTACAAAAAGGTCTTAACTCAGTGGAATTGAGATGATTCTCTAGTTTACATGTACTTAGTACTTAGTATAGTTCTACAAGTTGAAATCTATTCTACAAGATTGACACATGATTATGTACTTATAATAGAGTATATAAGAGCTAAGAGATCTGGGAAGGAAGACAGACTTGGAGATAGAGAAGACAGAGGACTGGAGACTAGATGACAGACTCGAAGATGAAGACCCTCGTGGTGGCTGTCCTGTCTCCTTCACTTCTCCACTAAGACCCAGGCCCATCTGAAGGTCCCCTAGAAAGCTAGCCTGGACCCAGACAAAGGAGACAGACTGTGAAGGGGATAGAATAGCCCCTACAAGGGTCTTTATCTTCCAGTCTGTCCTCCAACCTTTAGTCCTCTGTCTATCTCTGAGTCTTAGTTCTTATATACTCTATTATAAGTACATCATCATAGGTGTCAATCTTCTAGAACTATACTAAGTACTAAGTACTAAGTACATGTAAACTAGAGAATTATTATATCAATTCCACTAAGTTAACACCTTGTAAGATTACTTGTTTCAAGTACACTTAGCCCTCTACAAATCAGTGCTTCCATCTTTATTTTCATTCTTTTCTAAAATCTCTATACTTACTGTGATTTCAGACTTCATCATTAAACTGAAATTGCCTTCTCCAAAATTACCATTGAACTCTTAATTGCATAATCTAATGACTTTTTTTCTCAATCCTAACCTTCCTTGACTAATTTGTAGAATTTGATACTTTCCTCCCAGATATTCTCTCTTTACATTTTCATGATACTACTCTCTCCTGATTTCCCTCCTTTTTGTCTTATTGATTCCTAGTCTTATCCATGTTATGCCCACCAATCATGAGTATCCCCCAGGAGTCTATCCTGGATTCCCTTCTCTTTTCACTCTATGTTATGTCACTTCATGATCTCATTAGCTCCTGCTGGTTCAATTATCATTGTTATATAGACAATTCTCAGATTTACATATCCAGCCTTTTTCTCCTAAACTATAGTCACATATTTCCAATTACCACTTAGACATCTCAAATTGGTTGTCTTGTAGGTGTCTTAAACTCAATAGGTCCAAAACAGAACTTGCTAACTTTTCATCTTGAAGGCATCTTAAACTTAACAGGTTCAATATAGATTTCATTAGCTTTCCTCATGCACTCTGCCCATTTCTGATCTTGTCTATTACTTTCAAGTATACTACTATCCTTTCATTCATTCAGGAGGTTATCTGAAATTTAGGCATCATCCTTGGCTCCTCATTCTCATTCAACAAATGTATTCAATGTGAGGCTCCTGTCTACTCATAGATCCATAACTCTAGTTCAGATTCTGATCATCTCTCACCTACACTCTAAAGAAAACCTTCTGCTTGGTCTTCCTCAAGTGTTTCCTCTGTCCAGTCCAACCTCCACTCAACTGCCAAGATCTGACTCTTTTGAAGTCCCCCACCTCTAATATTCACACTCGACTCCTCCTATACTAACTTGTATCAACTTGTATCAACTTGTTGAAACCACTGAGAAAACTCTAAAACAATCTGGAGGAAATTAAGTTTAGATTACCATCTGCGCCCGTGCACACAGATGTGAGCTTCTAGTTGATACATGATTTAGATGTAAAAGGTTACAAAAATGAAAAATGTAGCAGAATGAAAATTACCTTTTAGTTCTGTGGGTAAGAGAAAAGTTAATAACCAATGAAGGCTTTTGGGAAATATTAAAAAGTGAAACTGACAGACCTCGGCAAGAGATTGGATGGGAGGGAGGGGGTAAGAGATAGTAAGGAGTAGAGAATGACCCTAAGTGGTGAGTTTGAGGGCCTGGAATGATAGTGTTATCCTATATAATGACAGAGAAGTTTGGAGATAGGGAGGTTTCAACTTCCATCTTCAGCTATACTACCCTTTTCCTGCCTAAAAAAGAGAAGAGGAATTATGAAGTAGGGCTTTCTACTTGACCATCTGATTATTGTGCCTCCCACATATAACATTTAGCTCTAGCCTAATCTTTAACCTCTATTGGAAAGAGGAGGGGCAATCTCTACTCAATGATATTATCCTTTGGTGGTATCTTTCAATACTGTAGATTATCCAAACTCCATTCCCCACATCCCATGACTAGTTTCTTATTCCAATCCTTCTCAACCACCGCACACCAAAGCTTAAACCAAATATCACCCTAAGTACTTCTATTGTGTCCTCTGAAATGCCTGTTCCATATGCAACAAATTTTCATTTATCTTAAATCTTTTCCTTTCTCACTCCTTCCATATAGAACTCTTACTGAAACTATTCTCCCCACTGATGACACAATCTCTTTATCTCCTTCATCTAATAATGGCTGCACCTTCATTCATCCTTGACTCACTGGTTAAGGCAGGGGAGATGAAATACTCTTTACTACCCATTGTGACATCCAGGTTCTCTTTATATCTCCATCGCTCAGTAACCTTTGTTCCTTTAAAGTTCAAGTTTTTCATACCTACTACTCAATCAAAATTCTGATAGCTATTGTTTATAGATTCTTCGAGTCACTCCCCTTCCTTCCATAGTCAGTTCAGTACCTGGCTCACAATTTTTCCCTCTTCTTGAACATACATATTAAGGGACTTCAATATACATATTGATTCTCTCTCAAGTGCCGTAACTACTTAGTACCTTAAACCATTCATTTCTCAGAGCTGCTACTTCATCCCACCTTGCATGAATGGTGGAGTTGTGAAATGATCCAATCATTCTGGAAAACAATTTGGAACTATGCCCGAAAGGAAAAGAAGAGAGGAGTTGGGGACAGTGAGGCTGGGGTCAGAGGAAGCGAGGGAGGACCAGAGGAAGTGCGGGATGGCTTCAACCTGGGTTTCACAGCAGTTGCCGCTGCTTCTGCTGGCTGGCGTCTTGTCACAGCTGCTCACATTGCTATCGCGACCACCCTCCACTTCCAATCCCCCTCTGCTAGCTGGCTTCCTGTCACAGCTGCCCATATTGCTATCACAATCCTTCTTCACCTCTACTGAGAATAAAAATAAAAAATTTTTCCCTTATCCTGAATCCCTGACTCCAGCTGATTTTAAATACACGATAATCACAATGCCCCAATGTTATGGCCCAGAGCTCTGTACTTGAAACAAGGATTCTTACAAGGTATTAAGTCAGTGGAATTGATAAGACAATGGTTATCTAGTTTTGCATGGTAATTAATAGTTCTCTAATTCAGTACATGAACTTAGTACTTAATATAGTTCTACAAGATTAATGCCTATTCTACAAGATTCACACCTATGATGATGTAATTAAAATAGAGCATATAAAGTGGGACAAAGTCAGCCAGAGTCAGAGCCAGAGAATACAGAAGAATGGAGGCGGAGCTCAAGCTCTTGGAGCCAAGGAGAGAGAGATTCATTCCATCTTCATCAGCCTCGTGGTAGCTGGCCTGTCCTCCTACTCTCTCCACTGAGACCAAGGCCCATCTGAAGAGTCTCAAGAAAGCTAACCAGGCCCCAGACAAGGAGACAATAAATATTTTGGACTTTGGACTTTAACACCTGGTTATTTGGTAGTGATTAATTTGCTGAAACGAAGGCTGCTCTAGAGACCTCCAGAAAACCAACAAGAACACTACACCCCAAGGGCTCAGCAGTTCCACTACTATGTCTGTATCTCAAGGAAATCATAAAAGAAGGAAAAAGACTCCATGTGCACAAATGTTTTTAGCAGTCCTTTTTATAGTGGCAAGTGACTGGAAATTGAGTGGATGCCCATTAATTGGGGAATGGTTGAATAAATTATGGTATATGAATGTAATGGAATATTATTGATCTCTAAGAAATGATGAGTAGGCTGATTTCAGAAAAGTCTAAAAAAACTTATATTCTTCATGCTGTGTGAAATGAGCAGAACCAAGAGAACATTGTATGTAGTAATAACAAGATTATGTAATGATCAATTATAATGGATTTGACTCTTTTCAACAATATGGTGATTTAAGGCAATTCCAAAAGTCTTGGGATGGAAAATGACATCTACATCCAGACAGAGAACTATGGAGATTGAGTGTAAATCAAAGCATAGAATTTTCACCTTTCTTTTGTTGTTGTTTGTTTACTTGTTGTTTTTTCTTTCTTTCTTGTGTTTTTCCCCTTTGAGCTGAAAAATTACAAATCAGGCATTACATTTTTTAAAAGGTGTTAACAAACTGGAATGTGTTCAGAGGAGAGCAACCAAAACAAGAAGACAACTTGAAAATTTGCCAAGCAATGAGAATCAGAAGTAGAAATTGGAAATATTTAACTTAAAGAGGAGAAGTCTTAGAAGAAACATGAAAACTACTTTGAAATAATTTGAATAGTCTGTTTTCTTGAAAAAGCTTGAAGTAGTTAAGATCTTAAGATCAGAGTCCAACTCAAGTGATTTAGTTGATAACAGGATAGCATAGAATCGTGAGTATTAATTACAGTTTAATTAGGAAAGTTATCCACTAGGTAATAGAAAAGGACATACTGTCCAGGGAGAAAAATGAAAACTGAATATAGACTGAAGAACACTATTTTCACCTTTTTTGCTTGTTTATTTGTTTGTTTTCTCATGGTTTTCCCCTTTTGTTCTGATTTTTCTTTCACAACATGACTAACAAGGAAATACATTTAAAATTATTGTACTTGTATAACCTATATCAGATTGCTTGGTATCTTGAGGAGAGGGAAGTAAGGAAGGAAAGGAGAAAAAATTTGGAACTCAAAATCTTACAAAAATGAATGTTGAAAATTATCTTTACATGTAATTAAAAAAATAAAATACTGTACAGTTTAAAAAACTTTTTTTTTTTAAAAGAAAGGGACATGTTAGTGAAAGTTTACACAAATGTGCTTAAAAATTCAAATAAGACTGTCAGGTCAATGAATCCTAGGAAAGATAACAGGCAGAAGGGAATATATGAAGATTTCTTTGGTCAATGTTTGTTAAGTAATGTCTGTTGCTGTATAAATTATTCTCCTGATTGTGTCCACTTCCCTCAGTGTCAGTTCATGTAAGTCTTTCTAGGCTTTTCTGGAATCAGCTTGCTCATCATTTCTTATAGAACAATAATATTCCATTATGTTCATATGCCATAAAACTTATTCAGTCATTCCTAAATTGATGGGCATCCATTCAATTTCTAATTCCTTGCATTAACCATACAAAGTTGAGGAATCTCAGTTGGCATTTACCCCTCTTCCCTCCACCCCCCATTTTGGGGATCTTGTTATATTGTGTTCATTTTCATAAGTAAGAAAGCATGCAAATTCATTGGAAGTGACTACATTTTTCTGGGAACTTGATTTTTAAAATCTATTTTATGATTTTTAAATACCCAGTAACTAAAAATAGTTGCTTTGTAGACAGAGGTTTTTAGGTGAATTATTTAAATGAATAGATAAATCTGATTTGTAATTAGCATATCCAAATAAGATTTTTTTCCCCCTTTCAACCGCCCCAAGCAAACTACAGTTAAGAAAAGATATATTTATGCATACATATATAGATATATACATACATACACACACTCATTTACACACACATTCTAACATCTTTTCCCCACAAACCAATTTTCTTTCTGACTTCCATACTTCTTTCAATGGCATTACCACAGTCCTTCATAGTCTTGATATTGTCTTTGACTCATTTCTCTAATCTCTCATAAACTGCACAGTCCTATTGATTCTTTCTACATGCTTTGTCTCACTTCCATTCATTATCAACTGTTGTGTCCTTCTTGCTAGAGCCCCCAAGTTGGGGTGACAAAATGTACCATGCTTTCTAGAGCTCCCATGCCAGGGTGACTAAAATATACCATCTTAGTGGAGAAGACTCCTGAGGATGGTAGGAAAATTCCAAGGATTTTCCCCTTTTTATACCCTATGTATGTAACAAAAACACTGGACATGTGCCCAGTATATACTGCACACGTGGGACTACATAAACAACTTGCTATTGTATATAGTTTGCCACCTGGCATCACTCTTCCACTTGGTATCACTCTGCTTCAATCTCAACACAGGTTTTCACTGCCTCCTGAATTCTCAGGAAGGCCAAGAGCCCTTAGGGGAGATGGGGAGCCGAATCAGACATTGTTAGCAGGTTCCCTCTGGGCTGAAGGTCTTATATCTCATCCACAGTTCCCCCACTGTCTGTGACCTTCTACAATCAACAATTTGAATTGTTGTAATATTTATTCATCTGATCTTTCCATCTTTACTTTCTCTGTTCTCATCTATCCTTCAAACTAAGCTTCTTTATGTACATATCTGACCACAACATCCTTTAAAACCTTTTTGCCTATTCAATGTAGAACAGATTCCTAACTCTGTAATATATGGACCTCCACAATCTGGCACAAATCTATTTTTTCAATGTTATTTCACACTAACTTTACCAAATATACACATCTTTTTCTTCACAGACAGGACCTAGAATCCCACAGGATAAGAAAGCATGGACAGCATATGAAAGAATTCTTCAAATCACTAATAACAAGAGAAATGAAAACTCAAACAATTTTGAGATTTGATCACCCTCATCAGATTGGCACAAGTGGTAGAGACTAAAGTGGTAAATATTGAAGAAGTTATGGGAAGAATGTAACATTCTGATACATTGTTGGCCAAACTGAAAATTTGTCCACTTATTCTGTGGAAAAAATGAGAACTATTTTAGGCAATCACTATACTGAATTTATCCTTTGATACAATAATACCAATAATGAATATAAACTTCACAGATTTCAAAGACTGAAAGAAAAGTTATATGTGTGTATGTATGTGTATGTATATATATGCGTATATATACTATATATATGTAATATGCTTTATATACATGCATGTATGTATATAGAGATACAGTATACTAAAATGTTCCTAGTAACACTTACTGTGGGAATAAAAAAGTACGGAATTAAGTGGATACTTACTAGCTGGGGAATAGTTGAACAAATTATTTTAGGTGAGTTAAATGGATTATTATTGTATTAGAAATGATAACCACAGAATTCAAAGAAATTTAGAAAGATATATGACCTGATGCAAAGTGAACAATTTATAGAAGGATAGAATAAAGAAAAATTGAAAGACATCAGAAATCTGCTCAAATCCAGTAGTATCACTATTGGATCTGTATCCCAAAGAGATCATTAAAGAAGGGAAATGACCCACATGTGCAAAAATGTTTGTAGCAATTCTTTTTGTGATGAAAGGAATTGGAAATTGAATAGATGCCTATCAATTGAGGAATGACTGAATAAGTTTTATGGCATATAAATATAATGGAATATTGTTGTTCTATAAGAGATAATGAGCAAGCTGATTCCAGAAAAGCCTAGAAAGACTTACATGAACTGACACTTAGGGAAGTGGACAGAACCAGGAGAATATTATATACAGCAACAGCAATTCATGTGATGATCAACTATGATAGATTTAGCTCTTCTCAGCAATATAGTAATCCAAGACAATTACAATAAACTTGGAATAGAAAATGCCATCCACAACCAGAGAGATAACTAGGGTGACTAAATGCAGATTGAAGCATGCCTTTTTCATCCTTTTTTATTTGTTTTTTTTTCCCTTATTTTTTTTTTGTTCTGATTTTTCTTGTACAACATCATTAACATGGAAATATGTTTGGAATGACTATACGTGTATAATTTTTTATCAGATTGCTAGCTGTCTTGGGAAGGGTGGGAGTAAGGGGACTCAAGGGGACTCAAAATCTTACAAAAATGTTAAAATGTTAAAAAAAAACTTTTTTTGCAAAAAAAAAATGGAAAAATAAAATGCTATTGAAATTTTAAAAGAAAAATATGTGATCAATACAGGAACCAATCTTGACTTTAAAGAACTGAAGATGAAATATATCACATACTTCTCAAAGTTATATTGGACTAAAGGTTTAGAATAATATTGATAACTAATACTATATATGTGTATTAATATATTAGCATGCTATATAAGTAAAACATTTAAATATATACTACTAATAATAGATAATACTATTATTAGCTAATACCAATACTTACATAGTCCTTTAATGTTTTAAAAGTATTTTATGTCCCTTACCTTATTTATTCCTCACAACAACTCTATAAGAAGATAGTATTATCCTCATCTTAAAGATTAAGAAACATATTTGAAGAAAGAACTTTCCTAGAATCATGTCTTATTTGTATGTTTTTGTAAAAAAAAATTTTTCAAGGACAGAGAAGAGGAAAGAAGTGACTTTTTTTAAATGAATATAACTATTCTTTTAAGCAATATCTACGCATATATTGGAGGAAGTGTCTACTTTAATGAGATCACAGATCCTTTAAAATATATAAATTAATAGCTTTTTACTGTAATGCCTTGGACAGTAAGTGAATGGGTAAGTGATATTTTCAAGACTCCATTGATCATTTCACTATCACTTGAGGTCCTATCAGGAAATAAAATCAATTCAATTGCATTGTGCAAGGCAGTATAGAGGTTTGTAAGATGTGGTTCCTATTCTTAAGGAGCTTACGTTCTATCATGTAATCAAAAATCGAAAATGTTAACTTATTTACTTAGATATCTCTCTCAGAATATGTTATAGAACAGATAATTATTTGTAGACAAAGTTTCCTCATTGGGAGATCCTATACCATTAAAATTATACATGTGGTAAAAAATTTTTTTTAAATTTTATCTAGAATTATTTTATTAAATACTTTATGCATCAAGAGTGACACAGTGACTCTGATCTGATGTGTTGACTCTTAAATTTCCTATAAAAATTTTGTATTTCTGGAATATGAGTAATTATTGATTTTATGTGCTATTTTCTGAAGATATATTACATATGGGTTGATATATTTGTTAAGAGGATGGTGTTCCAAAATATGTATAACAAAAGCAGGGGATATTAGGTAGTCTAGGTAAATATGATGCAAACCAATTTATCATCAAATGTCAGCAATTAAACTGGAGAATATGGTCTCTGCCCTTTGCTCTGCCCATATATTAGGAGTGTGGTGTTGTAAACTTTACAGTTCTCAAGAGACTATTACAACAGAAGGAAAAAAAATGTGCCACTTTCAAAATGATACCAAGGAAAGAGGTAGAAAATTTTTTTCTTAAGTTTTCCATATTTCTTTCCTTTTTTTCTTTGCTTTCCTCCTCCCATTTTCAGAGCCTTTTCCCATACACTTCCCCACATACCCAGCTGTTTGTTAACTGCATGGCTTTCCTGCCCAGCTGAGTCAGCACTTCCTGCTTATAAATGAGTCACTGCTCCTCCTCCTGCCCAGCTGAGTCAGCACTTCAGAAGATAGTACTTTTGGGCAGTGACTAATAGAAGCCATAACCTCTGATTTTACTAAATATGTGGAAATCCTTGTTAGTTTTAAAGACATACTCTTATTACCTACGTGAGTTTGTTGTGGTTTTAGGTACATATCACACCACAACACTAAAACAACCAATTAAAAAACAAAACAAAATGAAATTAAGTTAAATTTTAAAAGCAAATAATTCCTTTTTTTTGTCTACACAATGCCAACTATCTGATTTGAGCAAATATTTTGTTTTCTTTGCTCTTGTTAAAATGAATTGACTTAATCCAGAACTACAATTACACTGGGAGACCTGGGAATGCTGTTCCATTTGGAGACTCTCAGGACATAGCTAGAAAGTTTTCTTTCTCTCCACAGTTACTAGCATACTATGCACTCCATAATTATTTATGGGAGATTATTAAAACAAATTCCAGTATTCGTCCTAACTGATTTAATTAACTGTTTTGTCCTCAGCCAGCTACAGCCCAGGGCACTTAACTTAGAAACTTGCTAAGGCATTTTGCCCATTATGGTATTGTAGAAAGAGTAGTGGGCTGGTAGTTTAGAAGTCTATGGTTCTAATCCCATCTAATTAGAGGTCTGAATTAGATAATCTCTAAAAATCCTTTCCAGTTCCAACATTCCAATTTTCCTCCTTCTGAAAAGCAAAAAGAACGACTCTTTGAAGGATATTGTTTCACCAAATAGAGTTCAGATAGCTAACAAATTACTAGGGAGGTCCATTTATATGAACAGACAAAAAAAAGGGGGGGGGCATTTTTCTGTCTCTGTCAACAAAGGAAAGGCCTCTTCCAATTAGTAAATCACAAACAAAAAAATGCTGTCATCTCAAATATCTCTGATAAAAGTCTAACTTCCAAAATCAATAGGAAATTGATGCAAATTATTTAGAGCCCCAGTAGATGTGGACAAAGGGTATGAACAAAAGAAGAAATACAAATTATCAATGACAACCTGAAAAAAATGTTTAAAATTATTTATATTTGAAGAAATGAAATTTAAGACAATTTTGAGATATCATTCTATGCTGAGGTATATACTCTATGCTCTACAATAAAACTAGGGAAAATAGCAAAATATGGGAAAACTCATTGTTGGAGTGGTTCTGGGAAGAAAGGCAAATTAATTTACTATTGATAGAACTGTACATTGATTATGGAAAATAAATATAGAGTTTTGCAGAAAAACTTAATAAATTGTTCATATCCTTTGATCCAAAGACTCCACTACTGACACTACATCAAGGAAAATACTGACAACAAGAAAAGTTGCCTGTGTTTAAAAATGCTCATGGTAATTTTATTTGCGATAAGAAAAAGCTGGAAAGAAAATATGTATCTATGGATTGGAAAATAGCTGTATGAAAAAGAAATTGTGACTATGAAGATTTCAGAGAAACATAGGAAGAATTTACATATAGTGATGTGAAGTGAAAAAAGCAATGCCAGAAGAATAACATATATAATTATAACCATGTAACTAACATGTAGTTTTTCAACAAAACCTTAATCAAAGTTAATGGTCAATATTAGTGTTGTTGTTATTCAGTCATTTCAGTTCTGCCCAATTATTTGTGACTCCATTGGGGGTTTTCTTGGCAAAGATATTGGAGTGATTTGACATTTCCTTTTCCATCTCAATTTACAGATGAGGAACTAAGGCAAACAGGCTTCACCCAGGATCATACAGTTAGTATGTGTCTGAGGACAGATTTGAATTCAAATCTTTCTGAGTCCAGGTCCAGTGCCCTATTCACTGCACCATCTAGCTGCCTCAATGTTATTATTATGCCATTAAAGTTAAAGAATGAATTCATTCCTTCTTTCTGTTGACCAGTAATACATTGTTTTCAGGAAATGTAGTTCATACGAAGGTTATTTAGATATCTACTGGGAAATGTCTATTGTGTCAAAACAAAATGTATGAATACTTTAATCTCAATCTGATTAGAATCCAATTTTGAGTATGTCACCTTAAAAAGAAAGCCTCCCTGGAACATACTGTGGATTTATTATTTCTGGACCCTATAGAAGCCTTAGAGAAGTAATATGGTTATAACAGATAAAGTGCTCAGAGAATCAAGAAAATTGATTCAAATATTGCCTAGTTGTATGACTTAGGCAAGTTATTCCATCTTTGAGTGACTCATGCAACTCTCTAAGAATTATCTAATAAGTCATAAAATTAATCTGCCATTTGCATTGATGGAGGGAATTTCCTGAATTGAAGAAATCATAGTTATTTCCTATATCAGTGTATGATCATCAGATTTGTTCTAGTAAAGGTCCTCCTTCAATGCTTCATTGTCCTGGGTTATTAAAGACTATGACAACATGGTACTTTGGCTCAGTTTTATAAGCTATAAAGACTTTAAGTATAAACCTTGTGATAATCTATCATACAAGGAATAGAAAGGCTCACTGATGGATTGGACTGATGATATCTTTTAATCATAAGAACTATCAAAAACTACCTAATAAGTTGTTTTGGGACTGTTATTTTTATTGGTAGAGGAAATATTCACTTTATAGATTTCAAGGATCTTTAAAAAAGTGAAACATATAACATTATATAAAGTAGTTTTCATATGTATTATGAGATAAATCCTGTTCATTAACAACAAAAATCTCTCTATAGCATGTAACAGTGGGATTGGACAATGAGGGTCCAGCTCTCTAACTGGTTATCAACCCAGACTTAGTGAGCCTGCTTCCATAAATGGATGGGAGGGAAAGGGAGGGTCCTTTTCTCTATGTCAGGGCACAGGTAGGCACTATTTCCTGTGAGTATTGGGGACAGTGAGGCGGTTGATAATGAACACTTTAAATCTGAATATACTCTACCCAGAAACTGAAAAAGTAGCTCCTACTTTCGTTTTTTTTTTCTTTCTTTTTTTTTTTTAAATAACTTTTTATTGACAGAACCCATGCCAGGGTAATTTTTTACAGCATTATCTGTTGCACTCACTTCTGTTCCAATTTTTCCCCTTCCTCCCTCCACCCCCTCCCCCAGATGGCAAGCAGTCCTTTACATGTTGAATAGGTTACAGTATATCCTAGATACAATATATGTGTGCAGAATCAAACAGTTCTCTTGTTGCACAGGGAGAATTGGATTCAGAAGGTATAAATAACCTGGGAAGAAAAACAGAAATGCAAGCAGTTTATATTCATTTCCCAGTGTTCTTTCTTTGGGTGTAGCTGCTTCTGTCCATCCTTGATCAATTGAAACTGAATTAGCTCTCTTTGTAAAAGAGATCCACTTCCATCAGAATACATCCTCAAACAGTATCGTTGTTGAGGTATATAATGATCTTCTGGTTCTGCTCATTTCACTTAGCATCAGTTCATGTAAGTCTCGCCAGTCCTCTCTGTATTCATCCTGCTGGTCATTCCTTACAGAACAATAATATTACATAACATTCATATACCACAATTTACTCAACCATTCTCCAATTGATGGGCATCCATTCATTTTCCAGCTTCTAGTCACTACAAACAGGGCTGCCACAAACATTTTGGCACACAGGTCCCTTTCCCTTCTTTAGTATCTCTTTGGGGTATTAGCTCCTACTTTCAAAGCTATTTGTACTCAGTTCTTATTATATACTCAGTAAATAGTCTTTCATAAAAGCAAATCAATATTCATTATTTTATTGATATTGAAACAATTGGTCAAGGTGGAAGATGGGAAAGTACTAATGGGAGATGCTATTGGAGAAGTATTATCAGGAAATGATATTGGAAGAATATACCAGATAGAAGACACATGAGCATTTTACTAAAGAAATAGCTTCTAAATTTTTGAAGGTTATCCCCTAGAGCTCTGAGAGAAGCAGTAGCCTTGTTTTGATCACTCAATCTACTAATCTGAATGTGGAGTGGGAGAGTAAACCCAGAGTTTATGTGCTACAAACAGAAAAAGTCAAGAAATTATCTAAAGCAATGGGATTTCATTTCTTGAAATATGGCCAAAAACAGGCTAGAAAATAAAATATAAAATAACCACAAGATTCTGTGCTCCGGCAGATCCCTAATCTCTTTATTGTAGGCATTCCTTCCACAATGTATATTGGAGGCAAAGTTCTATCATTACAAGTCTATTAGTTCAGGTTCAATTTGGAGAAAAAATGAGGCACTTAAGTGACTATTTAATATGAGGAAGATCACTTTGTTCTAACAGAGCAAAAATATGCATCAAGGATATAATGACACATCTTCAATTTTGATACTTATGATCTCCTTTACCTCCTTACCCGAATGGGTCTCTTCAGATCATCATAATATGTCATGTCACATGGAATTAAGTATCCACCAAGGTCGAAAGATCTAGATTTTATTGAGAATGTTTTATGATGACCAGAAGCTTTGCATTATTTTCAATAGTCTCTGTGGGTGAGAAGAAAGAAGTTACATTAGGGAAATGTTCCTATTACAAGGTAGATTGCTACCCTACTTTTACTTCCCAATCTATGCAAACACTATCCACATTCTCTCACATATCCTGAAGAGGAGTTTCATCTAATATAAAGACTTTCTTGTAGATCTTTTAATGTTATGAGAACTCTAGTTCAGAAATTAATCTATTCATCTGTTAGAGTTCACTTTTGCTATCAAAGTTCTATATAATAGGCTCCAGAGCTACAGATTCTAAATTTAATTACTTAATTATAGGCAGTAAACAAGAAACATTCTACTCTTGTTTTTCCTTGTCATGGTGACCAAGCTCAGTATGGCTGAGGTTATTCAACTACGCGGAAAATCCCCCAATATATTTTTGTATCTTCAGACCAATATTGTGTCCAGACCATTTAATTGTGACAGAATGTACCATTTCCTCCTGCCTAACCTAAGGAGAAAACCTTTCATCTTAGAACCACTATTAGTGGAGATAACTCCTTGCTTCATCTAATGGAATTATTCTGTATTTGGTGTAGCTATTCTTGAATATTTATTTAACATGTAAAAATAGGACCCTGAAAGGAGGAGGCATCTCAGATCTTAAAGATCTGAGATCCAATTCTTTAATAAAGTGCATTGATTCAGAGCTCTCCCTCGTTCTTTTTTATTATAGGTGGGATAATTTTTAATCCCCACAGCATGTATGTTAAATAAAATAAGGTGACAATATATAGACTTGTTGTACTCCTTTTCCAATCTTAACCCAATCAGTTTTTCCAAGTTCAGTTCCTAACTGTTGCTTCTTGGCCTGAATTACAGGCAATTTCCTCAGGATACAAGTGAAATAGTCAAAGGCTTTAGTGTAGTCAGTGAAGCAGATGGAATTCCTTTGCTTTCGTCATAATCCAGCAAACTTTGGCAAATTGATCTTTAGTTCCTCTGCCTCTTCAAAATCCAGCCTGCTTTTCTGCTAATTCTCAGTTCATATATTGCTGAAATCTAGCTTACAGAAATATAATCATAACCTTGTTGATATATGATATAAATATAATTTTTCTCATTGCCTCTGAGTACACAATGAAAAAAGCTCAATTCCATTATTTGTCTCTTCATAAGAAGCAGTGACTAACTCTTGCATTTAGAAACCACTTCCTTATTATATCTCCTGGTTTCCTTTCTAACATGAATGACAGTTAATGTGGGTTAATTTTTCTAGCAGTATATTGACTGATTATTTGTTGGGAAATGATTTTACATTTAGAATATCATTCATTCAATGAATGTTTTAAGAATGGCCTAAAACTATAAAATTCTTGATACCTTCTGTATTTTCCCCCCAATTCTGTCACTGTTACTACAGGAAAATAGGGGATTGTGGGACATCCTTTATGTTTTTCCCTTTCAGAAACTCTATAATCTATCCATTGATCTACTCCATTCTGTTCCTCATGTACAATATGCCATGTCCAATATCCATGCTTTTTCTCTCATCCCTGGAATGCACTACTTTATCATCTCCTGTTCTTAGACTACATTTTTTCTTTCTTCGACATATTTTTCCTAATCTCTTCAGCTGCTAGTTTTTTCACAAAATGTCCTTGTAAATATTTATTTTGTGCATACTTTTATACTTATATTTTATTCTCATTTGGACCTCTTCATATAGATTGAATATATAATATATAATTAGATTGATCCCTCAATAAAAGATAGTCTGCTACGGATCATAACTTAAACCTTCCCAGAATGATAGAAATTATAAGAGCTTGTATTCCAGATATAGCCTTGAAGAGCACAAGGTCACTTCCATGCAAAAAGGAGACATTAGTATAGGACCATCACAAAATTGTATAATCTATAAGAATAACAATTATATTCTATGTCCTGTCTAATGTCTGGGCATACAGGACCCTGAGATCCAACTATACCTATATGAGCACCATTATATTATTGTAAAAAGAATATATTGGGTTATTATGAGATTGGATCATGTCTGTGTAAACCCAGAACTTGGAGTGCCAGATCAGGCACCTATTATATAGCAAGTAGCATGTACATGTGGTTGGAGGCAGTTCAATTAACATTTAAAGGAATGTTCAGTTCCTTAATGAAGGAACATTTAAGGAAAGCTAACTTTCTTGCTTGGCCCCTACCTACATATGGACACAGCCTCTTTTTTCCAGGGAGACTTTTCTTGTTCAACACCTCTACCCTGCCTCACATTCAGGAACATATCTCCCATCAGAAAATGATGGCAGAAATGAACTTGTCTGAGATACCTGCCTCTGAAATATTTATCTTCAGCCTCCTTTCTAATTCTTAAATCTGTTTATTCATAACTTTTATCAAGGAGAATTATTTTTACCATATAAATTGTTTATTGGATAAATACATGCATTGTCATATAAATTATTTAGGCAAAAAATGATAACCTATAATAAAAAAGATCCCTCTTCACTGATTTCCAATTTTAGATTCTTGAAACTTTGAAATGGAATGATTGCTACCCACACTACATCACTCTAATATATTTTCTACATATATCTGTGTAATATCTGTTAATATATTTTCACTAATTTTTAAAAATATATATTTTAAAAGCCCTTTTCACCAAAGCAAGAGAATTTTTGTAAAACATTTCATAGCATAAAATAGAAATGATAATATGTACAACAAAATTTTTCTTTAATTTTTTGAAACATTAAAAGCAACAATACTTTTGCACTTTATGCTTTAGGGCACAGGGCATACAATTCACACAAATGCCCTCTCCATAATTGCTATTTCAAACTCAGTTAAGTAGATTTTTTCCTATTTGACTCAAAATGAAAAGTGTTATGTCCTCTTTACTCCCTTAATACATGTATTAAAAATTCAAAATTCAAAAATCAATACAAATTGAATTTTTCCACTACTAAGAATGTGATTCTAATTATTGTTCTATAAGAAATGATCAGCAGGATGATTTCAGAGAGGACAAGGGAGACTTACATGAACTGATGCTAAGTGAAGTGAGTAGAACCAGAAGAATATTGTGCACAGTAACAGAAAGCTTATACAATGATCAGTTCTGCTGGATGTGGCTCTTTTCAACAGCAAGGTGATTCAGTTCCAATGGTCTTGTGATGAAGAGAGCCATCTGCAGCCAGAGAGAGGACTATGGGTACAGAGTGTGGATCACAACCTAGTATTTTCTTTTTGTTGTTGTTGTTCTTGTTTGCTTGCATTTTGTTTTCTTTCATATTTTAAATTTTTTGATCTGATTTTTCTTATGCAGCATAATAATTGTGGAAATGTGTATAGAAGAATTGCACATGTTTAACATATATTGGATTACTCGTAGTCTAGGGGGTAGATTGGGGAAAAGGAGGGAAAAATTTGGAACACAAGGTTTTGCAAGGGTTAATGTTTAAAATTATCTATGCATATGTTTTGAAAATAAAAAGCTTTAATAAAAATATGATTCTAACAATTTAGTCTTCATGATCATCCCATAATCTATTCTTTCAAGTATGTCATACTAAATCACATCTCCTTTTTGTTCCTAATCTTATCATTGTTTTTATGATACTATAACACCAAGGAGAAATATTCATTTAGCTTTTGCTGTGCTTTGAAAAGTTTACAAAATATAGTAATCCATAAAATTCTCTTTTATTTAGCTTGGACATTCCCAGTGGGAGAATAAAGTAGAGAAAAGAATTCCCATGTCTGATAACATAAACAGGATCTGAACCTTTGTTCCTTTCCTTTTGTCTACATACTCTGCTATTACAAGCTCTTCTTTTCACTGGTTTTCTTTTCAAAACAATGATGTATGCAGATCAGAAACAAAACTGACCTGTAAGACACTTTTAATACTCACTTATTAATTAACACAGAAATTATAAATTTAACTTTAAAGAACAGGAAAATTTCAGATTTAACATGTGTTCTCCCTCTCAGAATGATTTTCAGAAGTGTACTGATAAATGTTTACCAACCATGTCTTTCTCCATAAAAGGTACCCATATAAGTTTAATCAATGTTATTAATAATGTCTCCATCACTTTCTTAAGTCTGAAGACAATCAACAGGATGATAAAATCAAGCCTTGATTGTAGCATTTGCAATTTTGATTGCCGAGTTCTAAAAGCTTACATTGCAATTTAATAATATGCTTGGTTTGAGCTGACTCTAGTATACCCCTGGAAAGTGGAGGAGAAACATACAAATATTCCCATATGAATCAGTTCTTTCACAGGAAAAAGGCCAGAAATAAGCAGACCTCCCTTGTTCTTCAGCCCCAGGACTGTTCCACCTGACTGGAGGGAAAAGAAGGGAACTACCAGTTGTCTCCAATAGAGGTAAGCTCAACCCCTACAACTGTTTTTATGCCTTGCCTATCCAAGACTATTTAATCTCCACATTCCCTTTACCCACTGGAGCCCTTTTGATTCCAATGTTATGGTGAATTTATGTTTCCAAAGCTCCTCCTCCACCCCTTCACTCTCTGGAGAGTCTCTAAGTGTCTGAAAGATTGCATTCAGAACTAAAAAGTTCTAACAGTTAAGAAGTGTATAGGATTTTAGAAGTCATCTAGTTCAATCATCTCACTTTATAAATAAGGAAATTAAGGTCAATTCGGGGAAATGTCATCACTTCCTTTAAATATACCACTCCATCTTTATTGATTGCACAGTAAGCATCATGTTTTCTCAACATGGCTAAGTTTTATTATGACTTTTTGTTCAGAAGAGATCATTTTCAGGGCCTTGATCTGATTCCCCACTAAAATCTCTCTGGATTGGTCAACAAGGTATGGATCAACTAGAAAAATCAGGGGACAAGGTCTGCTAATAACCCTTTGTGAGCACGAACCTTTAAGGTTGGGACAGACTGATTATCCCAGAGGGAGGCTGTCCAGAAGTTCAGCTGTCCCTTAAAAGGCAGTGTTTTGCAAAGAGATTCCATCTGCTCAACTCCCTCCTATGAAGAGCTTTCTGCTGCTGTTTTCAGCTTTGGTATGCATTTGTCTTATTATTATCTGGCTATCTGATTCTGACCAGACTTGCTGTCTATACACATTTGTCTGCTTTTTCTATTTTACCTTTGTCTAACAATAAGTAATTCTGCTGTGCACTAGCATAAACCTCTAAGGAGTTAATAGTTAAAAGGATTAGCAATAGAGTCAAAAGCTTTCTTAAAAGAATTATTAATCAGAAATGAAGTGTAGAACCCAATATTATGTTAGATAAAGAGTAAGCTCATGATGATTCAAGATTCTCAAGGTAATTAAGATCTAGGTGGAAAAAAAACAGACTAAAACACATAAAATAGATAATGGATAGTAGTATATAGAGTTTGAACAGTTTTAAGAAATAAGTTAATTCAATCCAGACATGTTATGCATAAGGAGACTAAGGCCCAGAGAGGCTAAATTCTTTGACACTACAAGTGAGTTTTGAACTGTGGGCTTCTGGCTCTAAGATTCAATTGTCTGTCTACTACAATATGCCATGTATATTCTTTAAAGATCTGTTTTTCACTTCTTTATGAACTCAGTCCTGCAGGAATTTTGCTTCTAATGAAATGTATTAGACTCCTTTCTTTCACATTCTGCTCTTTAATCTCCAACTTTGGAACAATTACTTAAATACTGTGTTTTGGCTCCTGTCTAGATCTCTCCAAAGGAGGGACTAAAAAGATATTTAATTTAAAATGTAAAACAGATATGGGACAGGTATTTATTTCTTATACATAAAAAAATTTCTTTTAAAACACACAAAAGACACTGCATGCTGACACAAAGACTACTACCCTTTGCTCCATGTAAATTCCTTAACAGTGGGAACTATTATTATTTTTGCTTGTATTTATATACTCCATTTGTAGCTTTACTATACCACAGTGCCTGCTACATGAGTAGATTAATTAAAATTAATTCTATCCTTCCAGTATAAAATTCTTTCTAGGAATTTGACAATTAAGCCTTCTCAGAAGATAAAGCAAATTTTAAGAATACTGAACAGATAATGCTAACATTTGATCTCAATTCTGCCTAGTATCCCTCAGAGTCTGTGAGCAAGGTCAGGGATTTGGGTTCTTTTTCCTGCTCAGTTTCCAGATTTCTCTTCCTCTTGCCAAGTATCTTCCTATCTTGGAGAAAACTACTCTGAAGCCCCATCCTCCAGATTGTTGATTCCCACACTGGGACCATTATTTCAGGAAAGAGCCCAATCATAATTCATCTCACACTTTGACTCACCCTTCAGACTTCTTTTCCTCCTCTTCATCCCTCTTGGTTATTCCTCTACACCACTTTTCCAGTTCCCCTTAATGTACTATTTTCCTCCATTAGAATTTAAGCTCACTGAGTACAGAGAATCTCTCTTTTGCTCATTAATTTTTTTTCCTGTACTTGTTATAGAACCTGGCATACAGTAAGCACTAAATAAATGTTCTACCTACCTACCCATCTGCCGTAGTCATCATCTCTAATAAGAGCATATATATTTACTACTGCCACCAGCCATCTTCAACTAAAGGACCTAGAGCTTCTGAACTGCTTGAATTCATAAGCTGGCCTTCAAGCCTAGTTATTTTCATCTTAGGGTTAATACTCATTCACCTAAAATCAAGAAAGAATGAATCTAAACATGTCAGAACTGAGACTCTGAGGGAGTCAAAAGGAAGATGTTTTTATTTATATTAAAATGTTGTTGTCCTAGACAAAAGAATCCTTATAGCAGCCCAGATGAAGTGAACTTAGTACCACTCAGTCAATCCAGTGGCTGGAAGTAGAGAAACATTGCAACTGGCCATTGAAGAGAGTGCCCAGTCCACCAATGGACAGAGCTGTTCAAAAGTAATGTCATACTCCAATTCCAATAGACTTGTGATGGAGAGAGCCATCTGAATCCAGAAAGTGGATTGTGGGACTGATGTGGATCACAACACAGTATTTTCATATTTTTAATCCTTTGATTGCTTTTTTTTTTCCTTTCTCATCTTTTTCCTTTCTTGATGTGATTTTTCTTGTGCAGAATGGCAATTGTGGAAATATGTTTAGAAGAACTGCACATGTTTAACATATATTAGATTACTTGCTTCTAGGGAGGAGATGAGTAGAAGAGAGGGAAAAATTTTTGGTGAATGTTGAAAACTATTTTTGCATACATTCTGAAAATAAAAAGCTATTATTAAAAAAATTAATGCTTTACTTTGAGAAGAACTCAGTAGTAGAGATACTTGCTCAGCCTGGCTCAGTAGTAGCTGTCCATTACCCTATTCCATTGCATTAGAACCTTGCATTGGAGTCATCACAGCCAGTAAGTGACTGTCTTTGACACCATACCCATAAAGAGGATATAGAGATCTTGAAATTCTGAAGCTGTGAGTTGCCTTGGACACATGTCCCCCAAGTGTGCCTCTTTACCATTATACTTTAAGTTCATACCTTCTGTTCCCCCATATCACAAACTCTTTAAGAATTTTTTTCCTTTTCTTTTCTTTTTTCTTTTTATTTATTTTGGTGAAAGAGTATGTCCCTAGTATTAGGTAAAATGATTTTCTTGCTATGCTATTTGAGTAAATGTCTTTGATAAAGAATTAATTGAACTTACTAGTCTATTGTTAAGGGAATCACACCAATGGGCTTGTGAACTAGCATTTAGGAAGGATAAAATCTCAAAGAGTTATGCCTAGGACATTGTATCTGCTAATAGTTGTGAGTTGAGCAAATGACCTTATGGTCATTCTCCATCTCCAGCATATAGTATAATGCCTAGCATATATAGTAAGGATTTAATAAATTCCTTTTTAATTTTTTAATTTTAAAAATATTTAAATAATTTTTAAATATTTAGTTTAAATTAAATTTATTAGTTTAATTAATTAAAATTAGTTAAAATTAAGTTAATTTCAATTTAATGAATTCCCTTACACCTTAAAAGCACTTTTGAATCAGAATTAACATCTGTTAGCCAACTTCATATTCCTCGACCAATCAGTCCCAGGGCTTCTACTCACAGGATCATGGATTTAGACCTGGAAGTGACTATAGAAGTCCAACCTGACTTTGTTATTGTTTAATTGTTTTCAGGTATGTTTGATTCGTTGCGACCCCCATTTGGGGTTTTCTTGGCAAAGATATTGAAGTGGTTTGACAGTTCTTTTTCCAGCTCATTTCACAGATGGGAAACTGAGGCAAACAGAGTAAGTGACTTTTCCAGGGGATACACAACTGGTAAGGATTTGAGGCCAGATTTGAACTCAGGAAGATGAGTGTTCCTGGCTTTAGGACTAGTGGGTGCTCTATTTGCTGCTCCAAATTAGCTGCCCTTCCAGACTCACCATGGTGCTGAGAAGAAAATCCAGGCTACAAGAAATTCGATGACTTGCTCTTCATTACATGGCTAGTAAATATTTAAGACAGGATTTAAATTCAAGTCTTCCTGACTCCTACACCATGCTGCCTCTCACCCCTTACCCTCAGGTCAACTTGGCCCATTCAAGCAAGAAGTTAAAAAAAAATAATAATGAAGTGCTTAATAGATGCTGCCTCTGAGCCAGAGAAATACCTGGTAATTGGTGATGGAATAGAGATAGAGAGCTAGGGTTACTCAATATAGATAAGCTTTTAATTCTGAACCTGAGAAGAAAATGTAAGTTAGCTTTGTATTGAGAGGTTTTGCCCAACTGTGAGAGTAGCCTGTCTAAAGTGAAAGTCCGGGCAGTGTCTTGGAAAGTCTGCAGTTTCCTCCCTGTCTCCCTCAGTGTTTGCATTGTGTGGCCCTGGCTACTAGCCCCTCCAGGGAAGGCAGTTACAGGCCCTGTCTGTGTTCCCACAGGTGTTATTGTGTGTCTCCATCATCAGAACCTGTGCTCCCATGCTCCTCCTCCGGGACTCTAGCCATAGAACTCCTCAAAGAGAATATACAGCAATGCTGGCTAATTATCCTATGTTCTAGTTTTATTGCACATGACTTCTTTTCGATCACACTACATTCCATCCAAACTGCTCCCCTTGCTGATATTTCCTGTGCGTACCTTTGCATCTCCTGTCCCCTTGCCTTTGCTTAGGGTATCCCATTGCCGAGAATAAAGCATCTCTTCCTCACTTTAGTTTTACTTTTTTTGTGTGTTTTTGGTTTTTGTTTGTTTGTTTGTTTTGAGGCTTAGTTCAAGTACCTCCACTTCATACAGGAGATCTATCTGGATCTTTCCCCACCCCCCAAATTACCTCGTGTAAAGGCTTGAGACTTTGAATAGTCTATCTGCATATGAAAGAGTCACAGCTGAGGTCTAAGGGACAATAGATTTGCCCCTGGGTGTAGATAGCCTCAGGGAAAAATTAAAATAGGAGAATTAACCCTAGAGGGATATTGGAAACCAGTGAGAGTTGGAGCTTAAAAAGAAGGTTTCCAAGACTCTAAGGGGGTGGAACTGGGGGGAGAAAGTCTACTAGTCCTAGGATTAGTGTACTGACTCTCTATGGAAGAACTCTATGGCCAAGCTCTGCTAAGGAACCAAAAGCTGCAGGACATGGTGGCCAGCATGGAAACCAAGTAGCTGATGGGCTGTTGGACAAGGAGTTACATAAAGACATAATGAGAAGACATCTGGATAGTGGGTGAGTTTGGGAAATAGAGGTATCCTTTTAGCCATCCACAAATATTCATCATCGGGGAAAAGGCATCTTCATATTCATGCTTTACTTACTAACTCTCCACACTTTGATAAGATGCAAATAAAAGAGTGCCTTAGGTTTGAGAGGAGAGATGCTCTGATATACTGTCACTGTGGAACTTCAATAAAAGCCACAATTCTGAGCTTTTTGTGTTGGAAACCTAAAGTTAATCATCCTGGGGAATCCAACTGGGAGTACATTTATATTTATAGTGTGGTGGCCTTGTAATGAGAATAAATTAAAGTAATATCCTTAATAAAGTAGTTTGTCAGTTTAGAATAATTGATAGTGTTATGAGTTCTGTTATCTTAATAAGATAGTTTTATCACCTTAATATACCCGACTGCATCTTGTTTTACGCCTCCATTTTGTAATTCAGCTATTTTGAGGAAATTGTTTTTGAAGAATAAGAACTTGAGTCATTTGATGTGAACAATATTGTGTATGTATTCTTAAACAACTAAATATATATGGGTCCTCTGATCAACAAAAAAAAATTGCAAATTACTTTATTAGTAATTTTGAGATAATCTACCCATTAAATTATGGGGTAAAACATAGGAAGACCCATTGCCAATAATATTTTTAAAAACTCACCTGGGACACACCAGCCATCAGCTTCTTTCTATATAGCAACTATGATTTGTTCCTGCTTCTTCTCCTCCACCTGAGACTCTTAACAAGTTATTAGTTCCAGTTGGTTGTCAAAAATAGAAAACCACCCTGGAGAAATATGTGACCTCCAGGTAGGCAGAGAGGGAACCTTTTTGAATCCAAGAAGAACGAAGTCTATTGGAATCTCTTAACCACCAGATTGGTGATTTGTTCTTTGAGGATATTGCTTGCACGATTTGATTAATAAGATTTGCTTGCTTGTATTGACAGATATGTAGGGGATACTCATAAGTGCTTGTTGAATGCATGTTCTGACTGAAGCTTTGGCTTAAAAGTCACCGATCTGATTCATCATTTTTGAGCAATGGATGGATGGATGGATGGATGGATTTTTTTTTTTTTTTTTTTTTTTTACTTTTTACCTGAAACCTTATCAGGTGACAGTGGAAGCCAACTATAGGAATTATGCACTGCATTGTATTTGGGGGTTCAGGGGTGGGAGCATCATTTAATTACTGTAGGGAATTCCCAGTGAGGAAGTTCCTTTTAGTAAGGTGACCTGGCACCTGTTCTGTAATTTGTAGTCTCAGAGCATTGTCTGGAGCACTGAGAAATGTGATTTGCTCAAATGACACAAATGGCATGTGTCAGATAGGCAGGACTTTAAACCAGGTCATCCTGATACTAAGGAGGAATTTATATCCATTTTGTCACATATTGCATGTAGTAGACAATTAATATATGTTTGCTCAATTGAATTAATTGTAACTCTCTTCCTATTATATGGCCTTTTAAGTCAGGACCCATTCATTATTTCCCATTCCATGAATTTCCTTTGATTATTATTATTTTTTCTTTATTTTTAGTCTAACTTAGAATCCCTTTTATTAAATGGTAAACCATGTTCTCTCTGGTTTCTAAGACACTTGTAGGCTTCATCCCCAAGACGTCATTAAATCTATTACACAGTCAGATTCTTTCCTCTCCTGTGAGCAAATAGGATGGAATCGACCCCCTCTCTCATTCCCCTCTCCATCTTCTTCCCCTTTTTGAGCAAACACCATTTCATTTATGCCTCATAGTAATTGTTTCATTGTTCCTGTGCCTTCTTGTGTGTAGCCAGGAGGTGGAAGATATATCAAGTCCTGATCACAAAGCAGAGGTGGGGGAGGGGTAGTAGGCTTATGGCCATCTGCACACAAGGGGAGCCAAAAGGAAAAGAGCCTTCCTGTAAAGGACCAGTGACTTGCTCCTTTAAGGTTTATAATACTTTTGAAAAGGAAGCTTTCCATTCATTGATCCAAATAGTTCCATATCTTTTTTTCTTTTTTTTTTTTTAAATGTGTATTGGATAAGGCAACATCTGCTCAGGGTAATTTTTATAGCTTTAGTTTTTAAGGAGATTTGTATATATATGGAGGGATTTGATGGGTTGATATGCATGCATATGTATTTATGTAAACAAGAATGCTTCAAATGTGCAGACACTACCTAGGGATGTGGGTGTGTGTGTGTGTGTATGTGTGTGTACACATGCATGCAAATGCACACTCTGTCTTTCAACATTTGTGGATAGATTTTATATCTGAATGAGCTCTTCACTGTCTTATGATGAATATTAACTAAGAAAAATAATTCTGTTTGATTTTTGAGAAAAGAAGGAACATTTCTGAAATTGAATATAACAGAGTATGATGGGGATCCAATCCTCCATGCCAATTTTAGAAACTTATTCTTGCAAATCTAAACTTTAAGATTATTAAGGATTATCATCATTCCCTATCATAATATTTAATGACTTTAGGCCCAAATAACACAACCTGAAATGCCTATAAACTAAATCAATTCAATTCAGGAAAAATGTATTAACTATTCTTAGAAAAAGGAGAGAGAAATCAATTTGTAATAGAAAGAAAATCTTGTTTCAGATCTTAACTCTGCCCACTTAACTATATGAACTTGAAATCATTTTACTTCTCAGTTTTCTCACCTGTAAGATAAGAGGATACTGAGTTATCTAGTAGTAGATTTTTACCAAGGTCCGTTCTTGCTGAAAATTCTTGATACTGTAAGCAAAGTACTAGATTTTTAAAAAATGCATAAGTAATAAAAGCATGATAATTTGATGAGGGAAAGAGTGCTAACTCACAGAAGAATCGTGCAAGATTTTGCATAGAAATGATACCTGAGCTGAGCCTTGAAGGAAGCTAAAGATGATAAGAAGTGGTGTTGAGAAAGGAGAGTATTCCAGGTCTTTATCTATAGGTACAGAGACTAGAGAGTGTAGGGCAACTAATAAGAGAGCAGCTAATATGAAAAATATGCATGTGAAAAGGAAAATAATTTGTGATAAATCTATTACTCTCCTCTTGGATCACTATCTTGTCATAGTGATCTGTCATCTTGTCATAGGGGGAGGGCTTGTGCAGCTCAATGAAACTATGAGCTATGCTGTACAGTATTAGCCAAGATAAACAGGTCATAGTGGAGCGTTCTGACAAAAAGTGATAAACTAGAGAAGGAAATGGCAAGCCTCTCCAGTATCTTTGCCAAGAAAATCTAGTGAGCCCTTCAGATTGAGGACTTGGTGTGCTATAATCCACAGAATCAGGAAGATCTGGACAGGACTGAATAACTGAACAACAAACAACAAAAATAAGGGTTCTCAACTATTTTGTTTTTGTGAACCCTTTGGGAGCTTCTTTATGGAAGCCTTCTCAGATTAATGTTTCTAAATGCATAGAGTAAAATATATGGGATTAAAAGGAAGCCAATTATATTGAAACATATTCTATAGATAAGACTTCTAATCTAGAAGTGATTCTAATAACTACAGTAATTTCAAAGTGCTGATAAGTAAAGATTATATTTTTGAGATATCTACAACAATGATACTATATAAAAAAATCTCTGATTCTATTGGTAATGAAGTCATAGATAATAATACTGCTATAGTTTATTGCCTGTGTTTCTAGTTGAAAAAAATTCTAAATTTTAAAGATTAGTGAAAACAAAGATGCAATTTTTTTCCATCCAAGTTTGCTTTTTAAAAAGTATCCATGGGCCCCAGATTAAGAATCCTTTATCTAAGAAATTTGGTGGGAGCCAGATTGTATATGGCTTTAATTGATGTGTGTCTATGTTTGCATAAACATATGTATATATAGACACACACATGTATGTTGTTTTTCAGTTGACCCCATTTAGGTTATTTGCTAGTTTTTTGTTGTTGTTTGCTTTTGTTTTTGTTTTTAGCAAAGATGGAGAAGCATTTTGCCATTTCCTTCTCTAGCTCATTTTATAGATAATGAACAGAGACAAAACAAGGTTAAGTCACTTGCCCAAGATCACACGACTCATATCTGAGCTCAGATTTGTACTAAGGAAGATAAGTCTTACTGACCTCAAGTTTGGCACTCTACTGTGCCATCTCACTGTCCAAGTTATTATCTATTTATTGTATGTATATATGTATGTGTGTATGTGTATATACTTATTGCTATGAGTGTGTATATATTTGTGTGTGTGTGTGTGTGTGTGTGTGTGTGTGTGTGTATGTGTGTGTGTGTGTGTGTGCAATTATCCCTTCCATATCACAGGGTTGGGGATCAGTCTGCCTATGATCTGGAAAATCCATGTAAAATTCTTTTGGTCCTCTTTTCACATCAGGGAAGAATGTTTTTTTTCTCTTGGTTTTATCAGGTATTTACAATACCTTATTGCAAAATTTGGGTTAAATCTTTGAGTATAGGCTCTGTGTCATCTTCTGATCTTTGCATGTTGTCTGAATCTTCTGAAAAATTCCCATTTAATTTTTTATGACAACCTGTAATATTTCAAAATCCCAAACCTCAGTCACAATGTGGAAGAGATAAGTATTAGTTTATATACATACAAGCTTTGATTTGAAGACCAGATGTAGAGCTGGAAGAGTCCTTAGAGGTCATTCTAATCTATCCATCGACATTGAAAGAATTTAATTTCATTAATCATCCAAATTTGCTTGCCCAAAGTCACTCAGGTAGTAGTAAGTAGTAAAGACATGTCAGCTACTCTCTGATCTAGGACTATTAGAAAACCTCAAAGTAAGCAATCTATCTATCAGCAAGGACTTAAGGATCTACTGTACTAGGCACTGATAATATAAAACAAAAATAAAATGAAATGTCTACATTTGGAAGATTCTCTCTCAAAGAGATTAGGGTAGTGGGAAACCAATGTGGAATAGGGTGAAGCTTAGCAAGAGCTGTATCTTAAGTTGGACTTTAACAAATGCTTAGAATTAGGCTAGGACAAGATGTGAAAGGGCATCATGAGAGGCAGAGGAGTTTAATACTAAGGCTTGAATGACCTATGAGTCATTATTTGAATTTCAAAATTTCTTTAGTATCCTTCACCAGTCTGATCAACCTTTTTGCATTTCTAACAATTCACTGCTATTGCTACTCAATATACTCTTGTTAAGTAAGGATAACTATTGAGAAAAATGAAGATTAATGAAAAATGATGATTCCAGTAGTTCATAGCTTCTGAGTAATGAGATTAGCATCTTTTATATAAAGGATTTGGTGTTACCATTAATCTGGCTGGATAAATAGTTCCATTCTTTCCTTTACTTTCTTTGTAAAACCAAGTTAAATTACACATAATATTTTCCATATGAGGTTTTAGTAGCTAAATAGAAGTAACTTTAAAATAAAAAAAACCCTTCCTTACCACCCCAGAATCCAAGAATTACAAATGCGTTATTTATTAATCTTTTTCTTTAAAAACTCCTTTAATTTTAAGTAGGTTTGGCAAATTTATAAACTTTAAAGAAAGATTTTTTTTATTAACTGTGGAAAAACTAACACATAACTTTGTTGAAAACTTGGCTGTGTTATTTTTCAATGTTTTAAAATGTCCACAGGAAAAGGATCATTTAAGAATTCAATTATTTAATTGGTGATAATAATGATTAACTGAAGCTACAAGGCCACTTCCTATACTGTAGAAAGTCTCAGGGACCATTGCCTCTTGTCGGAAAATAGAGAACTGTTAGGAGAAGTTCTTTTCAATAGAGCAATACTTTTACCTGAAATTTTTACAATGCATATCAAAAATAGCTACCATCCTACCCCACTTCCACTCCTGGTATCCTAGGAATAATGATTACCTAGCTGAACTTCTTTCTTGATTAAAACACTCCCACTCCTTCATATCCTCTCCATTTCTGATTCTAACCCTTCCAAATATCATTATATAAATGATATTTTCTAATCCCCATTGCCTACTCTCTTATTGCCATCCTCCTCAACCAACCTCTACAAAGACCCAACAATATCTACTCATTTCTTCCACTGTGCTCTCTGGGATGCCTGACCCAAAGGTAACAAACTTGCTTTCATCTTTAAAACCTCTTCCTTTCTTGCTCCTGTCTTCTAGTTCTCACTGGGACCTGGCTCCCAATGACACCATTCTTTCTATAACTGGTTAGATTTTCACTCATAACCCACATCTATTCACTGATCACAGTGGAAGGGTCAGAATACTCCTTTATCTCAGATACCAATTCTAGACTCTCCCTCTACCACCATAACTTAATAGCCTCCCCTTTGAGGTTCTTTCAATCTACATTTATCATCCAATCAAGATTCTAGTAGCTGTCACCTATTGACTTCCAGGACTTCCCTTTTTTTCTCAATGAGTTTTATTGCCTAGCTCAACTGATGTTGTTGTTGGGTCATTTTTCACTTGTGTTCCATTCTTTGTGATCCTTTTTGAGGTTATTTTGGCGAAAATATTGGAGTGATTTTTCATTTTCTTCTCCAATGAATAAAGAGAAACAGATTTTAAAGTGACTTGATCATATGGCTAATAGGTATCTGAAGCTGGATTTGAATGCATATTTTCCTGTCTCTAGGCTCAGTGTTTTATCTACTGAACTAACAGCTGCCTCAAAACCAGAAAAAAAAAACAATTTATATTCTAATAACAATATTGCAAAAATAAACAACTTTGAAAGACTTAAAATTCTGACAAAATCAACCATGAGTCCAGAGAGTTGATGTTGGGATTCTACCTTCCCAATCTCTCTCCTTTTTACCTCTTTACCTCTCCGCTGATACTGTCCATCTCAATGGAGAGATGATGGACTGACTAATTTGCAAAAACTAGATGTGGGTGAGAAGGTGTTGAATTAATTTTCTGAGTAATTTGTCAAATTCATGGATGAATTCCCACACTGACTCTGGTAAACATCAATGGATTTTGAAAATGACAGTTCAATTGAATTCAATTATAGAAATATTTATTAGATAAGTAATATGAGCAAATCTTGGAGTAGAGATGGAGGAAAGATTTAGGAAAGATTTTAAGGGGGATGGGCTATGGAGCTGGGACTTGAAGGGAAAAAAATTAAAAGTCAGAGATTTGGGAAAAGTTTATTCCAGAAATAAATGTTGGTCTGGGCACATTCAAGAAGGCATGGAAGGACAGTACAACATTGGAGAAATAGTTAAAAATCTAGTTTGACTATAATATAACATATATGAAAAAGAATTTTCATGATATGACTGCAAAGATAAATTGCGCTAGATAAGGGAAGACCTTACTTGCTTAAAAAGGAGTTCATATAGGAAATTCAAATCCTATTCATTAATAAAACTTATCTGTCAACTATCAGAAAAATGAATTAGAGAGGAAAGAAACAGCCACAAGGAGATGATGATACTAGTCTGTTGGAATCCTTACTAACTGCTAACTAATTAGAGTTGATCTAATCTTACAAGAAGATGTTTTGGGCAGAACCTGAAACAAGGTACTAAGTAGAACTAATTAATACAAGGCTTGTGTTCACACCTTTACTCATTGGAGTTTAATGAGTTCACACCTCCCTTGAAGCTCTTTGGGCCAGAGAGCACTATGGGAGAAAACCCATAATCCCTCTCTCTGGAAGGAGCATAAATAGGCCAATGGGCCAGTTGAAGAAGTTCTTCAGAGGAAGACGCTACAAGTGGAGATTTCACCGGAATGACATGAAGAGCGGTGCTGGCTCTGGAGACTGAAGAAAGCAGAGGCAGAAGCAAAGGACAAAGTGGCAAGAGCTCTTGGAACCAAGCAGAGAGATAGGCCTCTAAGCTAACTGGGCTATATTGGAAATAATAAAAGATCTGAACTTTTATCACCTGGCGGAGTTTTGAGAAGAAAAAGCTCACCACATTTTGGCGCCAAACGTGGGGCTGTTCTTCATTCCCTGTGGCAAAACCGTCCATTCATATCTTTTATAAGGCTCAGCTAAATTGACACTGGGCACCGAAAAGGCAAATCTCTTCATATCCTCCTTATCCAGAGGAATGGAATAGAAACAATCCTTGATGTCTATAACCCAAAGAGGCCATTCTCTAGGAAGCTGAGTAGGAGATGGAAGTCCAGGCTGAAGAGTTCCCATAGTTTCCATCTGTTCGTTCACTTTTCTTAAATCAGTGAGCATCCTCCATTTTCCCGATTTCTTTTTTACAACGAACACTGGTGAATTCCAAGGACTTAGAGAAGGTTGTAAATGCCCTTGTTCAAGCTGCTCCTGTACTATATCTAATAAGGCCTGAATTTTATCGCTACTTAAGGGCCACTGTTCTATCCACACTGGTGTATCAGTTTTCCATTGGATAGGAATAGGTGAAAGTGTTGGCAGGCCTTCAACAGCAGCCCTGCTTAAAAAACCGAAGTACTCATTTTTAACCCCAATTGTTGTAAAACGTCTCTTCCCCACAGATTGATGGGGATTTTTTCAACTATAAAAGGAGTAAAAACTCCTGTTTTGCCTTCAAAAGTCCATCTCATAGGGGCAGCACTAACTTCAGCTGCTATTGATCCTCCTACTCCAGACATATAGGTATTTGCTTTAATCTTTGGCCAGTGACTGGGCCGACTGGCACCTCTAATAACTGTACGATCCGCACCTGTGTCTACCAATCCTTCCAATGGTAGGCCATTTATATAGATAGTGAGCATAGGTCGGTCAGCCGTTACTGCTGCTGTTCAGTATATTCCTGGTTTTTGTGGTCTAGAGTCAGAACCTGGGTGACTATCACGAGGCTGCTTATTAGGATTCTGTATGAGTAAACCTGATGCTACTACGTCTCCTGGGTGATAAGTCACACATTGTCTACCTGTATTAGTGACTGGGATATTATCTACACATTCCCCAGTTTCCCACATCAGTGTGTGGATAGACACTGTTTTGTACATACAAGGAGGTGAAATGGTCAAGCCTACTGTGCCTGGAGGTAGGTGTGAACACAAGCCTTGTATTAATTAGTTCTACTTAGTACCTTGTTTCAGGTTCTGCCCAAAATATCTTCTTGTAAGATTAGATCAACTCTAATTAGTTAGCAGTTAGTAAGGATTCCAACACTAGTCCATTCTAGAAATAATGATGGCTTGAACCAAATTGACTGAACTGGATATGAGATCTTTCAGAGATAGGAAATTGGCACAACTTGGGAAAAATCAAAGACAAGACCATACATTTAAGCTTGATGATAGGTAGAAAATGGAAGATTGATTGAAATAATAAATAGTAGGATAGGCTTGTTTAGCAGGGAAAAGATAAATATACTGAATTTAATATGACAGATGATATTTAGACAGGATCTAAAAACCATTGATGACTGACTTCCCCTCAAAACAGAGATTAAGCTAATGATGAAATACAATAATGAAAAAATGCTGGAAAGAAAATGATTAGGATATAGAAAGTTATTCTTTCCTTTATGTCACCTGGGACTAGATATCACAAACAATGGGGAATTATTAGGTAACCACAAACTCCTTGGACATTAAGACCCAACTCTTCCAGTTTGTCAGGTTCATATTACTAAGATGTGAAATAACAAGTTAGAGGTGATGTAATGTGAGAATGCCAGAGAGATAAATGAGACAATAAACATGTGAGCAACTCTGAAAAGGTAAAAGCACTATACTAATAGATTAGGGGAAGGAAAGAAATAAGCATTTATATAGTACCTACCATGTGCCAATGCTAAGTGCTTTTTTCAAATATTATCACATTTGAATAATAGACTTTCAGAGCTAGAAGATATAGTGGAGATCATATAATTTGTTTGACAGATGTGAAAACTGATTCCTAGAGGGTGGAAGTGTTTGCCCCAACCTGTACAACAACTTATTAGAAGAGTTGGGATTTGATTCCAAGCTCAACTCCTTTCCACTACACCATAAGTATAATTGGGCAGATCTCATTGTAAAGGTGGAAGGAATAAATAAGAAAGAATTTTATCAATAGAAATTCTTTGTATCATTCTAAAGCAGTAATTCTCAAACTTTTGGGTCTTGAGACTCTTTTATACTCTTTTTTTTGTTATTGTTGATTTGATTTTTTTTCAGTCAAATTACAATTGTTTTATTTTTGTGTCACTCATTTATTTGCATGCCAACTATGCTATTTAAATTTTTTTTTTACATTTTAATTTTGATTCCAAATTCTCTCTCTTCCTCCCTCCTTCTACTCTTCCATCCCTGAGAAGGCAAGCAATTTGATATAAATTATACTATAGAAAACATGCTGCAAAAGACAACATAGACCAAACACCCCACCCCCATCAAAAGCTTTTTTTTAAAGTATGCTTCATCTTGCATTCAGATTCCATTAATTCTTTCTCTGAATATGGATAACATTTTTCATCCTAAATTCTTAAAAATTGTCTTGGATAATGGAATCAATCAGAAGCTAAAACATTTTATTGATCATCATAAGAAATTTCTAGTATGATGTCCAATGTTCTCCTGGTTCTGCTTACTTCACCTTGTATCAGTTGTTGTAAGTCTTCCTAGACTTTTCTGAAATCATTCTGCTCATCATTTCTTATGGAACAATAATATTCCATCACAATCATATATCACAACTTCAGGCATTCCTCAATTGATGGACAACCTTTCAATTTTCAATTCTATGCCACTACAAATCCCTTTACGCTTTTAAATATTATTGAGGACTTCTCCCCTCCAAGATCTTTGGTTATTTCTGTTGCTATTTATCATATCAGGATTAAAAATATCTTAGTTTTTTATATAATATAATATAATATAATATGTAATTAAATAAATATCTTCAGTTTTTATCTGAAAAATTCTGAAAGAGTCTCAAAGATTCCTGGGAGTTCCCTGAGAATTGCCACACTAGATGTTGGGGTTTATCAAACTAAGTCTTCATTTTCTATTTAATAGCTTTGTGAGTCACTTCACAGGGTATCCTTTATAAAAACAGGGGTAGTGATCTCAATGATTTCTCTATCCAGCTTGAGTATTCTATGTGAACTGATGGAACTTGTTAACCTAATGGATATGAAAGGAATGAAAGTTAAGGAGAACCCAAAGTTTCAAACATGGGAGACTAGATGAATGATGGTTTCATTGACAGAAAAAATGAAGTTGGAAGGAGGGACATCTTTAAAAGAAAATAATGATAATAAATGTAATTTGTTTAAATAATGCTTTAATGTTTACAAAATGCTTTCTTCACAAGAAAAGGTTTGTAATACAATTATTATCCCATGTTATAAAGGAGGAAACCAAGGCTCAGAGAGGTTATTTAAACCAGGGTTTTACAGAAGTAATTAAATGGCATGGTGGATAAAACACTGGGCTTAGAGACAGGAAAACCTAAATTCAGGAAAACCCAGTCTCAAACCCTCACTAGCTACATGAGCCTGGGCAAGACACTTAAGCCTCAATTTCCCCTACTATAAGATGGAAATAAGACTACTTATTTCACAAAACTTTGTGAATATCAAATGAAATATATTTGTAAAATGCTTAGCATAGTTCCTGGTAGATAGTCAGCACTTAATAAATATTTGTTTCCTTCCTTTACAGAACAGTAAATGATACAAGTCAATATGTATAGTGGAAAGAGGCCTGAATCTGTAATCATATTTGGATCTTGCCCTTATCCCCACTCCCAACAATTGCCAGAGGCAAGTTAATTAACCCCAGAAGCCTTGGTTTAAATGCCTGTAGCTCCTGGCACACAGAGTCATTGAATCAGGGTCATTGCTGTATGTGAAGCATTTTGTAAAACTTAAACATGATATCAAGGTCAATTGTTATTAAGTCTTGGAGACCAAATTTTAACAGTGGCATATATACTTGATGTGCATAAAAATGAGCTAAATGAAAAAAGAAATTCACTATAGATAAATATAAAATCCCATACATTTATTCAAAAATCATGTTCACATGTATTAAAAATGGAGGTATGCATAACCAATAGTTGGTGATTTTCTAAAAAGAAGTCCTATTCAGGACCAGGTTTGACTAGATGACTATTTTTAAATATAATAATAGCCTTTTATTTTTCAAAATACATGCAAAGATAATTTTCAACATTCACCATTGCAAAGCTTTGTGCTCCAACTAAATGACTACTGATGTTTCTTCCAGCTTTGAAATTCTGAGATTCTATATATTCAGAAATATAGCCTCTAATTAAACACGGCCAATTCAATTCAACATTTATACAATAATGCAAAGTGCAAAGCTTTGGGAACACAATTACAAAAATTAAACAGTTCCTGCTCCCCAAGATTACATTCTACTGAAGTGGTTAGAAGAAATTATGATGTTGTCTAAGATTCCTTCTAGCTCTAAATTTATGATGCTATAATTCTGTAATCTGCTTTATCATGATTTGATTTAAGGAATTCAGATGGTTGTAAAGAATGTGTTGCAAAAAACAAACATAGGAATAATTTACTAAGTCATAGAGATGTTGTGGTACATGTAATCAGTGTTAGAAGTTCCTATTTAGAGTACCACACACTGATAAAATAATGGAGTCTGCATATTGCAGGATAAGGCAGTCTATCAAGGGGACAACAAACATTCTTTAAGCCTTTAATATAAGCTAGGCACTGTGCTAAGCTGGGGATACAAAGAAAGGCAAAGCAACCACAAAAAAACAAATCTACTTCTTATTTTCAAAAAGCTCACAATCTAATTGGAGGAGACAACATGTAAAACATTATGTACAAACAAACTATAAACAGAATCAAGTGGAGTTAATCTTAGAGGGAAGTCAACAACATTGAAGAAGGTGGGATTTTTCTGAGATTGAATATATATATGTATATATATATATATGTATGTATCAGAATTTGTAAAAAAAGTTTAAAAATCAAGAGTTGTTCTTGGCATTGGTTGCAATGTCCACAAGAGAAAGCAGCATTGTCTTCAGTATAGCTCTATTTTTGGAGCATCACTGGCTGACAGCAGTGTCCACATCAAGACCTGAGAGACACATTGAAAGCAAACTAGAAACACCAAGGTACTGTAGCTTCAGGACTCTACAAGAGCACTGACTTTTGGAGTTTAGCAGAGAGTTATATCTAAGGCTAGGGACTCCATGAAGTGGAGGAAAGGACATCCAGTAACTTAATGATCTAAACCAGACTTGTAAACCTTTTGATCACATGTAATCTTTAGATTTGAGCTTTGATTGTTGTTCAGTTTTTTTATTTTCAGTCCCTTCCCATAAACATATATTGTAACATATTCTTCTCACTATTTTTTTTAACTCAGAAAATACATTTCTTTATTGTTATTAGCAGAGACAGACAAGGGATTAGGAAGGGGAAGGACAACATGACAGGAGCAAAACAACTGAGCAAAATGTACAGTCGAAGACCTTCTCTCCCTATCCCACCTTAGGGTACAACCAACAACAATCTCAGCTACTAATGTGAAAGAAATAGAGACCCCAAGAAGAAAAGGGGATGTTGAGAGAAGGGATTTTACATGAGAGATATGGGATAAAGAGGCACTCCCAAATTCTTGGGAGTAGAGGAGAATATCTTGATATACCACTTATACTTGTTGAGCCAGACTTGGCAGAATGAAGGGAAGAGAGAATCCAGTAGCAAAGAAGCAGTGATAGCTCATTTGTTTATAAAGTTGATAAAATTTCTGTGGACCACTTCTAGTAAAATCACACTTAGTAAAAGGTATATGTGCTCAGTTAACAGAGCAGAATGCACACTGAAGAAAATTCCAAGAAGCAATAACATGATCATTCCCAAGCATCCCAATGCTGCAGGTGTCCAGCTTGAGTTACCACACAAAACAAGACACCATGGTGAACTGGGGGGGGGGGGGTAGGGAAGACAGTGTAGAAGCTAGGGCAGAGTACATGTCTCAATGAACCAAATTCTGGCTTTCCGTGTCTTCTCTGCTCACTTCTCTACCCGAACAATTTGGTAACCTGAAGCTTGCCTAGCTAGACATAAATATAAACAAGTCAGAAGGCCAATCTTGACTCTGAGCTCTGAGTAACTGTGATTGGACTCATAACTTTTCATTTAATGTAAACTTCTTAAATCAGCAGAGGGAAGAATCAGAAGGGATCATCCTGTTGCTCCAAGGCTAAAAAATATTACTGAATTGTATAACCAGGTGTGATTGATTAATCTCCAGATTAGGGAGGAAGTGACTTTAAGCAGGCCAGCTGCATTCTTCAAGGGACACCAGACACCTGCATCTCCCATTGTCACAGGATAAGCTCCCAGAGGGCAATGACATTAATTTTTTTTTGCCTTTCTATTGTCAGTGATCAGAATAATGCCTAGTACATAATAATTACTTAATGAATTCTGAAAAATATACTATAAATTTATGGTACATTGCCTCATTTGGGGGCCTTCACTGTTGCTCAACAATCCTTCAATTTGCTCTTATTTATTTTCAATATTATTCACCACAGCAACTATTATATACCTTTTCCTTTATAAGAGTCTTTCAACTCTTCTCTCACAGCTCACTTAGCCTCTTATTTCACTCAATGGAATTGATCTCATGATCTCATTCTACCACAGTTCTCAGCCTCTTAATCTGTTTCTTCTTTCTTGTTTTACTCAGGTTAATCCCCCTCCAAAGTCCAGTTCTTCTTAGGTGCTTCAGCAACCATCTCTTTTCCTCATGAATTTTCAGTCTCTTCCTTTCTCTTTTCTTTTCATGTAGCCAAAAAACACTTTGAGATTTCCTCAATCCTAAAAATAAATACATAAAATCCTTCCTTTGACTTTCTACCCTATCCAGCTACTGTTCCCATCACCTCCCCTTTTACTACCAATTTTCTTGAAAAAAAAATCTTATTTTGTTCTCTCTTTGAAATTGGGCCTCAGCACTTACCCTGTTTGACTGAAATTGTCCCAATTGTCAAATCCTACTTTTCTGTTTTCAACTTCCTTAAATTTTCTTTCATATTAAACACTTGAACATCCTCACTGTTCTACATTGTTGCAACATCTCCCAGTGCTTGACTCTTAATAAAGTTTGCTAACTTGTTGACTTGATCTCCTCCTATCATATTCTCTCTCTACTTCCTTGGCTTCAGATCAACTAAACTCTCCTAATTCATTGTTCCTAACTCTTTAACCATTCAGATTATTGACTTTGAACTTTCTAATACTCTCAGGCATCCTATGTCTTTCTCCTCTCACTCCTAGCTTCTTTCTCTCTAGCTCCTGATTCTCTACTCCAAGCCACCAAGAGCCACAATGGAAAGACTATAAAGAACAAAGATTAAAAAAAAGACACTTTTACTAGCCTGCAGATTAGCTGACCTGGAGCAAAGACTTCTATATATTTTAGTGGTGAAATCTTTTAATTCCTATAATAGGTACTCATAGATAGAAAGTTACTAGCACTAAACATTAGGCAGTATGATCTTAAAACTGAACAAAAAATGCTTCTCTCTCCTTTAAGATACTTATGTGGCTGCTTCCCAGCTTTTACTAACCCTAGATGACCTCCTCCTTCCAAACATAGCCAATTTTCATGCCAAAATTTTTTGTGCCCTCAGAAAATTTAGACAAAGATTTAGAAACCATAAATCAAATGCAAGCATTCCTATCACCATGGTCAGTTTCTCTGATGAAAGTGTGAATATTCTTTGAATCATGGCTGCTACTACAATCTATAGGATAACTACTGACCTACCTAATTTGGGTTAGAAAGATGTTACCATAGGATGAAGTAACATTCTTAGTATGCCATTTGTTCAATTCCATGAACTGCACAGTTTCAAAAGTCAAAAGTTATGGTAATCATAGTCTGATCTTCCTGACTTTTTAGACCATAAGTTTTAGAGCAAGAATGCTAAAGAAAGGGATATTCCATACTGCAAGTGACTGTTGTTGTTCAGTCTTTCACTTGTTTCAATTCTATGGGATACCATAGACATCGATTATCTGGAGTTTTCTTGGCAAAGAGAATGGAGTGGTTTGCCAATAGTCCCTATTTTTCAAATTAGGAACTGAAGCAAACTGAAGCAATTTCAACTCAAATCTTCCCAAGTCCAAACCTGATCTATTATTCCACTTAGATGTTCCTGACATTGCTTAGGTCTTCAGTAATTCAAGTGAGCCTGCAATCACTATTTATCATAAACTGATTTCTGCAGTAATTTGAGAAGAGTGGTTTGAACTCGTGGCTACTTCCACTGTTGATCAATTGGCAAGATAGCTGAGACCCTGAGCAGGGAATATTTTTCTCTAAGAATAAGAAATGGTGTCAAATTCCTTGGATTGTAGCTACTATGGATAGAAACTCCAGGAAGTCACATAGACTTACTCACAATCCCCAAATCACCATGAGTCAAGAGTTCTCTAAATTCCACAATCTTGTATGGTAATGAACCTTAATTATATTGACTCTAGCTTATTTAGAACTGTTTGTAGGTTCATTTATAAATCTTTATATTGATGCAACATATAGTTTTAAATGCATTTGTTGTATTTCCCATTAAAATAGCAGGAATTGTTTTATTTGTTGAACCTATGGCCTAGCACAGCATGTGGCACAAAGTCAGCACTTTATAAATACTTGTTGATGGTCTTAGTTTTGAGAGTGTCAGCTGAGGTTCTAATGTTTTCCTATAATAGGCCTGCTTTTTTAGGATTGGGGACTGGGAAGCTGTGGAAACAAGTGAGCCTCAAGAACTTGCTGTTCACCTCCCATGTCCATACTTTGTTAGACCAGTCAGCATAAGGTCATAACTATTCCTGCCTTTTCCAGCTGAGCTTGTGACATGTAAGAGCCAAGTAATCTGCTACTGAGCTCATTGTAAAAGTATGGTGGCCTCCTCTAAGCCATTCTTTCTTAGCAGGAATTATCTCTATTATCATAGCAAGCATTATTTGCAGCAGATCCTTCCCTCTGTGACTATATATGTACCAGAAAACATTTCCTCCCTTGTTAACTTACTAAAAGCTCATCATTATCCATAAAAATTGATCTCATATCTATTAAGTATGTTTCCCATTTGTATATATTTGTATATATCTGTATTTTCCTAGATATTACCATTCCTGTCTAGTTGCTTTGACAAGATTGCTAACATATAGTATTAAAAAGAAAAAGGGAATAAACATTTATTAATTGATTACTATATGCCAGGCACTGTGCTAAATGCTTTACCCATATTATCTTAGTTGATACAACAACTCTGTGTGCAGCTCAGTTGTATTTCAGTCCTGTCTGATTCTTCATGATCATACTTAGGGGTTTTTTTTTCGCAAAGATATTGGAGTGGTTTGTCATTTCTTTCTCCAGCTCATTTTATAGATGAAGAAAGCAAAACAGAGTTAAGTGACTTAACCACAGTCACTTGGCTAGTAGATGTCTGAGAACAGATTTGAACTTAGGGAGATGTCTTCCTGTCTTTAGGCTCAGCACTCTGTCTACTGTGCCATCTGATTACTTATATCCCTTTTGCAAATGAGAAAACTGAGGCAGACAGATGTTAAGTGCCTTGCCCAAGATCACACAGTAGTGTTTTTGAACTCAGGTCTTCCTAACGCCAAGCCTAGCACTTTAACCACCTTGCCATCTGGCTGTTTTGAAAGAAAAAGGCAAAGTAATAATAACAAATGAGCCTCTAAAATTCAAAATGAAAATGGCAATGAGTGGCTTTAGAATTAGTTGATTATGCATTCTCTATTGCTAATTTGCATTGTTTTAATTGCCACTATTGATTACTGATGGTGATAGTGATGACAATGATAATGATTGCTGATAAACTAGTTTGTACTCATGTATAAAGAAAGACTCATGCTTATCTTAAAAGATTATTATGGGAGCAAATCATAATCTTAAGCAAACTCAGATATTTTGGAGAGATCATAGGTAATGGAAATAACTAAAACTACAGGAATAAGACTCAAGTATTGAGTCTGAAAACAAAACTGCTTAATATAGGAAAGTAGGTAATCGATATAGAGTGAGAAATCTCAGGGTATTGGAGAAGAGAGGAGTTGTATTTTTTAAATGAGATGAACTGAAGGTTGACTTCCAAAATGCAAAAGTTCAAAATTATAGACCCAGAGCCTGAGGATAGCATTTATGATATAGAAAGAATAGTAGAAGAGGCATCCAATAATTCCCCTCTCCCCCCAAAAAAATACCAAGTAAATAGGGCAAAAATAATATTTAGTGTCCTTAACTGCCTATATTACATTAGTTTATCCAGAGCTCCCAAACCCATTGGTATGAGGTTTCTTCTTACTGGTGGAGATCAATGCCCGATGCCAATATGTGGGGCATAGCTAACATTAGAAGAAAAAAGATCTACTCTTGAGTCTCTTTGCTCTCAAGTCTCTTTCAGCTCTTTTGCCTTTTTTTTTTTTTCATAAAAAGATGGGCAATGTCAGCTTCTCTTCAGGTCAAAGAAAAGTAGAAAAAGAGATTCTGGGAAGAATCCGACATGTAGAATTTTTATCATGTTTTTTATTCACATCTTTAGCATGAGAGGTAAAGAGGAATTCCCCTTCAGGTGAGATCTGGTACTCTCTCTTAGTTGAATTGAATTAGCTCCATTTCAAATGGAGAGCCTCTTCAATCTTTATTGCCTGGTATATAGTCTCATAAGTATATTTTCTCTGAATTTTATTTTGCTCTCAATTTGAAGAAATAAACTTATTTGCTATTTGCTACTGTAGAGCTGGAATTTGGTGAGAACAGAGTCAAACCAAGGATATATAAAACGTGGAGTACTCCTTTTCTCATTAGGAAATAGCAATCAAGACAATCTAAGTTTAATATATAAATATTTACAAAACTATAATTAGAAAAGGCACAAACCTTGCTTGACTGAGCTCCCTAAGAAAAAATCTTTAAGAGCAAATGGATTTAAGTGCAAACATATAAAGGGCAATTAATTCTAATGAGATAAAAACTATTTGGAAAAATAGGAAAATAAGGATTCTACCAAATTCCTTTTATAATACAATTATGGTGCTGATACATAAATCAGAAAGAGCAAAAACAGAAAGAAAACCATAGACTAATATCCTAATGAATATTGATGCAATTAAAAAAATAAAATACTAGCAAGGAGATTACAGAAACATATAGCAAAGATAATATACCATGACCAGGTGAGATTTATACTAGAAATGCAGGAATGGTTCAGTATTAAGAAAAGTACACAATTGACTATATCAATAACAAATCAATAAAAATCATATGATTATCTCAATTTATAAAGAAAAAACTTTTGACAAAATATAACACTCATTCTTATTTTTTAAAAAATAAGAAAGCACAAGGATAAATGAAACTTTCCTTAAAATGATAAATAGTATATATTTAAAACCATCATTAAGCATTATCTGTAATAGGAATAAGTTAGAACCCTTTCCAGTGAGGTTTGGGTTCAAGCAAAGATGCCTTTTATTGTCACTATTATTTAATATTGTTTTAGGAATACTAGCTATAGCAATAAGAGAAATAAAGAAATTAAAGGAATTAGAATAGAAAGAAAAAGAATAGATAAAATTATCACTCTTTGTGGACAATATGAGAGTACACTTAGAGAATCTAGAGAATCAACTAAAAAACTAGATGAAGTCATTAACAATTTCAGCAGTAAATAAAGTAAACCCTCACAAATTATCCACATTTCTATATATTACCTAGGATGCACAGCAGAAAGAGATAGAAAGAGAAATTCCACTTAACATAAGTACAGACTATATAAAATGCTTGCAAATCTACCTGTCTAGACAAACTCAGGAACTATATGAACATAATTATAAAATACCTTTCACTCAAAGAAAGTCAGATCTAGAATTCTGAGGGAGGTGCCAAGATGGCAGAATGAAGCTAGGAAGGTATTTGAGTCCAGTTTCCCTTAAAACCACACAAAAACAAGCCTCTAAACATTCCATCAGATTGGAATCCACTCTCCAGCTCAAGACAGATTGGAAGGATTTCAAGAAAAGTCAGGCTCATTGGAATGTTCAGCCCAGGTAAGAAAGTGACTGGGAAAGCCAGTGAGAAGGTCTTGAACACAGAAGATCAGCAACTAAAACCCTCGTCCTGGCTCAGTAGCAGAGCAGACCAGTGGGGCAGACTCCAGTCCCAGCTCAGAAGACAAATTGCCAGCCCAGGAATCCAAGCTGGGGAGAACAGGTAGGGCTACTTCCTGCTGTGAGCAAACCACCAAATGCAAGGGATTCCTATGCTCAAAGTCAAGCCTCAGAGTGACACAAGTCCAAATCCTTTATTGCCTTTTTCCAAGTCTTGCCTCCTTTCCTGTGGCCCAGTTAGCTTTCTTAGAGGCCTATCTCTCTCCTTGGTTCTGAGAGCTTGAGCTCCAGCCTGCTTTCTCTGGCTTCTGAATCTCCCCGATGGAATCCTGACTAAGGTTCCTAGAGCTTCTAGTGCACTTGTCTCTTTTGACCCTAAGCGTTTCTTGCTTATATGCTCCACACTGAGTACAAATCAATCATTATATCACTAGGAAACCATTATTTGCTGTAGGATTAAATCAATGCTAAACTAGATTTAGCCGGTGCCTCCTCAATTCTACTTAGTAATTCCACTTAGTACCTTGTTTCATGTTCTGGCCCATAATATACCCTTGTAGGATTAAATCAATCATACTGAACCATGCTAAATTGGATAACTATTGTCTCTATCAATTCCACTGACTAACCTTGTAAGAATTCTTTGTTTCAAGTTCAGAATTCTGGCCCATAAAAATAGGCCAAATGCAAAAAAAAAAAAAAAAAATCCACTGAAGAAAATAATACCTTGGAAAGTAGAATTAATCAAATGGAAAAAGAAATACAAAAGCTAAACAAAAGAAGTCACACATTAAAAACTAGAACAGGGCAAAGAGAAGTTAATGACTTTCTGAGATATCAAAAATCAAACTTAACTAAAAGGAATAAAAAATGGAAGAAAATATAAAATACCTCAAAAAAAAAAAAAAAAAAAAAAAAAAAAAAAAAAACAGAAGACTTGAAAAACAGATCCAGGAGAGACAATTTAAAAATTATTGGTCTACTTGAAGGCCATGACCAAAAAAAATGGCCTGGATAGCTTTCTACAAGAGATCCTCAAGAATAATTGCCCAGATATACTAGAGCTTGAGGGGGAAATCGTCATTGAAAGAAACTATCACTTCCATAAAGAGATCTTACAAGGAAAACCCAAGGAACATTTTTGCTAAACTCCAGAACTATCTCAAGAACAAATATATTGCAAGCTACCAGACAAAAACAACTCAAGTATCAAGGAGTGGCGGTCAGGATTACTCAGCATCTGGCAGCAGCTACAATAAAGAATAGGAAGGCCTGGAATACAATATTCCAAAAGGCAAATGACCTGGGGTTAAAACCAAAAGTTAACTACCTAGGAAGACTCAGCATCATCTTTCAGGAGGGAAATGGATCTTCAATAAAGAGACTAAATTATTTTCTTGAAAAAAATCAGAACTAAATAGAAAATTTGATTTTTAAACACAGGACTCAATAGAGGCATAGAAGGAACAACAGGGGGAAATATACACATATATGTTTATTTGTTTTATATATATACATAATATTTATGTTTATGTATAACATATATATAATATATATGTGTGCATGTATGTGTGTATGTGTGTGTGTGTGTGTGTGTGTGTGTGTAAATTTAAAGGTTTAATTGTTTATATTCCTAAATGGGACAATGATATCTATAACTTGCAAGAACTGTATCTGTTATGGGGGCAGTAGAGGGAGCATATATGGATGGAGAGTGTAAATGGATATGAATGGACTCTGATGTGATATCAGAGAAAAAGATATTAAGGGGTGGAAAACAGGATTGTACTGATAGAAGAGGAAAAGAGAGGTATAATGGAATAAATTAGATCTCTTGAAGAGACATAAAAGACCTATTCAAATAGAAAGAAAATAGGGAGGAGGATAAGCATTATATGAAGTTTAATTTCATCAGTTTTGCGTCAAAGAGGGAATAACATAATAACTCATTTGGGTGTAGAAATTTATTTTATCCTAAAAGGAAGTAAGAGCAGAAAGGGGAAAGAAAGGGGAAAGCTAGATAGAAGGGAGGGGAGAAACACTTAAGAGAGAGGGGTAAAAGAAAGGAGGAGGGGTGATAGAAGATAGAAGATAGAGGGCAGAGGGGATTAGAAACAAAATACTAAGGAGAGATAGGATAAAAAGAGAGAAAAGTATAAAGTATAAAGGGGTGGAGGGAAATACAGAGCTGGTAATCATAATTGTGACTATGAATGGGAGGAACTCTTCCATAAAACAAGCAAATAGCAGAGTGAATATAAAAACAGAATCTTACAATATGTTGTTTACAAGAAACACATTTGAAATAGAGAGATATATACAGAGTAAGGATAAAAGTCCGGAGCAGAATTTATTATACTTTAGTCAAAGCAAAAAAAATAGCAGGGGTAGCAATTCTTATCTCAAACAAAATAAATGTAAAAATAGATGTAATTAAAAGAGATTAGGAAAAAAACTACATTTTCCTAAAGGGTACCATAAACAATGAAGTAGTGTTGATACTAAATGTATATGTATCAAGTGGTAAAACATCCAGATTCTTAGAAGGGAAGTTAAGTCAGTTACAAGAAGAAATGGACAGCAAAATTATATTTGTGGGTGACCTCAACCTCCCTCTCTCAGAATTAGATAAATCTAACCATAAATAAGCAAGAAAGAAACTAGGGAGGTAAATAGAATACCAGAAAATCTAAATATGACAGACCTCTGGAGCAAATTGAATAGAAACAAAAAGAAATACACCCTTTTCTCAGCAGCACATGGAACCTACACAAAAACTGACCATGTATTAGGGCATAAAACCCTCATAATCAAATACAGAAAAGCAGACATAATAAATGGTTCCTTTCCAAACCACAATGCAATAAAGATTATACTCAATAGAGGACTAGGGAAAGATAGACTAAAAACCAATTGAAAATTAAATAATCTAATTCTAAAGAATGAGTGGTTCAAACAACAAATCAGAAGCAATCAATAATATCACCTAAGAAAATGACAATAATGAAACAACATTCCTGTAATGTTCTCTTTTCTCAAATATAATTGTTCTCTGGGAGCAGGTTTCCTGGAGGGCTTCCTTTCAGTTCACAGTAATAATCACCTCAAATGCAGCCAGCTGTTAAAAGTTCAGATCCTTTATTGTCTCCTTCAAAATAGCCTGGTTAGCTTTCTTAGAGGCCTATCTCTCTCCTTGGTTCTGAGAGCTCTCGTTGCTAGTCCTTTATCCCTACCAGCTTCAGCCTCTCACTCTTTTTCCAAATCCTGGCTTCTCAATCTCCCCCACTGACTCTTGGCTGAGGTCATCCTTTTATATGCTCTTTTAGAGGTGTGAACTCAAAGGTTGACTCCTCCTCCAAGAATGGGATTGTGGGAGCCATGACTTGTGAATCTCCTCCACTGAACTTGTGAATCTCCTGGACTTGTGAATCTCCAGACTGAATCCTGACTTGTGAATCTCAAATGTTAATGTATGAACTAATGTGTGAACTCTTAAAAGTGTGAACTTAAGTGCATAAGCATTGTTTCTATCAATTTATCAATTTCAAGTTCTGGTCCATAACGCATATCAAAACCTATGGGATGCAGCCAAAGCAGTTTTAAGGTGAAATTTTATATCTCTAAATAGCTACATGTATAAAATAGAGAAAGAGGAGATCAATGAATTGGGAATGCTATTTAAAAAGCTAGAAAAAGAACAAATGAAAAAACCTCAAAATTTTATCCCCTACACATGATATTTAAACAACAGATAATTCTAGCCCAGTACTCATTGTCTGTGATGAGAGCAGAATGGTCAGTCTCTGCCACCCATTTCCTGTTTCCCCTCCTCACAGAAATTAGTCTCTCTTAGGAAAGGATGCAGGAAAAAAGAAATATAAGGGATCTGTTATTATCTCCCTGCAAGTCATATAGGATATCCCACACTATATGCAGCAGGGATGGCAGGGTAGAAGAAGGGAGAGCAGAGAATAAGCTAGAGATGTCTATTGCTGCCTTGTCATAAGCCACACATGACACTACATTGTGGGTATTAAAATTGTCCCACCTACAATAAAAGAGACTGAGACAGAGTTCTGAACCAATTGCACTTCACTAAAAGATTCATGGTCCCCTGTAAGAGTAGTGGTCCAAATGAATTATTTCTTACACTATGCTACATATGAGGGAATAACAGCCTCACTATATCAGTAATAAATTAAATCTGAAGTTTTAGTAAAAAGGAGTACATATGACCTTATAGCTTCACAGAGTTTCTGTGGAATGGGACTACATTCTAGAATAAATTAATGAAATGTTAATACACTCTGTAATGTCTAGGCTAGCTTTTTGGAGGCTCTCAGGACCAGCAGGAGTCCTTAGTCTTAGTGAAGTTGTGATGAAGGCAGGAGGGATACCACGAGGCTGGTCCAAAAAGGAGTGTGGAATCTGGAGTCTGGGGCCTGAAGTCTTCTCTGTGTATGTGGCTGAGAGAGTCTTCTGTGTGTGACACTCCCTTAAATAGCTCAATATGATTAATCACTACAGCACACTGAGCATGTGCCATCATTATATCACCATGTCATATTAAGTATATGTTTAGAGAACCATTATCTCACACTGAGTAGGTGGCTTAACTATAGCACCATGCTGTCCTTGATTCAAATACACCTTTTCAGAGTTCCTTCCCTCTCCATCTCCTGCTTTCTTTTACTTTAGAACACAGGTAGTCACACCCTCCCTGACTTCTCAGGAAGAGAGATGAAAAGACCAAAGAGAAATGGGGAGACAAACAGATACTGTTAGCAGGTTTCCTCTGGGCTGAAATTGAAACAGGTATACATAAATCCATAAGCATGGAAGGTATTAAACAAGCACATAGTAATATAACTCAGACTAATAGTGATGTAACAAACAACATGAATCAACATAGTGATATAGCAAACAATATGAATATATATATGTCCACAATTCCTAGAAGGAGAGTATATAAATAATGATCACACATACACCTCCTTCAGCAGCCAAGAGATAATCCAAAACTAATCTATTGTCCATCACTTCACGTGTCAGGTAAACCAATGATTCCTGCAAGTTTTGGAATCCTGCAGCAGTCTTATTAACAATTTTTTATGTTTATGAGTCAGTTGTCATACACATTGGGTTCAGTGGCACACGTCAGAGATGGAACCATCTGATGTTTCTTGGGTCTTTTCCTTTGTTTCGAGGATCTGCTCCATTTCTCTCCGATGGACAAGGTGAATATGGCTCATTTGCACCCATGTGATTCCTTCTCCATCTGTAGAGATATAAGCAAACCCTCTCCCCCAAGCAGTTGACCTATCTGGTCCCTTCCATTCACCATTTTCTGGATCTCTCCACATCCCCTGATGATTATCTAAAGATAGTGGAGTTATTCGCATTGGACACTGCCCTTCCAGTTGGTTATAAACCTGTCTGCCAGATCCAATGTATCTTTATCAAAAATCAAAAATTAATAGTATAAAGATCTAAATTTAGAAGTTCTCTAGGGTTACCTGTGGCTTCCCCTTTCTTTTGTTTTTGGAGGAGTGTCTTAATGTCTCTGTTTCTCCTCTCTACTATTGCCTGACCTTGAGGATTAAAAGGTATGCCAGTGGTGTAAAATCTGATACTGTGCACAAAAGTGTGCAAAATGGTTAGAAGGATATTCAGGTCCATAATCTGTTTTTATTGCTTGTGGCACCCTCATAATCGCAAAAACTTGTATAAGGAATTCAATGACTACTCGGGCTGTCTCTTTTGCTGCTGGTATTGCAAAAGTGAATCCTGAAAAGGTTTCTTACTACAACATGGATAAAAGATAGACGACCAAAAGATTTAAAATTTGCCAAATTTCATTGGGTCTCAAACCATGAGGGTTTTTCCTTGGAGGGAGTATAGGAGCATGGAAAGGAAGGCAAGTTGTACAGACTTTTACTATCTCCCAGCTTCCTCTTTTGTTATCCCAAATTGCAAATGTAAAGCTAGAGCAATCTGATGATATTTAGAATGAGATTCTTGGGCTTCCTGAAATAAAGGAGTATTGGCTAACATGATTAGAAGGCGATCTGCTTTTGAATTTCCATAAAAAGTAGGATGTGGAAGTCCACTTTGAGAGTGGATATGCAAGATATAAATCTTACCTGGATGCTTTCTCACTTGCTCTTGAAATTCTGTAAAGAGCTGATATATATTGAAAGCTACAAATTTTATTTGGGCTGTTGCAATTCTTTGTACCACACCAACTGAATAGGCTGAGTCAGATATTACATTTATATCTCCTGGATAATAAGTAAAAGCTAGAATGATTGCATACAATTCATTCTTCTGAGTAGATTGAAAAGGAGTTCTTACTACTCTCTTTATTGTTAAGTCATGAGAGTATACATCACAAATGCTATGTTTGAATGCATTTGTAAAGATAGTTGGTCCTTTAAGAAGTCCTTTTCTTCAAAAATCCATTGCCAATTATTTATAGCTAGTTTACCTTTAATGGAGATCCATATATAAAATTTGGAGTTGTGGCCATAAAATTTTCCACTCTGGGATGGTTTCATAGTATACGTTAATTTGTGCATTGGTATAAAAGGTGTATATTTTGTCAGATCTTATCCCAGATAATTATACTACTCTCTTAATGGCCTTTAACAAAATTCTAGCCACAAGCACTGGGTAAGGAGTAAGGCTTTGTTCTGGTTGTGCTGGGAGATTCACCCATTCTATCACACTGTCTCCTTGTTGAAGGACTGCTGTGGGTGCCTCTTTTGTAGCAAAAAATTGATATTTTCAAGGATTTTTGAGTGACTCTTTCACCCACATTGGATAAAACTAGTTCGTCCTCTCTCAAAGCCTCTTGAGTTTCTTTTGTAAAATAGCATGGTGAGTTTAAAGCACTGTCTCCTCTTAAAATATCATATAATTGTTGTAATTGATGGGTAGTTAAGCCTGATACTGGATGCATACAATGGATATCTCCTATCAATTTTTGAAAGTCATTTAAGGTGTTGAACTTCTCTGTTCTTAAAGAAAGTTTTTGTACTGTAAACACCTAAATATTGAAAAGGAGCATTCCTTTGAAGTTTTTCTGGAACTATATGCAATTTGTAGTTCCTCAATGTTTCTATGGTCTTTTGTAGACATGCTTCTAACATTTGTTCCTCAGGTGTGCACCTGAGATGTGCACCCCAAGATATCATCCTTGTAATGTAATAACATTACTTTTGGAAATGCTTTTCTTACTGGAGTAAGAGCAGCAGCCACATACATTTGACATATAGTTGATATATTTTTCATTCCCTGTGGCAAAAGTGTCCATATCTTTTATAAGGCTCAGCTAAATTAATGCTGGATACTGAAAAGGCAAATCTTTTCATATCCTCCTTATCCAGAGGGATAGAATAGAAACAGTCCTTTATGTCTATAACCTAAAGAGGCCATTCTCTAGGCAATTGAGTAGGGGATGGAAGTCCAGGCTGAAGAGTTCCCATAGTTGTCAGCTGTTCCTTTACTTTTCTCAAATCAGTCAACACCCTCCATTTTCCAGATTTATTTCTTACAACAAATATAGGGGAATTCCAAGGACTTAGAGAAGATTGTAAGTGTCCTTGGTCTAGTTGTTCCTGTATTATATCTAATAAGGCCTGAATTTTATCGCGAGCTAAGGGCCACTGTTCTATCCACACTGGTGTATCAGTTTTCCATTGAATAGGAACAAGTGAAAATGTTGGCAGGTCTTCAACAGCAGTCCTGTCTAAAAAGCCAAAATACTCATTTGTAATCCTAACTGTTATAAAATGTCTGTTCCTCACAGTTTGATGGGGATTTTTTCTACTACAAAAGGAGTAAAAACTCCTATTTCATCTTCAAATATCCATCTCAAAGGGGTAGCACTAACTTCAACTGCTATTGATCCTCCTATGCCAGACATATAGGAGTCTGCTTTACTCTTTCACCAATGACTGGGCCAATTGACACCTCTAATGACTGTACAATCTGTACCTGTGTCTACCAACCCTTCCAGTGGTATGCCATTTATATAGATAGTGAGCATAGGATGGTCAGCTGTATTGCATAGGATGCAGCTGGACTGCAGTCCAGAATATTTCTGGATTCTGTTGCTTAGAGTCAGAATATCACCAAATTGCCTATTAGGAGTGTGTATCAGTAAGCCTGATGCTACTACTTCTCTTGGTTGATAAGTCTCACATTGTCTACTTGTATTAGTGACTGGGATATTAACTACACATTCCCCAGTTTCCCAAATCAGTGTATGGATGGATGGACACTGTTTTGCAAGTACTCTCAGGAGATGAAATAGTCAAACTTATTGTGCCTAGAGGCAGGATTTATAGGCTGGACAGGGACAGATTTCACCTCTCCAGGGGATATCACAGTAGTCCCAGCTACATACAACTCTATTCTCCCCAATTGTAATCCCTTTCTCCCATCAGATTGCTTTCTGGCTGATTGATCATGTTGGAGTACTGAACTTCTAAAGGCTCTCTGGGTGTAACATTGGCTGCCATCATGCTCCAAGTATTTTTTGCCTAGGGTCCTGGAGCTAAGCCCCGTTTCCCATTTCCCTGAATCATCCTACATTCTGATGCCCAGTGGAAGCCTTTGTTGCATTTTGGATAGGGGGTTGGGGTCTTGTTCTCCCATCCTGTTTTTTCACTCTATCGTTATGCCAACATTGAGCTTTCAAATGCCCTACTTTACCACATTGAAAGCATTGATGAGTCTCTCTGGAAGTCCCTTGCCAACTTCAGATCTTGGGAAATCTGCATCATAGCCTGGATATAAAAGGTATTTGTGCCCACTGTGGCACATCTTATGATCTTCTCTAAAGGAGCATCCTTTAGTATAATTCTTCTACAAACCTCATTAGCATTTTCCTTAGTAAGTTGTCTTATCATAATTTGTGTTGGTGCATTTTCACCAATGATTCATATAACAGCTCTGTAGACGTCCCACAAAATCAGCAAAGGGTTCATTTGGACCTTGCACTACTTTTGTGAAGGCTTCCCCTCTATCTTGTCTTCCTGGGAGGGTGCCCCATGCTTTGATAGCAACAGAAGCAATTTGGTCATATAGTGCTACAGGATAATTATTCTGCACTAAAGTATCTGCATAATGACCTATACTGTTAGTTGGTCAAAGGTGATTGGTATATTAACTCTAGCTTGCCTATTTTGTTGAGCTTGTATCCTACAGTATGCACTATACTCAGAAAGCCACTACAAGGTTTGTCCAGGTTCTAAGTGCGTTCTTGCTATATATATATATCCAATCATTAGAGGTTAAAACTTCAAAAGCCAAATTTTCTAATATCATCTTAACATAAGAAGATGTAGACCTATAAAGAGTGCAAGCCTTTTTCAGATCTTTGATAATTTCCAGATTAAAATGAGTGTATCTTCTTTTTCTTGACCTGAAGAGTCAGTCTTCAACACATTCATGAAGGCAAAATTGAGGGAGGAAGGTCAGGAGATGGGGAATGTGGGGAATGCCTAAAGGCACCTACTAGAGTGTAACTGAGCTGTGAAAGTGAGAAGCACCACACCCCTTGAGTTCATCAGCACTGTCCTTAACTCCTTTCTTGTCCAACTCTCCATGCCTTTCATCTTCTTTGTCAGTCCCATCCCCATGCTCCTCTTTCTCCTCACACTTCCTGTTCTGGCTGTCCACCTTATACTTTTTCTTTTTTTTTTTTTTTTTTTTAGAACTTGTGGGATTCTTTAAAGCCAATTGTATTATATTGTACATAAGGAATGTTTCCTCAGGAATTGAATCAAGACCCTTAGCTTCATAATATTCAATTAGCTGCTTCCTACTATTTCTCACTTATCTGGTTCTAATAGTTCTTCCTTAGAGAACCAAGGAGATGTGTATTCTGATGTATCTAAGAGTCCAATGATTTGCTTCCAAGTTACCAACAAACCTTGCTTCTTTATTAACCTAACTTTGCTTTCTATGCACTTCCCATGGGGTAGGGAAGGCTCTTTCCTTAGTATTTGCCTCATTTCATCTGAAAAATGAAAGTGACTAGTTTAGCCCTTACCAAAGTTTCCTGCTTGTCTGTTTTTATACTCTCCCTATTTCTGGGTCACAAGGACTTATCCAATGAATTTGGCTGATTGCTTCAGTCGAACTGCTGAGTGTAGGTCCTTACATCCAGAGCTCAAAATGTAGTGTGCTTCTTTCAGTGTCCCATATTTGGCCACCAAAATGTAATGTCCAGGGCTAACTTTTTGGGGGATCTCACAACCAGCTTGCGGCCTTGATCTTAGTGGAGGAGTAATGAAGGCAGGATAGTCACCATGAGACTGGTCAAAGATGGAGTCCAGAGTCTGGAGTCTCTCTAAAAGTTGAGGAACAATGGGAACTGATCATCCAGATCTAAAAGTCATAGAATTAAAGAATTAGAAGAAACTTTAGAGCTAATCTATACCTGATCATTCATTCTGTTCTCTAACAAAGAATCTTCCTGTCTTTGCTTGAAAATTTTCTCTTAGGGAGAAAGCTCTAATCACTAGGGATCTTATTGTTATATCAGTCTATATCAGTTATATCAGTTACATCACAGTCTACTGTAATTTCCATCTATTATTATAAGTTTTGTTCTTTGGGACCAAATAAAAAAAATATAATTCTTTTCCACATGACAGTTCTTTAAACACTTGAAGTGAGCTATAATTCTCTAAAAATTTCTCCTCCACGTTGAACATCTCGAATTCTTTTAACTAATGCTTGTGTATCATATTATCTAGTACTTTCACCCAGTTGGTTACCTATTCCTGGAAATGTCCTAGTTTTTCCCCAACTTTCTTTAAAATTTATTGATCATAATTGAATACAGTATTCCAAATGTAGAGTGGTGAGGACAGTGTATAATGGTATGATTACTTTCCTCATAATTAACATTTTTTATAGCCCAATATGACATTGGCATTTTTTTTTTGGCTGCCAAGTCACACTGTTGACATATATTGATCTTTCGGACCACAAAATTTTTTATTCCCTCCTCATACAAAATGTTTTCTAGATTTACACACACACACACACACACACACACACACACACACACATGAACCTTCATTTCTGAAAATGATTAGATTAAGATCAACATTCTAACCTCTCAAAATTATTCCAGATCCTGATTACCACCAAATGTAGTAATTATATCTCTCAGCTTCATGTTGTCTTGTAAATTTTACAAGTATTCCATCTGCATCTTTATTAAAATCTTAATTAAAATGTTGGTCAGCACAAGACCTAAGACAGAACCATAGATAACACTATCCAAAGACTTCCTTCCAAATTAATATCAGCCCATGAAAGACTATTCTTTGGATTCAGACATTTAAACATTTCTTAATCTACCTTAACAACTATCATCTAGCCCCTAGCTTCTTACACGTGGTTTACAACCCCATGACTCTATTTAGGGACTTATAACTGAATGTGATGATTGCATTTGTTGCTACTTAATTATATGCAAATTATTATCAGTAAATGTGTGATTTGCATACCTATTTTATGTACCTATATACCCAGGGTCACATAAAAATTTCTCAGGTGAAATGGGGTCATGAGTGGAAAAAAATTTAAGAAGTCCTGAATTGTAACTTATATATCTCCATCTTATCCAAAAGCACAGTATGAAAAACTTCATCAGATATGTCACTATAATCTAAGTATAAGCTATATTTATGGCATTCTTCTCACTGATCAGTCTAGTAACCCTGGGGAAAAAGAAATGTTAGTTTGATTTGACCTATCATAATACAGAAATACTTATTTTTAGTAATAGTTATTGCCTTGCCAATGAAATCAAGTTCATTGAACTATTGCAGAAGAAATTCTCTCTCTGTCTCCCTGTATCTGTATCTTTTTCTTTCTACCTCTCTCCCCTCAAACACTCTTTTTCTTTGTATACTTAGCAAAGGAAATGGATGATTACCTACATAAGTTATTTAGTTTTTTCTCCTACCATCACCTCAATTGATAAAATAACAGATAATGAGGTGTTAATATTCTAACTCCTTGTATACTTTTATATCTAAAGGTATACATTATATACCTTTAAGAGACTTGAAATCAGTTCCCAAAGTGAATTAAAGAAAGACATCTCATTGGTCAAACAAAAAATGTACATGCCTTTCAGCGCTTTAAATATCTAAGCCATAAGAATAATTCAGGAATTCCAGAGCAGGTAGAGACTTGTGAGCACCTTGTGAAGTACATCTCTGCATGGGGGAGAAAGATTTTTCCCTATTGTCACATCAACCAGTTTTTTGCCCAGAGGGAGATACTCCATCCAACCATTTAAAGATTATTAAGCGATTAGAGACATGTATTACATGATCTCATTTGATCCTCAAAACCACACTGCAAGATTAGTATTATGATCGTATTATATAATAGCAGCTGCCCTCAACTAATTTATAAAAGATGCTATCCTTATGAAAATACAAAATGCCCATTTAGCAAACAAATAAAAAAGAGACCTTTAACAAACTAATCTCATAAAGTGACATTGAATAAGCCAAATAAAAACTTACAAAGAAAAAAGTATCTGGTCCAGATGGATTTACAAGTGAATTCTAGAAAACATTTAAAAAGCAACTATTATCTATTCTATAAAAATTATTTTCAAACATTGAGAAACAAATGTCACTCTACCAAACTTTTTGTGGAAGAAATATATTCCAAATTGCTAGACCAAGGAGGGATAAAGCAATGAAAATTGGGACATTTGCAGCATCTTTCATGTTCACCAACATCTCTGCCTACTTCCAGGATTTCTCTTTTGTTCTTTTACCATGCAACTATCAAAATAATCTTCTTAAAGCACAATTCTGATCTGGTCACTTTCATGCTCCAAAAACTTTCTTGATTCCAAAAGCAATAGGCTCCTCAGCCTAACATCTAAAAGTCCTTTGCAATGTAGTTCCAGAGTAATTTATAATTAATTAATAAGTAATTAATTTCACATTTATAATTTTCATGCCCTCTAATGAAACTGTCAAATTAATTGGAAGGAAGGAAGAAAGAAAATAAGTATTTATTAAACTCCTAAAATGTGCTAATGATCAATTTTGATGGGGAGAGGATTACCACTATAGGAAGCAGGAACAGTACCATCAAGATCATATATTTAGCTTGTTGGTGAGGAGCCATCACTCAGTTTGTATACTATCTGCATTAATCAACCCAAAGCAACAGGTTAAGGTCATAGATTTAGAATTGAAAGGGACCTGAAGAGACCTTTGAAGTCTTCTGACTCCAAATTCAGAATTCTTTCCACTCAGATCAGATAGTGGTATTTAAAAAGGAAGAAAATTCTTCACTCCTGGTTTATTTGTCATATCCTAATTACTATACCTAGGCTCTTCTCATCTGGAATGGGGATTCAACTCAGCTGGTGGAGTAAGATATAGAACTCTTGGGCTAAATATGTGAAGCTCATCGTACATATTTATTTAACTTCTCTTTCTGATGTATACCTTGTTAGGGCTCTGGAGTAGTACAAATATATAGTTATAGACTCACATAGAAACTCAAAAGAAAATCACAAACCAAATATTCTCTTAATTCTGTCACACTTTTTCAATCTGCTGTGGAAACTATCCATCTCAATGGTATTGTATATTGCTATGGTATCTCCAATGCCAAGAAATGAAAGATTGTACTGAAATTCACTGGTGTCCAATAATCTAATGCAATCTTATACAGTCATGCTTTTTTAATTTTTAAAAGAATTTTTTAAAAATTTTATACCACTTTTCCCAAAAAATGTATTCTATTTACCAGTACCTTTATGGAGAAAGCCATCCATTTTTAACAAAAATGATAGAAAAACAGACAGGCAGAATCAACCAATATATCAACCATATCTGAAAGTATAGGCAGCATTCCATAATCATAGTCATACACACACACACACACACACACACACACACACACACACACACACACTCTTTCACTCACTTCCTCAAAGAAGGGAAGATGATTATAGACTTGTTAATAGTCAGTCATTGTCATCATGGAACTTAGCCACAGCATGGCTACTGACCACTCCAGCTAAGTGTGGTCACTTAGCTAAGATACCACTCCATATCTACACTATTTCTGCCTAAGATATTTCATCCAGTCCTGTGTCATCATGAGGTCATGGTCACTCTATTAACTGCAGTTCAGTCCTTACAAGTAGACAGTTTTCTCCCACTGCTGTTTGAAAATGTGATTTATGTTTCCAAGGAGATCAAAGAGAAAGGAAAAGGACCTACTAGAATGAAACTGTTTATACCTGCTCTTTTTGAGGGGCAAAGATCTGAGAATTAGGGAAGTTTCCATCAATTGTAAAATACCTAAACAAATTATGGCATATGGATGTAATGGAATATTACTGCCCTACAAGAAATGATGAAAGAGATGATTTCAGAGAAACCTAGGAAAATTTGCCTGAACTGATAATAAAGTGAGAACACAAATAACAATTTATGCAATGCAACATTGTAAAGAAGAACAACTTTGAAAGATTTAACTATAATCATCACAATAACCAATCAAAATCCCAGAGGAACAGCAATGGTGCATCCTACTAACTTTTTTGACAGGGAATGATTCATTCAGAATGTAGAATAAAACATACGATCTCAATATGATTAATGAGAAAATATTTTTCTTGGTTGTGTGTATTAGTATAAAAGCTATTGTTTTCATCATTTTTTCCATTGGGAGGAGGATAATGGAGGGGAAAGAAGTAAAGGGATGGGCAAGAAATAAATGATAATGGGAAAAAAAAGAATCATTGTGATCTTTTTTAAAATGCAGGAAGAAGATAGAAACAAGGTCACAGACAAGTAGACAACCTTGGATGCTACAGAGATCTGTAAGGGACTCAAGAGATGAAGACAGAGTAGAATTGAGCTGATTTATTAAGGAGTCAAGATGAAGAAAAGAAGAGAATGTGTCTATTGCAAGGTCTCTGGCCTGAGAAAGAGCTGAAGGGATAAGGAATGATAAAGACAAAGATCAGTTTTTGGTATTAGAAATCAAATGGTGAGGTGAAAAATCAATAGATTTATGAAAAGATAAATGAATTTCAGAGTTTATGTGCATGGAAGTGGTGCATTTGTAATGGCAAGATTGAGGAATGATCATCTTTGTGTGTGCTTGAAATGGGGTGGGTATAGGAAATGAGTAGAGTGAAAAAATGGAAGATTCGATTGTTTGAGGGAATAGCAATATATATGTTGATGTTCCTAGAATTAAGAAGACTTGAGGAAGAGAGGAAGATTGTAAAGAATGGGAGTGTCTAGGGGATCTAAAGACAACCAAAATTTTAGTTGTCTGATAGATGTGGATCATATAAACTTAAAAGGAGGAGAGGTTACTTAGTAATGGTTATAGAGTGAACCTGGAAGTGACAATGGGGAGCAAGGAACATTTCAATTTCTGCCTCTTAACCAGTAAATCAAGGGGAATGAGGGAGAGTATAGTGGGTGCTGGGAAGGGTAGCCATGGAGACTGTGCTATTAGAAGAGAGTTAAATTTCACTTTGAGTCAAAAGATGAAACAAATAGAAAAAAAGATTTAAAACGAAAGCAAGTTTGTTGATTATAGAGCTGGTATTTGAGAGAGCAGAGTAGAAAGGATGAGTTACATTTGGTTGAGACATTGAAAGAAGGTGGTTTGAGGTGAATGGGAATAAAGAATCAGGCAGTAAAAAATGGAAAATGAGGTTTGAGTAATGACCTATAATGGGTTCAGAATTACTGGTATGTAGCTAGTATAACTAGGTGGGAGTTTCTTAATCACTAAGTAAAAAATATAGAGAGATTTTCAAAATAATAATTTTCAAAAAGAGTAATGGCATTGTTATTGCTGTTATTCAGGTAAATCACAAGTTCTAGGCCTCAGTCACTATCAATTAGGAAATAAGAACCATGCTAACCTAGCTCTTGTAGCAGAGGCTGCCTCTTGACATAATCAGCCCAGTATAGTTTGTAGATTTCTCACTTTGTTTTGTGATCCCCATCCAAATGGAACCTGTAAATATTTAATTCTTGGATCAGGACCATTTCCTTTTATAAGTACTGAGATTCTCAGATCACAAAATATGAAAGTTTCCTTTTCAAATAGATTCAGACAGAACTTTAGGACCTTCCCCAAAGTAAGGAACCCTCTTCTTAAAGACTTGTATAGTGTCCATGAATATAGTGAATTACTGTATTGCACTCAAACAAGAAGGGGAGGATGGGGTTTGTTGTTTCCCATATCTCTCCTTTTTCTGTCATCCATAATTCCCCACAGAAACCGTGGGTTTTGGTCAAACCTTTCAGGTCATTTCAGGTATTCACTCTGTAGTTCTTTTTTACAGGTCAGCTCCTGACTCTTCTGTATTTTTGCTTCCTAAAACTCAAGTTTCAGAGTTATGGACCTCCATCTTTGGCTCCCCTATCATAATTTCCACAGTTGTTCCACTTTTCCACAAAGGGCATTTCTTGCCTTTACTAAACCACCAACTCTTAGCTGCTGAATCATATGGAGAGATCACTCTCTTTCCCTGACTTATCTGTCCATGTTTCTAATTTTAAAAATATATTTCAATGCAATTTCAAGTAAGAGTACCACTCTTTCTTTGAAAATATACTTTTTGAAATCCACAGCCTTAATCTCACTTATACTAGAGCATCTAGTGTATTATGGTAATGGTTCCTTCTTATACTATGCAAATGTCTACAACTTCAATCAAAGTTATGGTTAATAGATATCTAAATTATTTTTTCTCTGATTCTTCCTTCTTTCATCCTATTCTCCTCAGAGCAACTAGACTGGGTTATTCAAATTATTTTGGAGTTATTTCCCAGAAGACTTCCAAATGAGAAAAATAAACAGAATCTATTAGTTGCTATTGTCTTGGCTCTGGTCCTACATTAAAGGAAAAATAAACCAGTAACACTTACTATGACTAAATATCACTCTAAGATCTTGTAATCCTAGAATTTAAATCTCAGACATTTCTTTGAAATTGTCTCATAATGTTAATGAAATTAATTAAGAATGAAGACTTAGTTCTAATTCTTGCTCTTTTGCTAAATAGGATTAGGTTATCACTTCTTTTGGTTTCCTTTTCCTTTTCTGTGAAATGATAGATTTGAACTAGATAATGCCCAATAATCTAGTTCCTTCTAGTTTCAAAATACTATTCTTCTTTAAGATTGATTGCCTCCATAGTTACTCATGCATTTAGTTTGATGGATTCCTATCAGAAATATTAGTAAGCATCTGTAGCCATGACCTTCCCAATATGTTTAAGATATTGTTTTGCTTCTAATCCCGTTGGTTTTTTTGTGGTTCTTATTAATTGAATCTTCAAATTGCACACTTACTTTATTTCCCTCTGTCATTGTACCAAATAACATTCTTTCACTGAAATCATTTCAAGAAACATAATAAATATATCATGGATTTAATTAATTTCAACTATTTCCCTATTGTCTTATTTATTTTCATGTTTTTCTCAAGTTCAGCAAAGAAAAAGTCATAGTGTCATAGCAAAGTAAAAACTCAATGAGATTTCACACTAAAGTCCTTGTTCTGGTGCATGTAAGTAGATTCAAGTGGTTCCTATTTTGGGAAGTTTAGATTGCCTTGACTTTGAATATGTTAGATTCACAAAAATAGATTCTCAGGTTTTCTGCTGTGCAGCTAATTCATTCACTGTCCAAACAACGGAGTAGGTTTCCACTCTCAGTTCATGATATGGTTAACTCTAAGAATACTGAGATCACTTATTTCTTGCCCATCCCTTTACTTCTTTCCCCTCCATTATCCTCCTTCCAATGGAAAAAATGATGAAAACAATAGCTTTTATACTAATACACACAACCAAGAAAAATATTTTCTCATATTAATCATATTGAGATTGTATGTTTTATTCTACATGGATGCTCTAAGAATACTGAGATCAGTTTTCAGAAACTGAGATAGTTTCAGGCAAAACTATGCAAAACTTGATATGTAAGTCCTTTATAAATGAATGTGCTTGAATAATCTTATGCCAAGAACAGAAAAATTCACTGCTTAATTTCTAACTCTTTTTTACATAGAAAAATCTTTATCTTACATTATTAAATAGTACATAAATAGTCTTGACATTTCCAGGTATCATTGTTCAAAAGTTATCTAAGAATCCATATATCATTCTTCATAACCTTCAGTCCTTGCAGACATTAGGAAACCAGGGAAGTTTTCATGAAAATTTCAGATAATCTAATGAATGCTGAACATATTAAGCCCTTAGTAGAGATACTTTTTTATTTAAAGAAGGGAAAGCATGTCATTAAATGAGACACCCAAAATGAGAAGAGAGATACGCTGAGGAGCAATTAAAAATAGAATCAGAGAGGTCAACAGAATCATGGGCATAAGGGTTTTCAGAACACAGAAAGAGGAGGTAGTTTAGCAGTAGTCTATAAGAGGTTGCACTCTGGATTTGGTATGTGTTAAGCCACCATTATTCTTCTAATTTTATATGAGAGATTCCTACATCTTTCATTATATCTTCATCAGAACAACACAATGACTCGGATTAGGGAGGTAAGTTTTACACAGAGGGCCAAATTCTTGTTAAAGTGCATTGGATTTGTTATGTTGGATTACCTAGTTACATTGAATTAGTTATTAGTTATGATGAGATTGGAGAATGGGTAGATACTCCTCATCCCATATTTTGCAAACATGATATGGAAGTTTCCAATATGAAGCAAAATGGAAGGAAGGAAAATATTTAGAGAAGAGGGAATGTAATTGGGGGAAAAATAGTTAAGGACTACAAAATCTAAGATGAATTTTGGAACTATAACAGTATTGAAAATAGAAATCACATGGGCACATAATTTCTAGCTGAAATGAGAGAGTCTAATCTAGTGATTAGTCTAATACTCCCAAAATATTCATAAAGGTTAGAACTGGAATAGAGCTTTAATACAACCATCTTGTTTTATAGATGAAGAAGGTATAGTCCAAAGAGGTTAAAGGCCTTGCCCAAAGTCATATAGTTAGTAAAATGGCAAGCCAGGATTATAATCCCAAAATAACTCCTTTGATTTCAAATCCAGTGGCCTTTTCAGTACACCATAGCTGCCATTTATTATGTCAAAACTTTCTTTTTTATTTTATTTTTTCTGGTTATACATGTAGATTCATTTTAAAAAAAATACATTTCTTTACAAATCATGTTGAGAGTGAAAAATCAGAACAAAGGATAAAACCATGAGAGAGAAAAAAGCAAGAGAAAGGAGAAAAAAATGAATATTGCATGTGCTGATGTATATTTAATTTCCATATTTTTCTCTTTGGATACAGATGACCTTTTCCATCCAAAGTATATTGGGATTGCTTTGGGCCACTGAAATTTTGAAAAGAACTAAGTCTTTCATAGTTGATCATCACACATTCTTGCTGTTATTGTGTAGAATGTTTTCTTAATTCTCCTTGTTTTGCTCAGCATCACTTTGTGTAAATCTTTCCAAGTTTTCTAAAATCAGCTTGTTCATCATTTTTATAGAACAATAATATTCCATTACTTTCATATGCCATAATTTAGTTAGCCATTCCCTAATTAATAGGCATCTATTCATTTTCCCATTCTTTGCTACCACAAGAAGAGCTACTACAAACATTTCTGCACATGTGGATCCTTTTCCCTCCTTTATGATTTCCTTGGGATCAGACCCAGTAGTGGCACTAATGGATCAAAGGATATGCACAGTTTTATAACCTTTTGGGCATAATTACAAATTATTCTTCAGAATGATTGAATCATTTCACAACTCCATCAACAATTCATTAGTGTCCCAGTTTTCCCACATCTCTTCCAACATTTATCATTATCTTTTCCTGGCATCTTATCCAAACTAAGATGTGTGAGATGGTATCTCAGAGTTGTTTTAATTTGCATTTCTCTAATTAATAGTGATTTAGCATTTTTCATATGACTATAGGTAGCTTTAATTTCTTCATCTGAAAATTCTTCCTATCCTTTAAGTCAAAACTTTCCAAAAGAAAAAGTATGAAAAAAAAGGGAATTATAGTCAATGCCCAACTCTTTTTTTTACAAAAATGAACCAGCTTTTATATAGTTCAATTCTTCGAGTAGTAATGGACTCACTGGTCATCAGACAAGAAACTTACATTTAAAACAACAACAACAATTAAGTTAATATTTCTAGATAGTCAAAAACTTTGTGATTTGCACCTTTTGATCCCTTTTCTCCAATTTAATCACAGTTATTACAAAAGCAGAAATATAATTAAATAAGATTGTTCAGATTTAATTATGAGAAAAGTCACCTACACATATCAAATCTTAGCTCATTCTTGACAAAAAATGAGGGAAGGAATTGGGCAGATATTTTTCTTTTCAAAATTTAGAGACTTAAAGACATAGGTAAAATGAATATTATTCTCATTTAACAGCTGAGGAAATTATGACACGAAGGAGTCAATTGACTTGTTCATAGTCATTTAACTAGTGAGTGACAGAACTTTACCCAGCTCCTAGCCATGTTGTCTTTCCACTGTGTCAAAAATCTAAGCGACACAGTACACATGAAATGCATAAACAAGAACACAAGTTGTGGGATGTCTGGGGAGGAGTAGTCAGTGTTTGGGAAACATTTTGTGTAGCTTTGTTCAGCAGCTTAAGTCTAAATGTTAGTTGAAAAGAAGAAGACAAAACAAACTCACTCTTTTTATTATTTGTTGATTTTTACAAAATTAATCAAGTTGCAGCTGTCAGTGCTCTTTATTAATAACTTCTTTTTTATTCATATATTTTAAAAATATCAGAATTTAAGAATATATCCAAAGAACCAAACTATGTCAAATGACAGTGTATTTCTTTCTTGAGGCAAATAAATAGAAGTAATAGGATGAAAATTTTTTTCAAAGTGAAATTATTACCAATATTGATGTACACATTAGAGATGGCATAAAAGATATCGTCCAGAAATGAATGACCAGAAAAAGGAGGTTAGCTAGTCATGTATATAGTGGTAGAACATTCTAAGTTCATATTGGTCTGATCAGCCACAGACAGACACACTGTAACTTGACTCTGACAGAATGATATCATTTTGGTCTTCTTCAAGAATAAGGGACAATAACCAATCAACCAATAAGTGACAGAAAAATATAATGGATGGACAGGATACATGCTGCACTGATGTCCAAATAAGACTTAAAAGGCCTAGAGAAAGTCCTTTAACATGTTAACTAGTTCCTCTTTGAAAGACTAAAGAAGGAGATAGAAAAGTCACCCAGGATGAGAAGGCTTGAACAGGTTCCAATCTGTTGCATTGAAGTCAATGTCCACATGGATGAGTTCATGGAATCATTAAAGTATAAGTCAACAAACATTCTATTAAATTAAGTATAAATGATTTAAACTATATGGAGAGAGACAGTAGAGTAAGTAGGGAACTGGCCTTGAAAGCAGATTCAAATCCTTCTTCTGACATAAATGTGACCATGGACATATCACTTAAACTCTCAGTGATCAGGCTCTAAGAGTATAAGTTTCATAATTTGTATTAGTGGAGAAGTTTCCACACTGTGAATTCCTAATGCAAATGAAATCACTAGACCAAACAAAAAACTGTAGTCTTCTAAAGTGTTTATATATCAATTAAATGGGGCATGAGTAATTCAATTGTACAAACTCAATTCTATTTGCCAAATAATTATTAAGGACCTGCAAATGCACAAGGCACTATGCCAGGCATTAAAGATAGAATGACAGCTATGACACAGACCCCGATTTCCAGCAGAGTATAAAATGATGTAGTCTGCTATTAAAAATTCCTATCTCCTTTATTCATGTTTCTAGCTTTTATTTTTATTCTAAAAATTGAGAAAGTTAAGTGTAACAGGTTTTTTTTTTTTTGTTTGACCCTATGAGTCTGTTATACTTTATACTTCTCTAGGTTCTCCAGTACCCTGAGGACATGGGGAAGGGGAGTAAAGGGAGATCTCTATTGTTTGTCATTACTCAATCCTCTCACTGTGTTTATATGATCACAGTCATTTATAGGGAGCCATTTACTAGTACCTCAATTCTATTTAACCACTCTACATCAGAAACACATAAGTCGAAAATGGAAGTTTAGAATCAGGAAAACCTGAGTTAAAATCCAGCCTTAGACATCGGCTGTGGGCTCTGATCAAGTTACTTAACCTCTATCTGACTCGCTTTCCCAAATGTAAAATGGGATCATGATAACATTTGCCTCTCAGTTTTGTTGTGAAAGTCAAATGAGTCAATATTTGTAAAGTATTTAGCACAGTGCCCAGCACATAGCAACTTATAAATCCCTGTTTCCATTTCTTCTTGCAGGTTTGCTTTTATTAAGAAATATTTATTTCTATAATATAGCAAGAACAAAAATACAAATATTCAACCAATACCTTGGAGGAATAATATTCCTTATGCCACTCTGGTATCTGGAGAAAAGGATTAGGCTCACAATTCAATTTGATGGAGCCAAAATGGTGGAGTAAGAAATATTAAAGTCTAATTTTCCTTTTCACATAAGATCTAGAAAATGTATGAGGCTGAATTCTAATCAAGAAAAAGTCAGTGAGCTATTTTTCTAACCCATTTAGGGAAAGGGATGATTAGGAGCATATGGGGATATGGGGATGGCAAGAAGCCTTCCAGAATCCAGAAATTGAGATAGAGCGTCGATAAGGCACTAGAAAAAGATATTAATCAATCCTTGAGCACGGGCTGGGTATAAGAAGCATCATCTGGCAGCAGTGTCACCTACCACCTAGCACCTAGTCATGGATCCAAGTAGAAAGGAATAGTGGCCCTAGCTGTACATTGAGTACAAGTTTCAGGGAGCAAATAGTAGCCATGTAGGTGGCTCTGATCCCACGACTAGAGCACAGCATCCAAGATCAAAAAACTTGTCAGTTCAGTCACTCTGAACTTGGAGGGTCTACTAATGACAGATAGAAGTTGAATCAATCAGCAGTCTGCTGAAACATACAATCAGAGACAAGCCAGTAGACCAAACCTGGGTTAGGAACTTGGAAATCTCAGACCAGGAGGGCACAAACAGACTTCCCCTTAAATTGTATAATTTTGGGATAGGGAAACTTTTCAGGCCCCCCAACTACAACAACAGAAGAATGTAAGAGAATAGGCACTCAGGGCTGATATCCCTCTAAGAAGTATGCAGATTCTAGCATAATATAAAGGCCAAAGAATGAACAAAAGAGAAACTAACAATAAAGAGCAATTATAGCAAGGGGGAAATTCAAAACACTAACATAGAAGAAAAGAATTATCTGAAAACATCTATAAGCAAATTCTCAGGGAAAAATGCAACTTGGGACATAAGTCTAACAAAAATTTCCTAGAAGAGTTAAAAGTAAGAATTAAAGTAAAAGAAAGTAAGAGTTAAAGAAGGAGCTAAAATTATTGTAAAAGACAATTGAGAGAAGTAAAGGAAGGAATAGAAAAGGAAATAAGAATTAGGGAACAAAGATATGAAAAGATAATTGGCTGCTTGGAAAAAGAAATACAAAATCTAATTAATAAAATAATTCTGAAAATTAGAATTGACAAAATAAATGTTAATGATTCCACAAGACTTCAAAAAGTAAAACAAAGTCAAAACACTGAAAAAATATGAAATATGAAATATCTCATAGGAAAAATAACTGATTTGGAAAACAAATTGAGGAGAAATAATTTAAGAATCAGAAAACTACTTGAAAAGCCATAAACAAAAACATGATGTGTAGACATCATGTTCAAGAAATCATAAAAGAAAACTACCCAGTTATCTTTAGAACCAAAGGACAAAGTAGAAATTAAAATAATTTGGCAATTACCTCCTGAAAGAAAAACTACCAAGAATATTACAGACAAAATCTGGAGCTTTCAGGACATGGAAAAAATATTGCAAGCAACCAGAAAGAAATAATTCAAGTACTGGGGAGCCACAGTCAAGATCATTCAAGAGTTAGCATCCACCATCCTAAAGAAGCAAAGAACCCAGAATATGCTATATTAGAAGGCAAAGGACCCAGGTTTATCACCAACTGCTCAGCAAAATTGCTCCCACAGAGCAAAAAATAAGATCTTCAATGAAATAGAGGACTTTCGAGCATTCCTGATGAAAAGACCAGAGAGTAAAAAAATTGACAAATAACATAGGCATCAATATAAGGACAGAAAAGTAAACATGAGTGAGAGAACATAAGGAATTAAGGTTAAAATATTTATATTCTTATATGGGCAGATGACATATGTAGCTCCTCAGAACTTTTCATCACCAGAAATCAGACAGACAAGGAATCTATTTAGACTGAGGGCCTAGACAGGATTCTGTTGTGTTTAGATTATCACAAAAAATAGAATAACTGGGGAAGAGGAAGGAATTGAGAGAGGGGCAAAGGAAGAAGAAGGATGGGAAAAAATATCATGTAAATAGAATACAAAATAGCTTATAACAAAGAAGGGCCAGTAGGAGAGTAGATGCCTCTTGAACCTCACTGAAGTCTAAACTGGTTTAAGGTGTAAATATACATATACATACAATTGGTATTAAGATAAATCTTTCCCCAAAGGCAAATAGAAAGGAAAGAAGCAGAGGGAAAGGTGGGAAATAAGAGCAAGGACAGACAATTAATCAAAAGCAAAACATTCTCTCAAAGAGGGGAAAAAGAGGAAAATAAGTTTGAAAGTTTAAAAGATATAGGGAAACACATAGTAATCATAACTAGGATTCAATAAAATGGAAGAGAATAGCAAATTGATAAATTGACATGAGTAGAAACTACTCATCAACAAAGAGAATAAGCAGATAAACAATTGGACATTCAATTAAAAAAACTATAAAACCAATACATTAAAACACCCAGTTAAGATTTTGAAAATTAAAAAAGAGATTAGCAAAATTGAATTAAACTTGTAAGCTATTAACTGATTTGATTAAGAAAAAGAAAGGAGAAAATGAAATTATCAGCATAAAAAAAATGAAAAGGATAAATTTACAACCAAAGAAAAAGAAATAAAAAGATTATTAGGAGCTACTTAAAACTACAGTCCAAATGAAATGGATGAATTTATGCAAAAATATAAATTGTCCAGATTTACACAATAGGAAATAGAATACTTAAATAGCACTCTCCAGAAAAAGATATTTAAATAGCCACGAATAAACTCCCAAATTAAAACTCAAGCACCAAGTGGATTTATAAATGAATTCTACCAAACATTTAAAGAGTAATGCCAATATTACATAAATTATTTGGGGAAAATAGGTAAAAAGGGGATCTTACCAAATTCCTTCTATGATGTGAATATGGTTTTGATAAAAAACAAAGGGAATCAAAACAGAAAGAAAACTATAGATCAATTTTCCTAATGAATATTGATGGAAATTTTTCAAATAAAATATTAGCAAGGAGACTACAGGAATATATCACAAAGATCATACACTATAATCAGGTAGGATTTATATCAGTTACATGGGGCTAGTTTTTTTAATGGTCAGAATAGGAGCAATTAGGTGGTGCAAAGGATGGAGCAACAGCCCTGGAGTCAGGAAGACCTGAGTTCAAATTTGATTTCAGATACAACACTTCCTGCTGTGTGATCCTGGCCAAGTCACTTAACCCCAATTGCCTCAGCAAAAATAAACAAACAACAAACAAATAAAATGGTAAGAATATCTGAAACCAAGAGCAAGTGTTATCTGCGATAGAAATAAGCTAGAAGCTTTTCCAGTAAGATCAGGAGTAAAAAAAAGTTATTCATTATCACCATTAATATTCAATGTTGACCTAGAAATGCTGGAGATCACAATAAGGTAAGAAAAATAAATTGAAGCAATAAGCACAGGCATTATGATGAGAGAAAACTAACACTTTTTTTTCTTTCCTTTTTTTTTTTTTTTTTTTTTTTTTGGCTGAGGCAATTGGAGTTAAGTGACTTGCCCAGTGTCACACCATTAGGAAGTGCTAAAATTTGAGACCAGATTTGAATTCAAATCCTCCTGACTTCAGGATTGGTTCCCATGGTGCCACCTAGCTGCCCAGAAAACTATCACTTATTACAGATAATATGATGGTATAATTAAAAGAATTCTAGATAATCAACTAAAAAACTAATCAAAATAATTACTTCAAAAAAGTTGCAGGATATAAAATAAACCCACAAAACTCATTAGTATATTTGTGCATAACGAAGAAAATCTAACAGGAAGATAGAAAAATTCTCTTTAAAATAATTACAGATTATTTAAAATACTTGGAAATCTAACTGCCAAGAGACAGTGGAACTAAATGAAACCATCACAAAATAATTTTCTCACAACTAAAGACAGGTTCTAAATAAATGGAGAAATATTAGTTACTCATGGGAAGAGCAAGCCAATAAGGCATATCAATTTAAGTCTCAAATAATTACCTTGTAGAATTAGAAAAAATAATAAAATTTATTGGGAGAAAAAAAAAGAATGTCAAGGGAATCAATGAAAAAAAAATAGAAAGGTGGGCTCAAAATATGGGCTCTTAATATAGTAGAAAAGTGTAAACATCAAAACAATTTTGCATTGTTAGAAAGGCTAATCAGATTAAGCAGACAATACACAAAAACATATGAACATAAAATGAGCATAAATGAGCATAAAATGAACATAAAAATCCAGTGATGGACAAGAACTCACTATTCAACAACTGTTGGGAAAACTCAAAAGCAGAAATTACATATAGACCAGCATCTCATACTGTATTTGAAGACAAGCTCAAAATGGGAGCATGATTTAGACATAAAGGGTGATATCATAAGCAAATTAGTGGTACATGGAAAAAACTGATGGTCACATCTATGAATAAGACCATATGAGAAATAAATTGACAGGGAGTAAAATGGATTATTTTGATTACATAAAACTAAAATATTCTTGCACAAATCAAACCAATACAGCCAGGATTTGAAGAAAAAAAAATTGGGGGAAAATATTTCTAACAACTTTCTCTGATAAAGGCCTCATTTCTAAGATACATAATCATTAAGTTAAATTTACAAGGAAAAGAACTTTCCCCAATTGATAATGGTCATCATCATCATAAACAAAAATAAAAGAAGACCTGCAAACTGTCAACTATGAAAATGCTTTAAATCATTAATAATTAGAGAAATGCACATTAAAACAACTTTGAAGTATTATCCAATACCCAATGAATTAGCTAAAATGGCCAAAAAAGAAAGAAAGGAAATGACAAATTTTGGAGGATTTTGGGAAAATAGGCACACTAATGCACTATTAATAGAGCTCTGACCTAGTCTAACCATACTGAAGAGCAATTTGTAACTATGTCCAAAAAGCTGTTAAATTGAGTATATTGTCTGACATAATAATGCAGTTACTAGGTGTATATATAAATATCAAAGTGGAAAAGGACCCATCTGTACAAAAATATTTAAAGCAACTCTTTCTTGTGGCAAAGAATGGAAACTGAGAAGACAACCATCTACTGGGAACTGAACAAATAATGTTATATAAATTCAACAGAATGCTATTGTATTATAAGGAATGATAAAAATGATGGTTTCAAAAAAATCTGGAAAGACTTTTAAGAAATGATACAAAGTAAAGTGAGCAGAACTAGGAGAAAAATTTATACAATAGCAATTTCATAAAGATAATTAACTTTTAAAGATCTTTGTATCTCTGACTAATATAATAACTAGTCATAATTCCAAAAGATTCATGATAAAACATACTTTCCCCTCTAGATAGAGAGCTGGTTGACTCAGAGTGAAAACTGAAATATATTTTCTTCTTTTTCTATCATTTTTTATTGTTTTCTTGGACACAGTAAATGAGAAATTTTCCATAACTCTATATAGGTGTAATGTGTTTTGTTTTTCTTGCCTTCTCAATGAGTAGGGAGAGGGTTTTAAAATAGAAAATAAAATTGAATTTTGAAAAATTCAGTTCTTACATAACATCAGTCCTATCAAATTCAAAGCCCCCACTAAGCTAGCATCTTGGAAAATTGTTACTCAGAGACTCCCTGCTGGGCTGGCATTCAGCCTGGATTCCTCAACTTCATGATCCCCATATCTCAAACTCCCAAATAGGGCATATCACTCCTTTCATCTAGAATTCAAAAACACAAATGAAACAGAATAAAAATATAGGGATATTTCTTAGGACCATATAGCCAAAAATGAGGAAGAAAGTAAGGAGAAAGTGGCCCTCAGGCACTACCTTTTCAACACAAGAAATCAACTGTTAAAATAAAATCAAATTTTACCCTTAGTCATGAATAATAGAAAGAGAATAACTGTACTATCTCAGATACAGACAGCTCTGGCTACACAGCCAGTGAAGAAAAAAGCTACTCTTAACTATGTCAGGACAATAAATAATGTCTATATGCCCCTCTCTTCCAGAAACAAGTCCCAAACATCTCCCACATGTTGGATATCTACCACACCCTGTTACATAAGGAAGATTTTCATTTGGATCATAGAATTCAGAAGTTTCTTTTCTTTTTTAAAAATTAATTTAATTTATTTAATATTTTTCCCAATTATATTAAAAACAAATTTTTTTACATTTGTTTTGAAAATTTTTATGCATGGGATAATGCTGTAAAAAATTACCCTGGCATGAGTTCTATCAATAAAAAGTTATTAAAAAAATAAAAAAAAATAAACATTGTTAAAAAAAAGAAAATTTTTGAATTATAGGTTCTTTCCCTTATCCCCACTCAAAATTAAAAAAACAAAAAAAACTTATGTGAAGTTATGTAAAACATGTCCATAAAAGTGAAGTTGTGAAAGAAAACATAGATTTCTCCCCCTCCAATGAAAATAAAAATTCTCAAGAAAAAAATTAAGTTAAAAAAAGAGAAAGAATGCTTCAATTTATAGTCAGATACAATCAATTCCTTTTCTGTGTTTGGATAAGATTTTTCATCACAGGTCCTTAAGAATAGTCATGGGTGATTGTACCGCTGAGAATAGCAAAGTAATTTATAGCTGATCATTCATAACATTGTTATTACTTTGTATCCAATACATTTCACTTTATTCGTGTTCATAGAGGACTTTCCAGGTGTCTTGTTTTTTTCTCTGAGAGCATGCTGTTCATCATTTCCCATAGAACAAGAGCATTCCATTACAAACACATACCACAATTTATTGAGCCATTCCTCAATTGATGGGCATCCCCTAAATTTCTGTTGTTCTTGTTGTTGTTTTGCCCTGAGAAGAGAGCTGCTATATATTTTTTGTACATATAGATTATTTTCACTTTTTTCGAATCTCTTTTGGTATTTGTGCCTAATAGTGGTATTGTTAGGTCAAAGGATATGCATGAATTTATAGCCCATTGGGCACATATCATATCTTTTGATCATTTATCAATTGGGATATGGATCTTTTTTTTTTTTAACAAATTTCATTTGGTTCCCTCTATGTTTGGGAAATGAGGTCTTATCAGGAAAACTTGCTTCAAAATTATTTTTACAATATTATTGATAATTGTATTTCCCCCATTTATTCTTTTTCCTTTCACCCTGTCCCTCCTCAAAAGTATTTTGGTATTGACCACTTCCTTCCCCAATATGCCCTCTCTTTTATCATCCTTCTCTCCTTCTTATATCTCATTCCTCTCCTATTTTTCTAAAGGGGTGTATTTCTATGCCCCTGTTGGGTATATATGTTATTTGCTTTTTGAGTCAGTGCTGATGACAGTAAAGTTCACCCACTCTCTCCTCTCTCTTCAGCTCTACTATAAAAGCTTTTTCTTACCTCTTTTTTATGGCAGATAATTTGCACCATTTCACTTCTCACTTTTCCTTTTTGTCAATACATTCCTCTGTCATCCTTTAATTTTATCATTAAAAAATATATATATATATATATATATATATATATAATCCCTTCATATTCAACTCACATCTGTGCCCTCTAGCTATATTCCTTTTGACTGCCATAATAATGAGAAAGTTCTAATGAATTATAGGTATCATCCTTTCATGTAGGAATATAAACAGATCAACTTTATTAAGTTCCTTATGATATCACTTTCCTGACTATTTCCCTATTTTTCTCGAGAGTCCTATATTTGAAAATCAAAATTTCCATTCAGTTCTGGTCTTTTCATTATGAATGCTTGACAATTGTTTATTTCATTGAATGACCACTTTTTCCTCTGAAGGATTAAACTCAGTTTTGCTGGGTAAGTGATTCGGCTTGTAATCCTAGCTCCATTGCTCTCCAGAATATCATATTCCAAGTCCTCTAGTCCTTTAATGTAACAACTGCTAAATTTAAAATTCCTGGGAACTTTCATTTTGGGATCTCTTTCAAGAGGTGATCAGGGGATTTCTTCACTTTCTGTTTTACCCTCTGGTTCTAGAATATCAGAACAGTTTTCCTTGGTAATTTCTTAAAAGATGATGTCCAAGCTCTTTTTTTTTTTACCACATTTTTTTTCATTTATTTTTGGTTTTGCTTTATTCTATCTTGATTTCTCATAAAGTCATTAGTTTCCAAATTTGCTCAATTCTATTTTTTTAAGGAATAAATTTTCTTTGGTGAGTTTTTGCATCTCCTTTCCCATTTGGCCAATTTTGCTTTTTAAGACATTCTTCTCATTAGCATTTTGTATTTCCTTTTGCATCACTCTCAATTCTTCTCCTAATTTTTCCTCTATCTCTCTTACTTGATTTTCAAAGTCCCTTTTAAGTTCTTCCATGGCCTGAGCCCAATTCTTATAATTTTTGGAGACTTTGGATGTAGGCGTTTGACTTTGTTATCATCTTCTGAGTGCGTGTTTTAATCTTCTTTGTCACCATAATAACTTTCTATAGTCAGAAACTTTTTCTGTTGACAGCTCATTTTCCTAGCCTATTATTTGACTTTTTAACTCTTTGTTAAAGTAGGGCCAGTTTCCAGGGAGGGAGCAGGGTTTTGTGCAGCTGTTTTCAGGAGTCCTTCTAGGAACCTGACCACAACCCCACTTTTCTGCCATGGAGCTGTTAAATGTGTCCCTGCTCCATGGTAGCTACTGTGCTGGTTAGACCTGGGACTCCACTGGCTGAGGCTGCACTGGAATTGCACACTAGACTCCCACCCCATGGCCACAACCCCTTTCCACTGACCTTCTGAGCTCTCCTTAGTGTTCTCAGGTGGAGAGACTAGAAGCCTCTAGTACTACTGCTGATTCAGAGGTCCTGAGTTGCTGATGCTGGGACTAGGGCCAGGTTCAGGGCTAAGCAGCTTGTGCTGAGACTACATACCAAACTTCCATTGTGTTGCCACAGACCCTCTCCATTGACCTTCTGAGTCCTCCCTGAAGAACCCAGTGGAGAGGTCCAGAAGCCTCCAGCATTTCTACCACTTCAGAAGTCCCACCTCACTGACTCTGGGATCTCAGCAAGGGCTAGAGTCACACACTGGGCTTCTACTCTGGTTCCACAGACCTTTTTTGCTCACCTTCCAAGTCCTCTTTGGTGCTTCTGGGCTAAAAGGTCTGGAAACCACAGTATGCTGCTGATTCAGAGGTTAGGCTGGGGCTGGGGCTGGGTCCGGGGCTGCATGCTGGACTCCCACTCTGATGTCACAGACACTTTCTGATGACTTTCTAAGTTGCCTTCAGCTGGCAAAAATCTTTTTGGATATTCTGATGCTCTAAAATTTATTTAAAGGAATTTGGAGTGATTTGGGGGAGAGATTGGGTGAATTCCTGCCTTTACTCAGCCATCTTGGCTCCTTCTTCCAGAAATTTCTTCAGAGAGGTTTCAAGAGATAATTTTAAGGAAACCTTTGGAACAATGGCCATGTAATGGCGTTCTTGAAAATAGATACAAGAATGTCTCTTTTTTTTTGCTCTTTTTTATTATTGTAAAATTTTTCTATGCCATATGCATCAGAGAATAAATTAATCTTTTTTGTTTTTGAAAGCAAAATATTACTTCTGTTTTCTTAAGCATCCATTTCATCAGCCCCAAAAGCTTTATCTTGCACCATGATGCTACATAAAGTATACCTGTCTTCAACAAGCATATACCAATTCTTACTCACTAAACTTTTTCATCCTTTGATCTCATACCACATTATGAATTGATGGTGTCCAATAACCTCAAAAACTTTTATTTGAATAGACATTCAAACTCAAAGGTACATAGTGATGAGTTTCATCCTGAATTTACAAAATCAAAAGTCTTTCTGTCTCAGCAACCAGTCTTCACACTGACCTATAAGAGTGAATTGTTGCTATTTGCTGAGCCTATTTTTTCCATCTTATTAGCCATCTCTCAGGTTTGTGGGGACTAAAGATTAAGTATAATTATGAGATCAGATTATAAAATGCCAAAATCCAAATGGATCCTATTTTACAAAGAAACCTCCCAGTCATACTAGATATAGAGAAAGAGAGAGAGAAAAAAAAAGAAATATTATTATTGAGTCATTTCAGTGGTGTCCAATTCTTCATGACCCTATTTGTGGTTTTCTTGGCAAAGGTACTGGACTAATTTGCCAATTCCTTCTCCAGCTCATTTTATAGATAAGGAAACTGAGGGAAATTGGGTTAAGTGACTTGTCTAGAGTAATACAACTAGTAAGTATCTGAGGTCTTATTTGAATTCAGGTCCTCCTGATTTCAGTGTCAGAGTTCTATCCACTGTGCCATATAACTTCTCAGACAGATAAATAGTTAAATATCAATGATGGCTTCACTATATGCCAGACACTGTGCTAATTGCTGGGAATGTAATTGTAAGCAAAGAGATAATCCTTATCCTAAAGAAGCTTACATTATATTGGAAGAAGACCACACATAATAAGGAGTTATGGGCAGGGAGGAAAAGGTGAAGAGGTGTTTTTGATGCCATGGTCTGGTCAGGGTTTTAAGAAAGCATGATATTCCATATGATAACTAAACTCTATTCTCTCTCTCTTTGACTTTCTCTGTCTCTGTCTCTGTCTGTCTGTCTGTCTCCCTCTCTGTCTTTCTGTCTCTCTTTGTGCGTTTCTGTCTTTTTCTGTCTCAGTCTCTCTTTGTCTCTCTGTCTCTTTCTCTCTCTCTCTCTCTCTCTCTCTCTCTCTCTCTCTCTCTCTCTCTGTGTGTGTGCGTGTGTGTGTGTGCATGTGTGTCTCCCTCTCTCTTATCTTTATCTGTCCTGTTGTAGCCAGCCTTTTTGACCATGTGACTTCATCCCCATCATCATAGGATAGCTATCCCAATGACATGGGATTAGTAAAACACTGGGAAATGTCTGAGGCTAAACACAGGCATAAAAACTTTAAGCAGCATACACCTAAGTTTATAGGTATGCCATCAACAGGGCATAAATACAGCTTGCTTGAAATGGAATTGCTAAAAATCATAAATCATTTGTTATTTGAGGATATTTTCTAAAAAACAAATAAATCAGTCTTCTTGTCCAGTTGTTCCTTGCTTGCTCTATCTGTTCCTTATAGCTTTATCCTTCTATTGTCATTCTCTTAGGTTTTGAGCAGAACAATCATGGAATCTAAATATAAGGACACACCCTACCTACCAAATTTTTCCTTTTGATTTCTTGAGACTATTTTCAAAATCACTTTTTTTTATCAGGTGCTAATATTTGTAGCCTTGGTGGTCTCAGCCTGAAGAAGTGATACTATTTCAGACAGCAGCAAGCAGCGAGACAGCTGCAGTGACGGTAAGAAACCCAAAGGGCAGTAACAGAGGACAGGAAAAAGTCTATGAACTGTATTCCAGAGTAGAAAGTCCACAAATAATAGCAATAGAAGCAGAGTGGAGTATGAACATGCTGAAGCTCAAAAACAGCAATTATAAGGATGACCAAAATTTAAGCAAGAGACCCTGAACCAAACAAAGTGGCTGCCAGAAGTAGAGCCATGAGGGCTCAGACAGGAAGTACTGTGTGTACTGGTAATTAAAAAAAATTTTTATGAGATAATTGAGGTTAAGTTACTTGCCCAGTCAGTGTTAAGTGAATAAGGCTGGATTTGAAATCAGGATCTCTTGACATCAGGGCAAATGCTCTATCCACTGTTCCATCTATCTGCCCTCTGATAAATTTTTGGTAATTAATTCATAAAAATACCCATCAGAGATTTATAAGCTTAATCTGCATCACAAACATTTTCTCTATCACTTTCTTAAATCTTTTCAGGGCTTCATAAACTTTTCCCATTCACAACCCCTTTTCACCTTTTACATGATCCCAGGTATATAGATATGTGAAAAAGATATACAAATCAAACATTTGCTGATAATAAATCATAATTTCAGGAATTCCACACTCAGTTACCTGACCCCAGATGGGGTTACAACCTACAGTGTAAGAAGCCTTGATCAAGATCATCAACAAAACACTAGAAGTAGCCCCAGTTTATAGGACTTGCTGATTTTTGTGGTGACAATGCTCTTACTGAAAATTTCACAGTTGACTTGTAGCTCTAGCACACCCCCTGAGGCATCCCCAGCTGTGCTAAAAGGCAGAATCTAAAACTGTTTTCTATCTCTGAGCATGAGTTTTCTGGGAAATTGCTCACTCTCCCACTAGCACATGGAAGAGTTTGTGGGAGATTATATCCATTTGTACATGGGGTATTGAGTGGAGCTGAGAATGATTCCACGGTGATTTTCCCCTGTTACTTACTTTACTGTTCTGTTCTTAGTTAAATATTTTGCTATTTAATTTATGGTTTCTACCTGGTCTGTTAGTAGAGGAAGTATGAGCTGAATATTACACTCATGTGAGCTCAAGCAACAATGTGGTTATAGAAGAGATGCCCATTAAAGAATCGGATTGAATTTAATTATTATGTTTCTTTGCTGTTACTAATAACAATTAATAAGACTAAATCAAAAGTAAAAGAATGGATTTTATAAAGATCAGAAAGAAGATTAGCAGAGTAGCTTATACAACTGAAATAAATGTGAAAGAGTTGAGCAATAAGAAATTAGAGGATATAAAACTAAAAGAATTTAAATCCATGTTTATTGGTATTTTATTATACATTGAGCAGTCATTATTTGCATGGATTCAAGCTAATATAAAAATATAAACCAGCCATACAAACACAAAAATTTACCAAAGGACATTTTTGCCAGCCTACTTCCTCCCATGAAATTCACACCTATTTTGTAAGTAATAGCTAATAAAATAGTTAATTAGCAAAGGTATAAGGCTTTACATTTTGCAAAGCAATTTGTAAATATTATCTCATTTTTTCCCCTCACAAAAACTATGAAAGGCAGGTGCTATTACTATTCTCCATTTTACAGATGAAGAAACTGAAACAGATAGACAAAATGACTCACCCAATGTCACACAGCTGGCAAGTATCTGAGACCAGATTTGAATTGGGGACTTATTAAATGCAGATTCAACACTTATCAATTGTACATTATAAAAGAATTCTGCTTATTATATAAAGCAATATGTAAGTGTTGAATATTGTTATATAAGTAATGAATTAAAAGCAACATGCCAGGAAGACTGGGGTTCAAGTTCTACCTCTCTGATTCACAGTAGTTGTGGGACTATGAGCAAGTCCTTTTTCTACAATGACATTTTCTGAGTCTCATTGATTCACAAGACTAACAAAAAAAAAAATCAAGAAGTAAATTTAAAAATGATTCTTTACTACAGATCCAGTCTAATCATGATAATGAGTAGTGGTGGTAGTGATGGTGGCAGCAACTTAAATTATATAACACATTACAATTAAAATGAATGAATAACATATTTATTGGAATTTGTGGAGAGATGGTTAATGCCAAACTAATAGATACAGAAGACCTCAAAGAACTAATTGCTTTAATGATCCAAGTTTAATGGGGTACCTTATTGTCATGTTTAATGGAAAATGGAATCTGCATTTGAAAAACTAGTTTATTATTGACTATTGTTTTTACACAGGTAATTTTCTTCTTAACCTACTCCTCTCATAGAACTTTTCTTTGTAACAACAAATATTTAAGCAAAGTCAACCAACACAGTAACCATTTCTGATAAGATATAGCCTAATCTATATCCACAGTCCCCATGTCTTAACTAGGAAAAGGAAAATAAGAGAAATTTTCACTATTAAGAGCACATTTAAAATATTCATTTAGTAGCAAAGGATATATAAGATAAAATATCACACATAAAAAGAAATATAGTCATCTAGTTTGTCTTCTATCTTTAATTAGTAAGATCCCTTGAAATAGATTATAAGTGGTACCATTTTGATTAGAACATATGTGCCATTTAGATCTTCTTAGTCCCATGAGCACAGATCATACCTCCAATTCCAGCCAGTAATCTTGAAAATTTTATACCATATATGAAAGGACTAATATTTTTTAGTGATACTTTGATGCAGTTTCTTTCCTGCCTCCCACAACTTGTGGTAAGCTAAGATTCTGCCATCTTTCCTCTTCTGACAGACTTCCATTTAAAGAAAACAAAATTATCCCTGGGATATAATTGGCACCTGCTTCCTTGACACAGCTTCTCAGTCATTTAAAGACATAAAAAGTACCAGCCATGGGCAGTCAGGAGCCTTCTGACATGATGGATTTCTGAAGTACATATAGTCACCACATCTTCATCATATAGCACCATGATCATCATCATCATCATCATATCATATCTTCCTCCTCCTCTATTTTTTTCTTTTTCTTCCTCCTTCCCTTGTTGTGTTAATGGAAAGTAAATTTCTTTTGGATAACTGTCCATGATTTGCAGGTACCCTCATTTCATTTCAACATTGAACCTGAATCAAGAGATTCTCCTTCAACATGATGGAAGACGGAAACTGAAGATAGAACAGTACAAATCCATCATTATACCAGATGAGGGATTGTTTTAAGTAACCTCACATATAAAAAGAACAGGACATTATCATGAACCTCAAATTTAAATGGGTATTATAGCTTTCAAAGCATGGCACACTCAAATGAACATTAAACCTTATCTTAAACCCTTCAAAGAATAAAACCAATGTAAATAAGCATATACTTCAAAATTCTATTCCAAAGGGTGAGATTAATCTACAATAAACCTGGAATAAAATTCTAAATGTTTGAACATCTAGTCCAGTTACATAATATGTTCAATTAAGGAAGAGGAAAGAAATTAAGAAAAAGAAAAAGGAAAGTGTAGAAGGAAAGAAAAGGCAGATAGAAATAAGGAAAATTAGGTAAAAAGATTGAAGGGGAGAGAAAAGAAGGGCTACCATTCCTTACAATTTCATTCCATTCTTTCAAAACTCTGCATCATGAAGATAGGAGGTTTGTGGGGAATGGTGACATCCCTATGTGGGGTTAAGATTAAATAAAGACACGTCATGGAATTTGAAGATGTTAATGATCTCTGAGGTCAGAGATCACTTGCATATGTATATGTGTATGTGTATATATATATATATATATATATAAAACATATATATATGTATGTATGTATGTATATACATATGTAAGTGTGAATATTAAATAAGAGTAGGGAGTGAGTAAAGTAGGGGGTGAAATGAGCTTAGTCTTGAAGGTACCAAGAATCCTAAGAAGCAATTCAGTAAAGAGACAGTACTCTTCAGGAATGGAGGGAAGCCTTTCCAAAAATTAGAATGCAAAAATTGGAACAGTGAGCAGGTCAGTTTGTTTGGAATATGAAGTTTGTGAAGAAGCATAATGTCACTCATATACCCCAAAATATATTGGATTATGAAGAATTTAAAATGCTAAACTGCAGTTTGTATTTTATGGCAGGGGAAATAAAAAGCCATTGAAGATTCTTCAGCAGGAAAGTAACATGGTCAGACTTGTACTTATGGAAGCTTATTTTAGCAGTTAGCTAAAAATACCATTTTCTTTCCATACACATCCCCTTCCTGGACTGCCTCCTGCTATTGAAACAGCTACATGTGTACATGTGGTAGAGTACAATGTAGGGACTTAGACTCAGGAAGACCTGAATTCAATGGACCCTGGACATGTCCTTTAGCCTGTTTTGTAGAATGAAGGTAATAATCTAATAATATTATCTTGTTGTAATAATCAGATGAGTTAATATGGGTAACTTCTTTGGAAATCTTAAAGATCTATATAAATACTCACAACTTCTACCATTATATCACCAATATTCCAATCCCATTTCCCAAATCTCTGTCTAGATCAACAATATTTCTTATTCACCATTATATTGAATATTCAGTCCCTATTACTCCTCCTTCTACCAACCAACATCTCTGTTTTTCAATTTGCCTATTTCTTTTTTCTTTTTAATTTCTTTTTTTCCTTATTGTTAACCTTAATTTAAAAAAAGGTATATGTTATCTTTAAGACAGTAATGATAACATCATCTTTCTTATTTTCATATTCTCTCTGATCTTATATATGTATTTAACATGAATTTTTGCTATTATTTGTGTTTATGTAATATAGTTAGAATTTATATTTTTTGTTCTAATTTCTTCACAATGATACTTCATATATGTGTTCCATATAGCTTAGAATTCTTCATATTTGTAAGTTCTTATGCAATAATAATCTTTTACATTTGTAACTTCTAATTTGTCCAACCTTCCCTAATCTTTGGATATCTAATTTGTTTTCTTTTTTGGGGGTGCAATTTGCCTATTCCTATGGAAAGTACCATCATCATTCCAACCATCCAGGTTCATAGCCTAAGTGACATGCTCCCTTATTTTCTTTTTCTTTTTTTTTTTTTTTTTGAGGCAAGTCTGGGTTAAGTGACTTGCCCAGGATCATACAATTAGTGATGTATCTGTGGCTGGACTCAGATCCTCTTCACTTTAGGGCCAGTATTCACTGTGCCATCTAGCTGCTTCTGCTCCCTTCTTTGCTATCCCATACTTCTCATATCCATCAGTTGCAAAACCTTGTTGATTCTCTCTTTAGAACACATCTTACACCTGAATTGGAGTTATAACTGAAGGGGAGGGGACTAAGTTCTCTTGTTCTTTCTCACCAGCATTTAGTAACAAATGGTTTCAAAATGAGTGCTATTTGTGGTAAGCCTTTGACCTCCTCAGAAAATGAAAAACGAGTCATTAACAAAATTTATTGAAAGTTATTTTGGGATATACTTCTCATATAGGGTTCTTGTTCTCAAATGGGTAGGAACTTATGAGGTACATAGTATTTACAGTAATCTGTTTCCCCTCCTCCACTTCTCCAAGTGTCTGATTTGGGGCCCATTCTGATCCCACCAGTGAAATTCAGGGCATAGAAATCCCTTAAGTTTGCAGCAGCCTGAAAGTGGGGTTTTGGTCTTTCCTTAAATATAAGAAAAAGTCTCACTTTCTTAACTGGACTGTGAGATATCATATAAGTTCCTCTCTCATCTAAAATCTTTACCACACAAGTTTCATGGTGTTAAGAGGATGAACTTAGGAGTTTTGGGGACTTGGCTCTGTGAAAGGACATTTTTATCCAGTACAGCTTTTAGACTTGGGCAAGCTGATCCCTCCATCCCATTTTGGAGACCCTTTCCTCATCACAGGCACACAAAATTATTAAGATAAAAATGAAATATGCAGAATAAAGCAAAATAAAAATCAATGACCTGCACAATTTTATTTGTACTATATGAGATGCAGGAATGTCTGAATATACATCTAAATTGTCAATTGATTGTCCTGTATTATGTGGCTTGAAAATGAAGCAGAAGCTGAGAGAGTGTGAGAAATTTGACCAGGCAAAAGACAAAAGCAGCTGGGACAAGCTCAGCTCTAGAGAGAGGAGTGGCTCTCCACTCCCCACTCTATGGGGACAAGTAACTGGAGCCAATAGACCATCACTGCCCCACCTCCAACCCTACTCCCAAGCTACTGACTTTCAAGAAGAGGAAACTCTCCTGCTGTTCCCTGAACACTCAAGCTGGGTTGCACTGGGCTGGGCTGGGCTGGGTGACTTAGGCTCCTAGTGGTGTAATAAGGGGCTAAGTCTGGACGGGAGTATTTGATGGAGATAAGGGCCTGCTTTCTAAGCTTGACTTTTCTGTCCTGCTACCCTGCTTGAGGTCAGACTGCCTTGCCCTCTGTCTATAGGACATTATGAAAGTATCCTGAGTAACAGTGAAAAATGAAGGTGGCCAAAAACAAACTGGAGCTTCTCTTCCCCAGCAGGATTAAGTGGTAAGGGAAGAAGCAGTTCATCGATGTCATGTTCTTTTTACCTAGTGCTTCTTTCCCTTCCACCCCTAAATACCATGGGATGAGACCAAGTATACAGGGGAGAAAACAACAGCAAACATTTACATAGCACTTTAAAGCTTGCAAGGATATTTACCTCTGTTATCTCATTTGATCCTCACCCTACCCAGGACTGGAAGGGGGGGTGCTATTATTACTTCTATTTTGTAGGAAACTGAATGCTCAGGGTCAGACAGCCAATAAATGTCTGAAGCAAGATTTGAATTTAGGTCTTCCTACCTCCAAGTCCAGCCCTTCATTATTGGTCATCATCTCAGTCACTATCTTTGAAACTTCAGAAATAAAATTTGGATTTGGAAAGACACTTTTTAGATATCTTTTTGCTGGGAGGATAGGGAAGGATGGGAAATAGATATGGTGGATATAATCTGTAAGGGGGAAAATTTCAATTCAATTGAAAAGGAATACAAAAGGCAGGCTGTTCTTGAAACATGCTAGCTCATGGAACCATGGGCAAGTCACTTAAATTCTCAGCATCCTAGGCCAATGTTCTCTGTTCTATTTTTAAAAAAATCTTCTCAATTTGATGTTAAAATATTTTTTGAATATTTCAAAAAACATTTTGAGTTTCATATTTTATCCCCATCTCTTTCCTTTCCTTCCCCCCTTCTTGAGATGGTAAACAGTGAGATGTAGGTTATACATGTGCAATCATGTACAACATTTGCATATTAGACATTTTGTACAAGAAGCCTTGAATAAAAAAAAGTGAAAGAAAATGAAAAATACTATGCTTCAGTCTGTATTCATCAGTTTTTTTTCTGAAAGTAGATAGTATACTTCATCATTAGTCTTTTGTCTCTAATCTATTTTTAACAATATATTCTTATCAGTAAATATTTTATCATAAATTATTCACTACTCCTGAACTAATACATAACATTATGAAATATACACAAAATAGGTATTAAAAAGGAGATAAAAGTGAAACAATTTTAAATTGTTATTTTATTTATTAAATAGTGAAAAAACTTTTGTTATCATTAAAATATTTTTAGTAAGAACAATGTGATTAAATAAGCTTAAAACCTGCCTGTGTGGTGGCAAATAAGGAAGGCATAAATAATTACATTAGGAAGTAATTTCTCAGTTAATTTGACCTACATAGTTGGCCAAGCATATGAATTTTTTGGCTATCTAATTGAAAGACACAGAAGACATCTGTAATAGATCATGTCGTAGAGCATCAGCCCTGAAGCAGGAGGATCTGAGTTCAAATCTGATCTCAGACATTTAACACTTCCCCACTGTGTAACACTGGGCAAGTCACTTAACCCCAATTGCCTCAGGAAGAAAATAATAGATCATGTCAATAGACTTTTTATAGTAATCAGAATAATCACTTGTAAAAAGAGATTGAATCTGTAAATTCATTGGCATAGAGAACTCAAAGAGGGGAACTTCTCTCTACCAAGGTAGACCTACAACTTCTCTGCAATTTATGGACTTAGAGAATTACCTAGAGCATTAAGAGGTTTTAACTTGTCCAAGATTACAGAGTTTGTGATTCAGAGGTATACCTGAAACACAGATCTTCCTAGCTCCAAAGACAACTCTCTTTTTACTGTCATTGTGGTTTCTTTTAATGGTTTTTTTGGTGGAGGTATTTCATTCCACACTTATTTGAAATTTTATATTGTTAGTATTAAATTTTGCTTGGATAACTAGTTTTATGTAATTATTTTCCAGATAGGCAGAACTAGAATCTATTTTCCAAATTCTACTAACTATCTTCTTCTGTACATTTGTGTAACTTACCCTCCCAAACTAGAATGTACTTCCTCTTAATCCCAAGCTTATCCAAAGCCTTTTTTCCCATGATACTCTTTACTGTAAGTTTTCTCTCAATTAAATTTTTCTCTACCTTACACTTGTCATATGACCAGGGATAGTATTCTATTTATTTATGTACAAGTCATAAATGGTAAACTCCATGAAGGTAGGCATTGTATTTTTATCATTGTAGTGTTAGTTCAAAATCAATAAGCATGTAAAAACAAAAAGCCTACTATGTGTCCAGTACCTTACTAGATGCAAAACATACTCAAAAAAAAAAAAAAAAAAAAAAAAGGAAACAGTTTCTGTTGTTAAGGAGACAACATTTTACTAAGAGATTGTCCACATGTTCACAGTTGAGTAAATACAAGCAACAGATAAATACACAGTGATTTAGAGCAAGGTTTCTTTTAGGAGATGATAGTTGAGTTGATGCTTAGAGGAGTACTAAGAGTTCAAAAGATGATAAGAAAGGAGAAAATTTCTTGAATGGGGAAGGACACAGATAAAGGAGATGGAATGTCATTTATGGAGACCATGAAGTATGATTGGGGCAGTTAGTAAGGAGGGAAAGTACTGGTAATTAGTCTAGAAAGATGTTGTTTTTGTTATTCATCATTCTTTCTGGAAGTTTTTGACCAATAACATTAGGAGGGTGATGTCTTGACTTCCTATGTATTGTGAATTGTATTTAAGTGAGGGAGATCTGTGAAAAGTCATCAGCCTTATTTTTTCCTCTAGAGTCATTCAAATCAAGTAGCAAGACAAAATCAGAATGACTGGCAATGATAATGATTGCCAGCCTAGAAAGATTGGCTAGAATCAAATAGTAAAGGCTTTTAAATGCCAGATAGAAGATTTTTGTATTTTATCCTAAAGGCCATGAGGAGCCACTAAAGCTTCTTGAGGAAAAGAATGATGCAATTAGACCTTCACTTTATGAAAATCAATTTAGCAGCTGTAGGGAGAATGAATTGGAGAAAAGAAGAACTGGATGCACTGGAGCCAAAGCAGTTGGCAGGTGATGAGCTGGACCTGAACTAAGCATGGAACTGTAACACAAGTGATCAAATAGACTACAATAGTAATAAAAGTTTGGGAAGTTATTTCAACTCTGTTATGGTTCAGTATTTTAATTCACAATATGAAAAAGGGAAATAAACTACTTATTCTAAATTGCCATCAGCAATGATTATGCGTCATATGATTCCATTTTATAATACATTTTAAAATTTGTTTGTATTGACAGGCAATCTATAAAAATATTTGTAGTGATTCCACATTATCTAGGAGTGATCCCCTTTCTATCTGTAGAAATCAAGGATGGTAGAGGAGGTCTTTAAATGTTATTCATTTGATAATTCATAGATTTTGCTAATTAGTGGGAGTGAGCAGAGACTGGATGAAGTTTAAAAATTCTAGACCACTTATTAGTAAGGAAACATAGAACAATACAAAGAAATCATATAAATAAATGTTGCTAATCAGTTGTTTCAGTAAGGTCTGATTCTTCATTACCCCATTTTCTTGGCAAAGATACTAGAATGGTTTGCCATTTTCTTCTCCAGCTTATTTTACAGATGAAGAAACCAAGGAAAACAGAATTTACCCAGGTCACATAGAACAAGTGTCTGAGAACAGATCTGAATTCAAGTCTTTCTGACTCCAGGCCTGGTGCTCTATCCATGTGCCACCTAGCTGCTCCCCTCCCCAAATATACGTGTGTATGTCCCTTATTCCAGTAGTGGACTATTGGACTATTGGACAACAGTGGACTGACTAAAATAATACACCTAGTGAAACAGATATAAGTTGAGGAAATTTGTCAGTACAATATTTAACAGTGATTCTCATCTCTTTTTAGTAGTTGCTAGTAAAGAAATAATGTAAGGATGAAAATGGAAGGAAAACCAAGAAGAAATATGAAAAATATATATTTTGTAGCAAACTGTCCTTACCATCAAAGAAAATAGAACCACTACTCTAAAACTCTAATACTATGCTTATTTTTTGCTGATAATAAAAAAATATTGATTCAGCAAAGCAAAATATCACCTTTAAAGATTGTTTTCTAACAAGTCTCTTCCATTTATATATAAAAATCATGCATCATTTCTTGAAAGAAATAATGACAAAAATAACTTTGTTCAATGATCTCCTTTTTACATTAATCAGGCAAGATATAAAGAAAAATAAACTGGACATTGGTATTCTTTTTTTTATTTTTTGCATTGTGGAATTAATCCAGCATTTAGTCAAAATTGAGGATTTTGAAGTCATGCAGATGTTCCTGTTTGCAAATTGTTCTGGTTGCATCAAGCCAAAGGACATGGAAGAACCTCCTGAAAGGTATCTGTAACCACTCAAAAATTTTGGCCTCATCATCCACCTGGGAAAAAATAAGTGGATAAAGAATGCCAGTTTCCTAGATTATGACATGCTGTTGCATAAACAACCTATAGAACTTGTATGTCTTTGTGTGAGTGTGTGTGTGTGTGTGTGTGTGTGTGTGTGTGTGTGTGTGTGTGTGTGATGGACACATGCAGACAAAGAGAGAGAGAGAGATGTAGCATAATAGTCTCTGAAAAATTGAAAATGAGTTTCACAGAGCAAGTAGTAATGTATAACAAATAATCAAAGAGGAACAGGGATAAAGAATGTCATCAGGGAAATGTATGATAAAAAAACTGATCACTTAACAAAGGCAAAGGATAATATGTAGATAGACCAAGTACTCTACTAGTAACTTTAGAATATCAAGGCAAAGTGAAAGAGAACTCTAGCATGTTGGATGGATTCCTGTGGGAAATTTATGGGAAAATATACAAGAGCTGCACAGGATAGGCAACCAAAAATGGGTTGCAATTTGCATAATTGGAGGAAACACAAATTGATGGTATCATAGATCCATTTGGGCATTTGAATTAATGGATGGATGATAAAACACTTCTTAAGTACTTGTTATGCACCAAGCAGTGGGAAATGAAATAGAAAAATAAGATGGTAGTTTATGCTTTGAAGAAACTTACATTTTATTAGAAGGATAGAACACACACAGAAGATGGTACACTTGAAAAGAAGATGGAAACAAGGCAGATGGTAATGCATGTTCTTTAGTGTTTTTTTTTGGAAATGAAAAAAATTGTATTTCAATTTACACTCAGAAGTCATCAGTTCTCTCTCAGGAGGTGACTTTTTTATAATGAAAATCATTGTATTGATCAGAGCATCTAAGTCTTTCAAAATTGATCATCATTATTATCACTGTGTATAAAGTTTTCCTAGTTCTGCTTATTTCACTTTGTATGAGTTTGTATAAGTCTTCCCAGATTTTTCTGAAGGCATCCTGCTTGTCATTTCCTTTAGCACAACAGTACTCTATCACAATTATATATCACAATTTATTCAATCATTCTCCATTTGATGGCCATCCCCTCAATTTCCAATTCTTTGTACCTTAAAAAATGTACATATAGAGCCTTCTCCTTTTGCTTTGATCTCTTTGGGATATAGAACTATATTGATATTGCAGTGTCAAAATGTATGCACAGTTTTATAGCCTTTTGGACGTAGTTCAACATCATTTTTTAATTTATAAAACCAACTCCTTTTTTTCTTTTTCTTTTTAACCATTTGAAAGTGCTAATGCTTTTGGAGGCAACTACTTTCTTTTCAGTCTTCAGTAGCTGAGGCTGATGAGGAGTAAGGGCAGCAGTACTAGCAGAAGTTTCCCAGAATTACTTCTTCACAAAGATTGTTCTCCTGGGTAATGTCTACCCAGGTAGAAGTATCACTAATGGCCTGAAGGGATTTTTCCTAGGACTCTTGGGTAGTATTCTATAGTCACTGGAATCTGAGGAAAAGTGAACTACCTGACACATGAGGCTTCCTGCCACTTGTGGAGAGAAGCTTCAACTACATTGATTTCCCTTCTTTTAGGAGCAAGTTAACTGGTGGTTGGCATTGGTGACAGCAAAAATGATGGGGATTCTGTGTTCACATGGATTGCTCTCTTGGAGGACAATTTTGGAGGATCTATAAGCAGAGATAGTGTACTGGGTAGTACTGCTATTCCTAGTGTTTTGGGGTTCAGGGTTTTGGGCAACCTCTATGGTTCTGAGCAAAGGTGATGATTGAGGTAGTCTAAGATCTACCCCATTTTTACAATGCCATGTATTGGAACTGTGGCACGCTGCCCCTGGAATTAAAGGAGGAAAGCAGAAACATCCCCTTTTCTTCTGTTGGAAGGCTAAGAGAAAGCTGGCAGCGTATCAAAAAATGTGCTCATTTGAGAGGAAACAGGTCTCTGAGCAAGACACATCAGTTTGTGTACCTCTCTATCTTTGGCTTTAGACTAGTTTAACAGAAAGAAAAAATAATTCCCACTAAAACAAATCAAAGAAGCACAAAGATTTTTATTTTTTCTTGCGGGGAACATGAAGAAGAAGGTATAATATTCCCTCTTTTATTATTCAGCAAAATAAAGGGATCTCTTGATCAAACATATATGGTATATATGATACATAAACATTTATAATGGGTAGCACCATTATTGAATTATGGAAGTTAGGATTGCTACTTATTTCCCTATAAAATCTGATTATTCTTGTCAGCTACTAAGTTGTTATCTTTGAAAGAGGAAAAAGCTATTGATAACAATTTCTTAAATTGATTGTTTTAGATAACAGTAAAAATGATTACCTTAAACAATTGAAAATTTAATATACAAAAAAGAAGTAAAGCCTCATGGGGTGCTTTGTCAAAATATTTGAGTGGGTCCAGAAGAGATGGGAATTATTTTGAGTATTAAAAATGTATTAATTATGGGAATATTGATTGACTTATTAACAAATCACAAAAGATTTTTTTTTATGTTTCCTATATTGGGATAATAATATTTAATATTTGTATAGCTCTTCAATGTTTGCAGAATGTTTTACAACTATGATCTCATTTTATTCTTTCAACAGTTCTGGGGGGACAGATGTTATTATTATCTCCATTTTACAAATGAGAAAACTGAGGCAGACAGGCCAAGTAACTTGCCAGGGTCAAACATCTAATAAATACTTGAGACCAAATTTGCATCCATGAGATGAATTGGAAAATAAGTTTTAAAAATCTAGAAAAAGGTCAAACTAATCTATCAACCATCCTCTTCATATCTCAAATCTCCCCTTTTCTTCTGAATCTTTTACCATCAAATCGTCTGAATAATACCCTTTCAGGTTTTTCAGGTTTGTTGTTTCTGTTTATTTGTTTTAAGATATTTTTTGGTCCCCACTGGATGAACAAATTTGGGAATAACAATGCTTTCAAAGCTATTTCTAATGCTATCATTGGTTCTTACATGAATCACCAGAGGTAAGTAGAGAGTTGTTATCTTTGAAAAGTTTAGGAAATTTCTATACCAAGAAGGGAGCAGATGTCTTTTTTTATGTAGGTCAACCAATTTGTGTAAGTACCCTTCAGCAAGCAGTCACCAGACATTACTATTTGTTTCTTTTTATGACTAAATGACATCTCCCCTACTACCACTTAGAAATTCATATCAGACTTTCTTAGAGCAAAAGAGGTTACTCCCTCTTGAAATGATCTACTTCTCTACTCAACAGGATGGTGCTCAAACCAATTACTTTACTGCAAATGTTTGATTTTTCCCCTTCCTTCTTTGATTCAAAATCTTCTCTCCTAATAACAGTTGGAAATTTCTGCCTACTTCTTCAAATCTTTTTTTCTTTTTTGTTTCCTCCTTAAAGCACTTCTTCATTTTTGTTGAAAAACATGAATTTTCCCTGACCACCTGAAAAATTAAGCTCTGTTCTTTTAGTCTTTTTAAATTTTCATGCAAGATAGAGATCAAATTACACTTTGTATTACTTGGTACTGGTGGGAAGGTAAACATGATACTCTCTAGAAGATTACCACAAAAATTATCCTTCTCAAGTATTTACTTGAACAATCAAGAGTCCTTTATCATCTTTTTAGTAATCTCTTGATCAAATGTTGTGGACCAGAGTTGTGGTACACTGCCAGTTGTAAGATTTGAGGGGCAATATATGAGAGTGAAATCTCACTAGTTATCCACCTCATTGCTTCTAGTAGCAAGACATCTAATTTTAAGGCCATGGACATTAGTCTTTCAGTCCTAAATGAAGGTGGGGAAGAAATGAAAATGAATATATTCTACAGAAAGAAGACTTTATAATCAGACAAGGAACCAGCTTTCAATCAATGTACCTATAATATGCCAGATAGTGTGCTGCATGCACTAGATAATAAAAACATGAAGATGAAAATGAAACAGTCCTTTTATCCAGGAACTTACAATTTACTGTGGAAGACAGTATTACAAATATAAGTATACACAGAATAAATGTAAGTGTAATCAGCAAGTACTGTTAAACAGTCTCTGTTTTCAATAAACCATATTCTAATGTGGAAGATGATGTATATATATATATATATATATATATATATATATATATATATATACACACATATATGCATATGTACACACACACACACACACACACACACACACATATATATATATATATATATATATATATATATATATATATATATATATACACATGTAATAATGATTCCTCTACCCCTCATTGCATGAAGGCCAGGGATGTTATATATTCCCTTCCACTAGATATACCTGATATGTTTAAAGCAGTATGGGAGTGTCTAGTTTCTCAGCTATAAATTGGCTACAGCCCCCACTGATGCCATTCCCTTAATTTATAGTGGATCACTATTTCCTGGTTTCATTAACCATTTAACAGATAATGTTTACTTGAAAGGTATAATAAAAACTGTCCAAATATACCCTCTAATATATGAAGAATAATCTTCCCCCACCCATACCATCATCTCAGCTTCAGGAAAGGGAAAGGACATTAAATTAATAGTTTATTTCAGTTCCTACTACCATAATCCTAAATTCAAAGTTCAAAGCCCAACCTTAGGCTTGAGTCCCAGGTATCCTGGCTTCTCTGATACCTTTTCTGGGGCTGACCACATATTCTGTCTGGAACTCAGCCTCCAAGATTGCCATGATTTGGTTGTAAATCCACTTCATCATGCATCTGAAACTGAAAAGGAGAAATGAAACAGAACAAAAAGAAACCCCATTTTTTTTTTTAGAACTATGGGACCTGAAAGAGGAAAGGAGAAGAAAGTAGCCCTCCCCCCTCACTTATTCAGGTCATTGTACCCAAGCCAAAAGCTTTATACTCTCTGGATATCATGTAGGAAAAAGAGAGTAAGTGTCCCAGTCTGACAATTTCTAAAAACACAGCCTGTTCTAACTGCACAGTCAATAAAGGGAGGCTCCTCCCAAGCATTTAGCAGGAAAAAGTTTTTTCTCCAGAAGTAATCTGGACATGCTCCAAAGCATCCATTACATTCAAAATAAGCACAATTTGAGTCAGTAAGCATCTATTAAGTACCTTTCATGGGCCAGACACTTCTACAATAGGTCCTGGGAATGAGAAAATTAAAATGAAACAGGTCTTGCTCTCAAGAAGCTTACATTCCCTAATGTGGGAAACAGTTTATACACATGTAAATTAAATATATGCAGAATAAATACAAATCAAGTCAATAAACATTTATTAAATACTTACTATGTATTAGGTACTCTGCTAAATGCTGGGAATACAAAAAAAGGTAAAAACAGCCCTCCAAGGAGCTTACAATCTAATGGAAGAGACAGCATATAAATAACTGTCTACAAACAAGATCTATACGGAGTAAATTGGAGAACATTAGAGAAGAAAGATGATGGCATTAAGGGAAGCTAGGAAAGGCTTCTTACAAGAGGCAGAATTTTGCTGAGAATCAAAGAAAGCAAGGAAAGCCAGCAGTCAAAGATAGGGAGAGAGAGTATTAGAGACCTAGGGAGCAGACAATGAAAATGCACGGAATTGAAATACATTGTACAAGAAATAGCAAGAAGCCAGTGCTACTGTATCATAGAATAAATAGAGCTTAAGGAATGAGAAGGCTGGAAAGATAAGAAGAGTTGTAAAAGTCTTTAAAAGACAAAGTATTTTATATTTGATCATTGTGGCAATGGGGAGCCCCATGAATTTATTGAATAAAGAATGGGACATGGCATTGGTAGACCCTACACTTTAGGAAGATTACATTGACATCTGAGTCGAGTATAAACTGGAATAGGAAGGGACTTGAGGTATCAAGACAAACAAATAGGTTGTTTCAATAGTCTAGGAATGAGGTGATAAAGGCACTATGCTGATAACAGTTTCAGAGGAGAGAAAGGATCGTATATGAGAGATACTGTGAAGGTCAAAGCAATGGGATTTGGAAGCTAAATGGATATGGAGGGTGAGAGAGAGGGAAGAGTTGAGGATGGCACCTAAACTGTTATCCTAGGTGACTGGAAAGTAATGGTATCATTGATAATAATAGAGAAGTTAGAAAGAGGGGAGGATTTTGGGGGGAAAGATGATGAATTTAGTTGTGGACACATTGAAATTAAGGCATCTCTAGGACACGTAGTCTGAGATGTCCAGTAGTTGGAACTCTGAGACCAGAGGTCAGGAAAGAGGTTAGGATGTGTAAAAATCCTTGAGAATCAACTGCATAGAGTTGATCATTAAATACATGGGAGTTGATGAGATCACTAAGTAAAACAGTAAGGAGGAAGAAAAGAAGAAGATCTTGGATAGAACTTTAGGGGATACTTTAATGGAAAGATCCAGCAAATAAGATTGAGAAGAAACTTGCTTTCTTCTCAACTATTGGTGAAGAACCAGACTAGAGTAATGTCATGAAAAGCTAGAAAGAAGAGAATGTCAAGGAGAAAAGAGGGAAATAGTTGTTAAAGACTACAGAGAGGTCAAGGAGGATGAAGACTGAGAAAAAGTTATTAGATTCAGCAATAACAAAAATCATTCACAACTTTGGAGATCCAAGTCTGAATCAAATGCTAAAACTGAAAGGCACACTGCTGAAAGTTAAGAGCATGCGAAGAAAGGAATTAAAGATACCATTATAGACACAGGACTATAGCTAACAAAAATAAATGGATAAAGTAAAGGTTTTATGAGATTTGTTTGTAGGCATTAGGGAAGCAAACCAGTAGACAGAAGAATTGAAGATTAATAAGAAAGTGGGGGTGTAAAGATGGCAATCTGCTGGAAAAGATGGGATGGGATTACTTTTGCATATATAGAGATTTACAATCACTAAACATTTATTAATCACCTACTACACTAAGCACTAAGGATAAAATTTAAAAAGGCAGAAGGCCCTCTAGGAGCTCACAATCTAATGGGAGAGACAATAAGCAAACAAATAGGTACAAAGAAATGTGCACGAACAAGATATATAGAGAATAAATAGTATGCAATTAAAAGAAAGAAAGTACTAAAATTATGGGAGAGGGAGGTTAAGAAAGACTTCCTTTAGAAAGTGGTGTTCTACTTAGGTCTCATAGGAAGCTAGTAAGTAGACATGAGGAGGAAGATTATTCCACATATGAAGGACAACCAGAGAAAATGCCTACAGCTGAAAGATGAAGTGTCTTGTTTGTTGCCAAAGGGGCCAATATCATCCGGTCAAAGAATCCATGGTGGGCAGTAAGATATAAGAAGACTAGAAAGATTGGAGAGGATTATGTGAATAAAGGCTTTGAATGCTAAACAGAGGATTTTGCATTTGATTTTGGAGGCAATAGAAAGTCAATTGAATTCTTTAAGTAGAGGTGGGTAGATGACCTAGTAGTATCTGTGCTTTAGGAAAATCACTTAAGTGGCTGAATGGAGAATGAATTGGAGTGGGGAAAATCTTGAGGCAGAAAGATCCACCAGCAAGCTATTACAGTAGTCCCAACATGAGGTGATAAAGTCAATTTCAGTAATATCAGAAGAAAGAAGAGGACATATTTGAGAGTTGTTAAAAGGTAAAAATCAAAAGACCTTAAGAATGTCACTTAGGTTGTAAATCTGTGAGACTGAGAAGATGGTGGTGTCTTCTACAATAAGAGGGATGATAAGAGTTAAGTAGGCTTTAAGAGGAAAGATTATGAGTTCTGTTTTGGATGTTTTATATTTAAGATGTTTCCTAGATATCCAGTTTGAGATGTCTGAAAGGCAATTAGAATGTGAGTTTGGAGATAAGTTGAGAGACTGGAGCAAGATAGGTAAATCTGAGACTCATCAACCAACAGAATAGTACATTTAGAGGACATGATCTACATGAGGATCCAGCAGAGACTGAGAAGGAGTAATTAGATAGGTAGGGGGAGTATCAGGATAGAATGATGTAACAAAAACCTAGAATGAAGAGATTATCAAAGAGAAGATAATCAACTTTGTCAAAAGTTTAAAGAGGTCAAAGAAAATAAGAATTAAGAAGAGGCCATTGGATCTGGCAATTACCCAAGATCATTAGTAACTTGAAAGCAGTTTTGGCTCAATGATGAGGTCAGAATATAAAGTGTTAACTAAGACAGTGAAAGGAAAATGACATAGTTTTCAAGGAATAAAACCACAAAGAACATAAAAGATATAGAATGATATGAAGAATGGAAAGATCAAGTAATGTTTTTTGAGGATGAGGGAGAAATTGACAACTTTGTAGTAAGCAAGGATGGAACCACAGGGAGAGATTGAAAATTAAAGATAGAGAACATGTAACAGAGATGGAAATCTGGTGAAGGACATAGGATGGGATAGGATGATTCGTGCAGGCACAAGACTAAGGCCACCTTTTCATGTGAGACAAGGTTGAAGGAGACAGTGACAGAAGATAAATGAGTAATATAAGATGAAGAAAAGAGAAGAAGAGGGAGCTCATGGAGAATAGTCTCATTTTTTCTGTAAAATGTAGGGAAAAGTTCTTAGCTGAGAGGAAATGGGTGGGAAGAGAGCCATGGAAGGCTTTAGGATGGATGAAAAGATTTGGAAGAGCTACTGTGGAGAGAAGAGTTGATAAGAGCTATTGAGTAAGACTGCCTATAATTACTTAGGGCTCATTTGAAGTTTGATAGATAAATTTTTGTGGACCCAGTGACAACAGTTGCATCATTTTCTCTACTTTTGGTGGATAGCATGTGTATAGAAAAGAAAGTGGCAGATGGTTAGAGTGATCTAAGGCTAAGATTTAGCAGGGCATAATTGTGATATGATAACAGGACTAGGGACTCAAGAGAAAAGGACAGGGTAGAGCTCAATTAGTTCATCAAGGGATCAATATGAGGAAAAGAGAAGAGAGTGACCATTATAAGGATGATAGCCTGGGCAAGAAGAATTGAAGATCACAGTGTAGATGAAGGATAGGGTTTGATAAGGGAAGACAGAGATATGGAAAACCAATAGATTGTGATCAAATAAAGGGATTTCAAAATCCTTTAACTTAGAGGTGTTATATCTGTGAATGATGGGAAATCAAGGGTATGAGTATCTTTGCTGCTAGCTGAAATAGGATGGAAAATAAAGTCATAAGTGAGTAGGTTGAACAATTGAGTGTTTAAGGTATTTGAGAGAGAATCAATGTACTTTGAAGTCCATTAGTATGTAGGCAGGAGTTGGAGAAGAGAGAAAAACTGAGACAGGTTAATGACCTCATTGAGGAAGGAAGGGCAGTATCCTGGAGACTGTACTGAGTTCTATAGAGAGAATTGCCCAGATTTGTTTAGGAAGTGAGTAGGAATTGCATGAGCCTCAAATTGCATGAACATCAAAGAGATATGATTGAGTAATAGAGGTAAGGGACAATCTAAAAGTAGCAGTGGTGAACAAGAGGAACAAAGTAAAAACTCCCCTACTTTGACCAAAGAACCAAGAAGGATGAGTGAAGGTACATCTGGTACTAGAAAGGGTGTCCAGGGAGGCTGTGTTCTCAGGAAGAAGCCAGGTTTCACTTAATAAGTAAAAGATGGAAGGAGAGAGAAAAGAAAAGATTATTATGAAGGAAAGTTTATTGCCTTTGGAACAGGCACTCTAGAAGGCACAGCAGAAGAGATGGGTAGTGTTTGGAAATTCAGAATGGAAAAGTTGAGAGAGAAAGGAACAAAGAATCATATGTGATAAATGGAAAGTGAGATTTAGATGATATCTTACATGGATTCAGAATCACTGAGGTGTGTAGGGTATGACCAGGTATAAGAATGTTCATCATTGAGTGGAAGGTGTACAAGAAACTGAGAATAGAATATAAAAAAGTGAAAATAGAACGAGTACAAGATAGCAAGCAGATAATTAGGTAGAAGGCCCCATTTCACTACTCTTCTTTTCCAAAACTAAAAATTAGGCAAGAAACTGTACAGCAAGAGACTCAAGTTGAAACTGTGCAGCAATCCCATTCCCCACCTACTATCTAGCAAAGCAGGAGATGAATGATTTGAGATTAAAGAGGCTGTCTGTCATTTTAGGTTTTACATATACCAGTTGGGAGATCTGGCAGCGCAACAAGAGGAAGAAGTCTCCTTTTGCCCTTATGCTGCCATAGATGGAAGTCACTGTTGGCTGCTAGAAGCCTTCCCTTAGGCAAAACATGCAACAGGAGATTAAACAGGGAATTCCTCAATCAGAGAAAGGTCTAACTCCACAAAAGGATGTTTCTAGGTTTTCCTTGGAAAAGAAGCCCATTTTTTCACGTGAGACAAGGGTGAAGGTGAAGAAAGAGAGAGAAGGCATCTAAATGATGAGTTGAAGATGGAGAAAGATAAAACAATATCTTCAGTTTTTTCAGTGAACTAAGAGACAAGAGGGGCAGCTAGGTGGTGCGGTGGATAGAGTACCAGCCCTGAAGTCAGGAGGACCTGAATTCAAATCTGGTCTTAGACACTTAACACTTCCTAGATATGTGACCCTGGGCAAGTCACTTAATCCCAATTGCCTCAGGAAAAAATAAAAGGAGATAAGATTCTCATATAAAAACAAATTCTCTAATATAAAAAACAAATAAACAATAGTGTAGGGAGCGTCAAGGACATAAATATACTTAACTTATGAGATCAACCCATCTTTTTTTTTTTTTTTACCATATTTCTAATCTCCAGATAACTTCCTCTACTCCTTAGAACCTAGGTTATCTGATCCCACTAAGAGAACTGGACAAAAGGAAAAAGGGATTAAGACTTAATTTATTTTAACAAACAGAAACATAGGAGACTCAATTAGATAAGGATAAGAGTACAGAAAACAAGATAAATCCAGTTATTAAAACAAATTCCTATATTTTTAGGACTTCTGTTATAAAGTGAAAAATTTCTTACTTGTCCTTTGTCTAACATTATTTAAAAGATAAACTGAGACTCAGAAACATTAAATGACTAGACCCAAATCACACAAATAGTAAGGAGCAGAGCTAGTATTGGAACCCTAGAGTTCTGAGTTCCAGTACATTCCTGTTTCCAGTGAACAATGATATAATGGTGCCTCTTAAAATACTGGATTATTTGAATCAAAAAGATTATTAGAGAGACAGTCATAGATAATTTTGAAAATTCAATTAACTGGTTTGTTTACCATAAAAGTTTGAACAAAGTTTTATTTCAATTACAGAATTCTGCCACTGCAACAAGTTTGACTTTGTTTCTTTGTTTCTGAAAATCCACCTATAATTTTCTTCAAAAATATGAAATCTAATTTTTCTAGGACCAGCGACTTGAATTCATATGTGATGCAATGGAAACAATAATGTACATGGGGAAGGGATAAAACCCAACAGCAGACAAACCTGAATTTTGATTTTGACTTGCAGCTTTCTAGGGAGCCTTGGAAAAGTCATTTAATTGAATCTCAATTTCTTTTCTATACAATAGGGATAGTGATAATTATTTTATCTCTCTTACACTATCACCTAAGAGATCAAATGAGATGAGAGGTAGTATTAATTTGAAAAGTAAAAAAAAAATTATTTTCTCAGTTCAAGAGATGCTTTACAACCAAAATATTGTAGAGAAGAGGTTTAAAAAACATGCAATACAGTCCTCAACACTCCTGAGTATTGCCCAAACCAGATTAAAATATAATTGAGAAATATTTAACAAAATAAAATGTAAATACAAGAAAACATAGATGTTAATATGTGGTTTTCTAAATTCACATGTTCCCCATAGAGTTCCTTAGCATGGGTTAGTAACCCCTTTCTATTTGAGTTTGACATCTATTTGAGTTTGAGTGTAGAGGGCTATCTAAGGTAGAAACTAAAGATTGCTCTTGGGCACTAAGTATGTAGCCCCGTTATTCTCTCCCCAAATCTCCATTCCTTTTACAACATTGTAACCATTGCCTTAACCTATAAAGGAAAGATCAACTATATTCTCAGTTTTCCCCAGAACTTTAAAATCTTTATGAATATTTTTCAGATTTCTTCTGTTTTAGAAACATAGACTTTTAGTCTTAAACAACACTTTGGTGAACCAATCCTTCTAAATGGGGAAACTGAGACCCATAAAGGTAAAATCACTTACTTCAGCATCGTGTGGCTAGCTAAAATTGAGTATAGACTCCAAATTTCATGAATCAGAATCCAGTTCCTTTTTTCAATCATTTCATGAAAATAAAGTTCTCTCTTCCACAGTGTGACATAACAGTAGTCAGCTATCTATATATCTGCTGAATTTTGGAAAGATCTCCATTAAATCCTAGATATTTAAATACACCAGATATGTGTGTATATCTTGATCTGATGGGTCAAGTCTCCACCCTCACACCACTCCTATATATTGGATGATGTCCCATGGAAATCCCTATTGCTCATTTTGTAGTGTTCACTTTACATGTGCTATCCAACATTTCTGAGAATTCTGAACAAGGTTGTTCATGGGTTTAATATCACATTAAATGACTGTAATACTTAAATCATTATCTTCAGATGCTTATTGAATGGAATCCTACTATCTGATAGAGGCTTCTTAGAATTTTAGTTAGAAATTATCTCTGCCCTCAAGGAACTTATATTCTGAGATTTTAGTAAAAGAGAGTGGGGAAAAAAATCTTTAGTAATACTTTTCAAAAAGAGCTCTATAAAAATGTGGTGGTCTCAGATGAGAAGGATGTGTGTGTGTGTGTGTGTGTGTGTGTGTGTGTGTGTGTGTGTGTGTTTGCTTTAAGTCAGAAAAAGTATCAACTAGCTAGGTATTAATTATTTTCCCACCTGCCCAGTAGGTGTCAGTGTAAGACAATGCTATCAGATGTGGTCAAAATTTAATTAGGAAACAAAAATAAAGGAAAACAAACTAGAAGATATAAACATGGTTGCAAAAGGAAGTGTACTCCTTTTGATTATTTAAATAATAAGCTGACTTTAATAAAGAAAACATTTTGGAGCGGATAAGAGCTCTGGACTTAAATAAAATAATATCTTATCTCTTACAGTAGCTTTGTGACTGTCAGGAAGTCATTTCACTGGAACCTCAGTTTTTCCATCTGCTAAGTGGGGCCATAATACTTGATGATTTTACTGGATTGTTGTGAAGTCATTCTTTTGGAGGCCTTAAAATGCAATATGAACCTGATTTTTCCTTATTATTTATCATAATGACCTATTTATTGAAAAATTAAATGTAGAAGACCAGCAGAGCTAACTCTAAGGGTAAACTAAGGAGATGATATTAGGATTAGTGCTGGGAACACAGCACACAGACAGAATATTTTAAATATTCCTTTTGTACTTTTCTTTATTTCTTTTTGTCTGAGCAATATTTATTGATATTTCACTCTACAGACTCTAGTTTTCCATCATGGACAAATACATTTACATTGCATTTTTTTTCAACATCTGTTTACTGTGTCCATCTCTCTGACATTCATGATCATTTGCCCTAAATTTGTCTTCAACAACATCCATCTTTTTTTAATGTCCACACTCTGCCTTATTGGTTCATTTGTCAACCATGATATGTTTCTTGTTAGCCTTTTTCTTTCTTGAATCTTGGTGTCAAGAGAGATAGAGTCTTGGCCAATTCATTCCAACAAGCATTTGTTCTGAATCAAATGGAATTTCTCAAGTTATTTTTTATCTCTTCCCCAGCTTTCTAATTCTCTCCTTGTTGCTAAATCCTTCCTTAGATAGAACCACATAAGCATGCACTGATGAGTGAAAAGAAGAATAGAGACTATTGGGAACCCCCTGGTAAACAAACAGGAATAATGCTGCCTGTGAAGAGCAACATAGTTAACTGAATATTCTACATTGTCAAATCTCTCCAGTAGAGAGACGCCAAGAAACAAGGTCAACTCAATCTTACCTGGGTCCAGGTATGGGGCCAGAGGATCAGGTAGTTCTATTAAAGTGAGGAAGGCCAGTAAGTGACACCTGAATTGGTTATAACCATGACTGGGTACAAGCAACAGTTGCAAGGGGACCATTGAGAACTCTTCCTCTACATACCTCCCTTCACACTTTTTCTCTCCTTCTCTCCCTTTCTCTCTCCCTCCTTCCACCTCCCCTCTATCTATCTCTCTCCCCCCAGTAAAAAGCATTTCTGCTCTCTCCAGTAGGAGTGGAGAGAAATGGTATTATATTTAAGGAAGATCCTACTGCAAAGATAGAATATACTCTATCTTCTGATTGGTGGTTTCTGTATGGTGTACTCCCAGGGATTGTTTTACACATTTTTGGGATACATTCACCCCACTTGGGAGACCACTGATCTACTCCCATACTTAAACAATAATCCCCTCTACAATATATCTCAATGTTCAGCCTTTGCTTAAAAACCTCTAATGAAGGGAAATTAATGACTTTCCAAAGTAATCAAATTCAGGTTCAGTAACGCATTCAGGTAATCCTTCATAGTTTTTATTTAAATCATACCTAAATTTGCCTCTGTGCAATTTCTAACCACTATTCCTGTTTTTCTTTGTGACTAAGTAAAATAAGTTGGGTTTTATTTCCATCTTATACATGCTAACTCATCAAGTATGTGAGGACAGCTGTCATGTGCCTACCCCCCCCCCACACACACACATATACACACACACATTTCCACAAATACATTGAAAAATCTTTGAAGACAGGGACTTTGTTTTCACTATATCTCTCTGCCATGCTCATATGGGGCCTTCCACATGGCAGACACTCCATAAATACTTCCTGATTTATTCTAATTCCTTTTTGGTCTTCCTAACTCTCTCTTTACTTTTCCAGAATATTTCACTTATTGTGAGAAAACTAATCTTTCTCTTTTATGCCTTAGATCGCCATCTGAGATATATTCCTAAATACCCAAATTCTAAGCTACTCTTTGTCCTATTCTCTTTTAAATCAGTCATTCAATCAGTAAGCATGTATTAAGTGCCTACTATGTGCCAGGCATGTGCTAAGTGCTAAAAGATACAAAGAAAGATAAATGTCTAAGAGCTCACGTTCCAGGAGGGGAAATGGCATGCAAACCACTATGTATTAACAAGATAATTCTCTCTTTTCCTACAGTTACCTAGCAGTTTTGCAGTGTCTTTCTTGCTGCCTCTCTTTTTTATACATCCTGAAAGTTTTCCTCTTTGGGGTGAAAAATCAGTAATACTCTTTCCCAACTCCCTTTCTTTTTCTGAGAAGCCTTGAGAAACAACAACAGTATTGCAATCTTCCCCAAAGGAGGGGAAATGTCCAGGAGGAGGGCCTCAAAAGATAAAGGCAATTTTGAAAGAAAATAAGCTGTTGTTCTTAACCATTAGGTCTTCAGTTGGTAGTTTTTCTGTCTGTGCTTGTGTCACTTAGAGTGCAAGTTGTTGGTTTTCTTTAAATATACATATATATTTTTTACTTGATCCCTGGTATATTTGTCAGGTTCCCATCAGTGAGAATGTTCATGAAGTTCATTTTCTGTCAAGAATTTATAGAAAATATTGTGGAAATATATAACAAAATATGCATTATTAACTGAACTGCCCTGTATCAAAATGACAAGATTGCAGATATTTTAGATCTGGATATTTATTTTGTAACTACAGGGGCCATAGCCTTCCCTGCAGTATTTAGTTGGTTTCCTAATTTCCCTGAAAACCAGATTTTTAAATTTACTTGGAAAGAAAAAGAAATTATAAACTTAGAAAAATACACTGCTTGATTTTCAAAAGACATGAAAAATATTCAAGAAATGTTTACGAAATAAAGACATCGTTTTAAGACAACTTAGTAGCTAGAGTCTGGATTTTAAAGTGCTGTGAAATGGATAGCATGGATGGGGGTACAGAATGAGGAAGACCTGAATTCAAATTCTGCCACTGCCTCTGAATGACTATGGTCAAGTACTAAATTTCCCTGAGCCTCAGCTGAAAACAGTTATACTACTAATCTTATAGAGTTGTTGTGAACTTCAAATTAATTAATGCTAAGTAATTTTTCAAGCCTTAAAGTGCTAAATAAATGGCAATTATTATTGATATTTAAAGTATATGTGTCCCCTGGGACTTGCTTAAACTGTTACATTTGTTCAACATCCTCATTTCATACCCTCCATACATAATACATCTCCCCATCTCAGGCAGACATTGCCTTTTGCCCCCTGGTGTCTTCACCTCAACAAAATCTACTGTCAGGAAAAGATTCAGAAAACCCAAGTTCAGAGGCCAAATCCTCAATTAAGGCTCCCTGTTTTCTTTAGTCACTAGTGATCTTATCATTCAAATTCATAGTATTTAATTCTTCTTATATGTATTTATCCTATGCAAATTTGTATTTGAATTTATGTTTTACCATCTCCTACTAGATTAGAAATTCCTTAAAAGCAGTAATTCTTTCTCATTTATTATTATCCGTCCTCTGTGTGAATTAATTGTACATAGAAGACATTTAATATGTGTTTTTTGAGTGAAGGATTTGCTAAGCTGTAAACAACTATTAAAAACCAGTATGTTAATTTTATCAGGGAATTTATATTTTAGGAGAGGATAGAAATCTTAAGCCAAAGGTGAGTGTCTTCTTGGAATTTCTGAGTTAGGATATGGGGGATAGTATTTGAAACTCTTGGCATTCCACCTTTACTGGAATACAAGAAGAATCCTGTCTAATCAGACTTTTTTCTTACTGTTTAAGCCAATATCTTGAAAGTGATTATCTAGGTTGCATCTTTCTCCATCTTTTACTTATGTAAAATTAACAGGAGCAGGGAAAAATGAAACACTTGTTAATTCTTATGAATGTTTGTCAGTTATTCAAACTCAAGAGATCCTAAGTAGACAATCACCAAAAATTAAATATGAAACTAATAATATAACTCTGACCAAGCACACCCTGTGTAGAGAATAATAGATGTTTGGACAGCTTCTGTATAATGTAATCAGTTACTTTTCTCTGGATCTCAGAATTCCTTTAGCATAAAAGACTGTATAATTAGGGAGAGATGGGGGAGGTTTCAAAATTTTAACCAGACTTTTGTAAATTATTCTAGGATCTGAATTTCCTAGTAACCTGAAAAACAAAACAAAACAAACCCTAACATTTGCAAGTTTTCTAGGCTTTGCAATATGATTTCTTTGTAAACGAGACCAGAAGGTTTTCTGATTATTGTTACTCAACCTCTTTCCATTTATTCATTTAAACAAATATTTGTGAAAAGTTTGCTCTATGTATTTCATTGAGCTACATTCAGAAGAGAGGGGCTATTGTACCTTGACACAATGTAGCAGAAAGAACAGAAGATTGGGATGAAGTAGAACAGTGCCCTTGTCCTAACTGAACTATAATTGAGAGCTGTGATCACCTCAGACAAGCCATTTTAATCACTCTGGGTCTGGTTTTCTTATCTCCAAAATGAAGGGATTGGGCTAAGTGACTTTTAAAGGATTTTACGGTTCTAATACTCTGCTAAACATTTATCAAATAACCTAATTTGTTCATAAGGAAAACATGATAAGGGGTGCTAACTAGTATAAGCCTTCTGGGGGCATTTGGAATATTACTACATTGGAGCATTATGTCATGGATACTCATAGTAAGTCCCTTCTCTCCCTAGACTCCTTAAATATGTTTGAGCTGACAAAGCAAATACTAGGAAGTAGACAAAGCATTCATCTTTGTGCTCTTTCTTTTCTTAGGCAGTTACCATTTCCCTAGAGACCCCCAATAAGGAAGAACTACAGAAGGGGACATGGGGATCTGAAGAACAATCCACTTCTATTAAACAAACTGGCTATATACTGAATTTGTTTTCTAAGATCCTCTTCTTAGTATACCAGAAGGAAGAAATGAATGAATGAAATAAGTATTAAATGCCTACTATGTGCCAGACACTGTGCTAAGTGTTCCACAAATTTTTTCTCATCTGATCCTTACAATAATCCTAATAGTAAATGTTATTATTATCCCCATTTAACAATTGATGAAATTGAAACAGACAGGGGTTAAGTAACTTGCTCTGAGGCTCATAACTTCTAAACTATCTTTGAATTCAAGTCTTTCTGACTCTAGGTCCAGCAAGCTCTCTGACCATTCCATCACTTAGCTGCCTGAAGTCTTTCAGTTTTCCACATTCTCGGTTACTGAATGACTGAGTTGTATATCATCATCAGACCAACCAACATGGCAAACTAAACAATTATAATTTTTATTGGATGTCTCAATGTTGATATCAAATAACTCAGCTAATGATATTGGTAGGATAGATAAGAATGATATCCTCTAACCACATTTATATGTGCCCAATAACTATTTAATATTTTTTCACATTGTTCTTCTCCTGAGCTAATTTCTTCATTTTATCCTGGAGATTTTTGTTCTCCTTGGTAGTAATAATTACAGTAAAATTAATCAAGAAGACTTATTGTGTGACTGCTCCTATATCCAAGTCAAATGGAATTAGATTCAGTGCTTATAAAGGTAGAGACATCTAGGCATTTAATTAAAGGCAATACTTTCTTCCTGTAGATTTGTTCTTGTAATCAGAAATACTGATTCAGTGCTTTTAATCATCTTTGATTGCATCTTATTCTGTTAATTTTCTCTTAGGGTTCTTAGGCGACATCTCATTCCATTCATTGTAGAGGCTCTTTTGAATTGACTGACAGAAATCTTGTGTGTACAGAAAGCATCCATTAGAAATAATATTTAGCCATGGCCAATATGGGAATTTGTTTTGCCCGACTATGCATATTTGTTACAAGAGTTTGATTTTATTTCTTATTTTTTAAGTAGCAGAGAAATAAGATAGGAAGAAAAGAAACTCCTAATTTAAAAAATTAATTAAAAATAAATAAAACCTAAATTATGCATATTTTGAGTTGTCATATATCCATTGTGTGACTTACTAACTCCAGGAATTTTTTTAAATGCAAAATTCATTCTAAAAGACAAGTAAATTTGCACCTGCAAATTTCTATAACATAGAAGTAATGTAAATGTTTTCTACTCAATGGTATTTGTAAAGTACTTTATTCACAACCTTGTCCCAGGTATTGTGTTTGTTTCTTTGGTACAAGTGATATTAGTGGTATGCTGAAGCCAGCTAAAGCAAATTGTTAAGTTTTCAGAGTGGGGATTAACACCTTTGACAGAAATCAGCAAACTACAAATCAAGGCTTGATTTTTTTGTTTTGTTGATTGTCCAGACTAAAAAAATGATAGCTAAAATGATAGCTGTTAATACAGATTAAACTTTAAAGCATGTCTTGTATATTTGTTTTTTCTTTCTTTCAGAAAACTGGTGTTACATATTTATCAACACATTACCACCTCCATCCTTGGATTATAAAATCACATTCACTGTATGTTAGGAGTTTGCAATATTGCTAAAGAGACAAAACACGGGCATTTGAAATGAGTTAAACAAAGTTTGTCAGGATAAAGGATATCACACCACAGCTAAGAGAGAGAGAAAGTGAGAGGGGAGAGAGAGGGAGTGAAACAGGGACAAGGACAGGGATAGGGACAGGGAGAGTGAGAAAGGGGTAGCGAGAGGGAGAGGCAGAGATTAGAACACTGGGGAAATGGAAGAAATAATAATAATAGAGGAAAATAAAGAATTGTAGAAACTCATGGGAATATCAATCAAGTAGAAATGGTATCTAATCAAATGATATTTTATTTGGTTTCTTAATATTGTATTTTTCTAATTATATGTAAAAGCAACTTTAACATTAATTTTTAAAAATATTGACTCTTTACCCTCATCAAGAAGGCAGGAATTTGAAATAGGTCATTCTTGTATAGTCATGTAAAATATATTTCCATATAGTCATGTAGTGATAGAAAACACAAACAAAAAAAAGGAAAAATAAAGAAAATTTTAACAATATGTTTTTATCTGCATTCATATTCCATTTGTTCTTTCTCTGGAGGGGCATAACATTTTTTCATCCCAATGCTTTTGGAATTATCTTAGATCAATGTATTGCTAACACTAGCTAATTCATTCACAAAATTTCTCTTACTGTGCACAATATTCTCCTGATTCTTCTTACTTCTCTATGCATCAGTTTAATAAGTCTTTTTAGGTTTTTTTTTTTTAATCATCCTGCTTGACATTTCTTATAGCACAAAACTATTGCATCACAATAATATGCCACAATTAGTTCAGACATTCTCCAACTGATGGGCATTCACTCAATTTTTAATTTTTTGTCATCACAAAAGAGCTTCTATAAATATTTCTGAACATACAAATACTTTTCCTCCAAGCTGAAAGATAATTTCTGAATGCCAATATTTAATCTGGTTCCTTTAGCAAAGGGAAGGAGCAAAAAGCATAGGGAGTAAGGGACAATCTGTATAGAGAGAGACAACACTGAAGGGGGGTGGGGCATACCAACAGTATCAAAAAAACTACTTACTCTCAATTACAGGAAAGGATATGTATAAGACTTTAAGGTAAATGAGTGACCAAAATCTGATAACTGGGAAAGACATTCTGAGTAAGATTTTGAAATAAAGAGTAGATATAAATTACAAAAGTAGGAAATTAAGGGTTTTCCAAGTAAATGCAACAAACACAGGTGAATCTTTAAAAAAATTTAGTAATAAAAGAATAATTTTGATAACTTGCAGGATTATTTGAGTTGAGAGAAAGATTTTGTCCAAAAAGTGAAGAGCTAACATGTTTGAGGACAGAAGAAAAGATGGGGGAGAAAGAGAGGAAATGAGGGGAAGGAGCAGGGGGAAAAGGGGAGAGAAAGAGAGAGAGACAGAGAGAAACAGACAGAGACAGAGACAGAGAGAGATAGAGACAGAGACAGAGAAAGAGAGAGAGATTGAAGATTTGAGTTTGGGTTAGTGATTTAAGGCAAACTTCCACTGTGCATATGAATTGGATAATTAGACTGGCAAAAAAGAAGAAAAACCCCTTTCTCTAAAAAAATAAATAGATGGATGAATAGAGAGATACATTTAGAGATTGAGAAGATTTTTTTCATTCTAGAATTTGAGGTAGAAATAGATGCAAGGGAGACAGAAATACATGGAGGAATTAATAGTGGAGAACTTCAAGCTCAATAAATATGATGGGAAATCATCTGCTAAGACTAATATATTGTTTGGGAATGATTTAATGAGTGGAATAGCCAATGTAGGGAACACATTCAGTGAATCCAATATTCCCTTAAACTTTCTCATACTTTTCTATCCTTCATTGCCAAATTTATTCATCAACAAGAAAAGTCTTATGCAAATAGGCTTGATATCTAGGGAACAGTACTTAGTACACTTTCGTTTCTGCTAATGGAGATGGTAATGAACCTTTAGTCAAAGCCCCATTTCTATCACTATCCTTGGAGCTCATTGAGTTTTCTTATTACAACAAAATATACTTGCTTAAAGTAGGGGAAATACAAACAATTTAGAAAATTGACATTAAGATATAGAATTCCACAGGGCTTCAACATGGATTCCAACACTGGAAGTTTTTTGAGTGGGGTATTAGAGGTTAAATACAGTATCTACCTCCATATTTACTATTTATACAAACCACGATGGCTCCAAAATGCCAGATACTACACAATATTCCTTCTTAGTGAAACTGTGTCTTTCTTTCCATATTTTTCTCTCTTTCTCTTTTCCTTCTTAGAACTTCCCCTCTTCTATTTTCCTTCTTTTTCCTGGTGAAATTATTGTTCTTATCATCTATGCCTATGTGACTAGTTTTTATCTTCCTACTTTTCAAAAAGATCAAAAGTGAGAGAATATGCAGATACATCTTAAGTAAGTGGTCTCAAGCCCAGAAAGAACTCATGGAAAAATTCAAAAAAAAAAAAAAGAGCTTAAAAATCATATAAGAAAGGTAGAGGAGAAAATAAGGAAAGAAATAAAAGTTATACAAGAGAATTACAAAAGAAAGTCAATAGCCTGGAAAAAAAGAAAATAACTGCTTAAAAAGTAGAGTTGGTCAAATGGGAAAAGAAATATAAAAATTCCACTGAAGAAAACAAATGCTTTAAAAGTGCAATTGGTCAAATAGAAAAGGAAGAACAAAAGCTAATTGAGGAAAACAACACCTTAAAAGTTAGAATTGGACAAGTGGAAGCTAATGACTCCATGAAACATCAAAAATCAACCAGATAAATTCAAAAGAATGAAAAAAAATAGAAGAAAATGTAAAATATCTAATTGGAAAAAAGAGGATGTGGAAAATAGATACTGAATCATTGGAGTACCTGAAAGCCATAATCAAAAGAAGGACATGAACAATATCTTTTAAGAAATTTGCCTGATATCCTGGAACCAAAGGGGAAAGGCATTGAAAGGATTCATCAATCACCTCAGGAAAGAGATTCCCTCACCTCCCAAAAAATAACACCCAACTCCAAGGAACATTACAGCCAAATACAGAACTATCAGGTCAAGGAAAAAATACTGCAAGTTTCCAGAAAGAAACAATTCAAATATCAGGGAAACACAATTAGAATTGCCTAGGATTTAGCAGACTGAGGTCATGGAACATGATATTGGAGAAAATAAAGGAGTTAGAACTACAATTAAGAATAATCTATCTACCTGGTAAAATTTAGCATAATACTTCAAATGATAAATTGGTCATTCAATGAAATAGTAGGATTTGAAACTTTCTTTCTTTTTTTCCCCCTAAAGTCACACAGCTAGGAAGTGTTAAATGTCTGAGGCCAGCTTTGAACTAAGGTCCTCCTGACTCTAGGGCTGGTGCTCTATTCACTGCGCCATTTAGATGCTCCTGATTTCAAACTTTCTTAAAGAAGTAACCAGAACTGAACAAAAAATGTGATCTCCATTATCAAGATCCAAGAGAAGCTTAAAAAGAGAAAAAGAGAAAACAGAACAATGAATTCCATGGAGCAATGCTATTTACGTACATATTTCCCTACATGGGAAAATGATACTTGTAATTTTAAAAATTGTACCACTAATAGTATAGCTAGGAGAAATATACATAGACAGAGGGTATAAGTATAAGCTGAGTTTGAGGGAATGACATAAAAAATAACTAAGGGATAAGAAAGAGGAATATATTACAGAGAGGAGGAACAGGTAGAATGGGGTAAATTATTTCCCACAAAGAGATATGAAAAACATATTACAGTAGAGGAAGTAATATATACAATCAACTAAATGTAGAAATCTATCTTTCCCAACAGTTAAGAAGGAGGGGAAGAAATCAAATAAAGGGGGCTGGTGGAGGGTAGATTTGATGAGGTAGTAGACATAAGCAAAACAGTGGTGAGGTGGGAAAGGGTGAAAGGAGAGAGAGAACAAAGAGAAGGAAAAATAAAATGGAGGGAAATACAGTAGTAATCATCACTATGAATGCAAATGAGATGAAGTCTCCCATAAAAAGGAAATGCATAGTGGACAAAAAACCAGAATCCTACAATATGTTGTTTACAAGAAATGCACTTGAAGCAGAGAGACACAAACTTTTTAAGAGTAAAAGTAAGGGGCTAGAGAAAAATCTATTATGCTTCAGCTGAAGAAAAAAAAAAGCATAGCAATTCTGGTCTTAGACAAAGCAAAAGTAACAATATATCTAATTAAAAGAGATAAGGAAGGAAACTATCTCTTACTAAAAGGTACCATAAATAGTGAAGTAATATTAATACTAAGCATATTTGCACTAAATGGAATAGAATTCAAATTCTTTAAATAGTATTTTATTTTTCCAAATACATTCAAAGTTAGTTTTCAATATTCACTTTTGCAAAACCTCCAAATTTTTCTCCCTCTCTTCTTTTCTCCTCCCTTTCCCTAGATAGCAAGCAATCCAATATAGATAAAACATGTACAATTCTTCTAAATATATGTCCATATTAGTGATGCTACACAAGAAAAGTAAGACCAAAAGAGAAAAACACAAGAAAGAAAAAAAACAACCAAAAAAGGTGAAAATATTATACTTTGATCCACATTCCATCTTCATAATTCTCTCTCTGGATGCAGATGGATCTTTTCATTACATGTTTTTGGAACTGCCTTGAATCACTTCATTGTTGAAAAGAATCAAGTCCATCACAATTGATCATCACATATCTTGCTGTTACTATGCACAATGTTCTTTTGGTTCTTCATAAAATCCAAATTCTTAAAGGGGAAGATAAGTGAGTTACAAATCTATGACCAAACAAGATAGAAAAGATTATTAAATGCAAAATGGATAATTTTGATAATATTCAATTTAAAAGCTTTTGTACAAATAAATCCAATGCAACCAAGATTAGAAGAAAAACAGAAAGCTGGAAAACAATCCTAACAATGGTGTCTCTGATAAAGAGCTCATTTCTCAAATATGTAGAGAACTGAATTGATAAAAATGCAAGCTACTCCCCAATTGATAAGTGGTAAAAGAATATGAACAGGCAGTTTTCAGATGAAATCAAAGCACATGAAAAAGTGCTCTAAATCACTTTTGATTAGAAAAATACAGATTAAAACAATTCTGAGGTACCATCTCACACTCTCAGATTGGTTATGTGACAAAAAAGGAAAATTTAACTATTGGAGTGGATAGTGGGAAATTGGGACAACAATGCACTATTGGTGGAGTTGTGAAGTGAGCCAACCATTCTGGAGAGCAATGTGAGACTATGCCTAAAGAGCAACCAAACGGCATATCTTTTTGTCCAGTAATACCACTATTAGGTCTGTATTCCAAAGAAAACATAAAAAAGAAAAAGAATCTATTCATGCAAAAATATTTACAATATTCCTTTTTAAGATAGCAAAATATTGGAAATTGAGAGGATACTCATCAATTGCAAAATGGCTGAAAAAGCTATGGCATATGAATGAAATGGAATACCATTATGCAATAATAAATAATGAACAGGCAAATTTCAGAAAAACCTGGAAAAACTTGTATGAACGGATGCAAATAAAAAAACAAGGAATACATTGGATGTAGTATCAGCAACATTGCCTGATGATCAACTATATATGAGACAGTTCTTCTCAGCAACACAATGATCCAAGACAAGTACAAATTACTCTCAAAGGAAAAGTCTATCCACATCCATATAAAGGATTGATGGACTCTGAATGTAGACTGAAGCATACTTTTTCCATTTACGTTATTCTTTTTTTTTTCTGTTTTTTTTTTCTTTTGATCTGTTTCTTCTTTCATAACTATAACACATATATAATCTGTACCAAATTGCCTACCAGAGATAGGAGGAAAAAAATTTGAAACTGAAAAGCTTGTAAAAATAAAAGCTAAAATTATCTTGACAAGGAATTGGGGGCAATTTTTAAAAACTACTTTTTAAAAGTTTAGAATTTAAGCTCTCTGGGGGCAGGTTCTTGTTTCAGACTTTGTGAATCCATTTGGTATTGGATAGATACTGGAGTCAGTCTGCCATTCCCTTCCCCACTTCATTTTGCAGATGAGGAACTGAGGCAAACAGGGTTAAATGACTTGCCCAGGCTGGACAAGCAGTAAATGTTTGAGGCAGATTTAAATGGAAAAATGAGTATTCTTGATTCCAGGGCCAGCACTCTTCCACTGTGACATTTAACTGTCCTTTGAGGACAGGTATTACCTTTTTTTTTTTTTAAATATTTGTAACCTTATCATTATAAACAGAGTTTGGCATATATGAAAGAATTAGTGCTTGCTTAATAAATACTTTTTAATTTCATTCAGATCCCTGTGAGTATCCCTCAGCCAAAGCAGATCTGTACTTGCTATGCAATTTATAGTTTTAGAGAGTTGACTCATGTTGTTGAATAATTAAATACAAATTTTTACTACTCTCAATCTTCAGATTTACTATTAAACGTTTATGACATTTTCTTTGGTAGTTCCAGAAGTTTGATGGTAGAACTAAGTAACAGTTCTTTCCTTATTCTATGTCAATCAAATATATATTTCTCAATTCCTTATCCACTGAGCTCTCAAAAAATGTACACTATGTTGAAAAAATATGCAATTTGAGATCCTTATCCATCTAAGCAATAGAGTTTTGACATGTACAGCTGGTTCTCATTTTCTTTTGTCTTCCCAAAATTATAGCTTTGGTTCATTTAGAAATAGATACAAAAGATTTAAAAGACCTTTTAAATTTGATATCTATTGTTACCATGATCAAGAATGGTCCATTATTGGGATATAATAGAAATAGAATGCTTTTTTTTCTTCTGAGTGCTTTGTATGAAAGAACTAACTGAGTTCATTTCCAGGATTGCCACAGCGTCTATTGACAATGCTGCTGTCTACTCAGCACCTATGTGTGGAGCTTCGAACACATTAGGCAATCAATAAATATCTCTGTATTTGTTTTGTAGATTTGATTTACTCCAAAGCAATTGCTTGGAATTTTTAAAAATGTGCTAATTATTCTGTTTTATTAGAAATGAGGAATGGAGTGATATTTGCCATTTGAAAAAAAAAGCACAAGATTAATAAATTGTCACAAATATCTTGGTGAAAGTTTCAAAAGAAATTTTTTTTTTTAAAAAGCCATCCCTTGAATACTACTAATAATTTTCAACTAGAAAAGTATTAATAATTTAACAGATCTAATTTGGCTATCTAGAATTGAATGAATGAATAAAAATGGTTTTATCTTACTATCATTTTGTTAAGCATTAATTACCACTGCTATTGCAAAGAATGAAGGATACAAATATAAGAGCAAAAATAATCTACTCCCTCAAACAGCTTATATTTTAAAAGGGGAGATGATAATACAAAAATGTGATCTCCTATCTAAAAACAATTTTTTTTAAATGACAATTATAATAAAGAGAAACAGAAATTATTTGCCTCACTTTCACTGATGAGATTGCCATTTCATGGTAAAATTGGTGTGCACTAACTATTAATCTTCAGAATTACATTAGCGGAAATATTTGCTTATTCGCATAACTAATTTTGATTAAACTTTGCTACATCTAAGTATCCAATTTCATTCTTCATCTTTTCCTCATTAATCCTGAACTGTCATAAGCAGCAATTTTTTTTTTACTCAAGTGGTATGAAAAACTATGTTTTAACTCAAAAATCCAATTCTAAGTTCCTGTGGCAGATGAAGAACTCAAGGATGGCAGTATTTTTGAACATGGATTAAAATAATTTTTCCAAAATCAACTGGAGCAAAATAGATGAACACTTATTTTTGCACTTTCCAAGCCATATGGACCCTGCAGCTATATAGACAGCAGGTGTTTTTTCAGTAATGTCTTTAAGATCAGCACTGACATTTAAAGAAATAAAAGAGGACAGTTTTTTAAGGATAGGAACTGAAATCAACTGTAGTAAGAAAATATGAATACTTTGATTTTTACATTCTCCAGTCCCATGTGTATAGTCTGTACAACTTCAATCATCTCTTTATTTGCTTTGGAAAATATTTCTCTACTTCATCCATTGCCAAAGTTATCTGATTAATTGAGAGCTATCTTCCATAAAGATCATCATTACTCATTCAATTTAAGCATTTCTTTCTTAATAAATATTTTTCATCTATGTCCCTTTCTCTTCTCTAATACTGTAGCCACTCTGCTTCTGCCCTCATCACCTCAAATCCTAGACTACTGTAATAGCCTTCTTATTAGTCTTCCTCAATTCTCTTTCCATTTTACTTCATCCTTCACTCAGCTGTCAAACTGATCTTTCTGAAGTAAAAATCTAACTCTCCCATTCCATAAAATTCAATGGCTCCCCACTTCTTCCAAGAGCAAAGATAAAATCCTCTATGACTTTTAAAGTATTTTGTAACATGACTCCTTTTTACCTTTTCAGGCATTTTATAATTAACCGTCTTCCACAAACTGTGATACAGTGACACTAGGCTCTTTGCCACAACATTCCATCTATTGAATTCAAGCATTTTCATTGCTTATTTAACATATCTGAAATTCTCTCTTTCAACACAGTCCCAGCTAAAATTCCATCTTTTACTAGAAGTCTTTCCTGATCTTTTTTAATGCTAGTGTTATACCTCTGGGATTACTTCCAAATTATCTTGATTCCATACTCTTTTTCCATAGCTGTTTGTTTATAAGTCTCCCATTAGACTGTGAGCTCCTTGAGAGCAAAGACTGATTTTTGCCTTTCTTTTTATCCTCAAAGTTTAGCACATTACCTTTTGCTTAATAAATCCACAAAATATACAATTTACAAAATTCTAACTAAAGCTATAAAAACTTCCCTCTTCCAAACCCATCTCTGGTATAATCAATTACATCATTAGCCCAGGATCCATTTTAAGTACAATCTATTGTAGTGTGAGATATCCTAGAACACATACTCTGGCCTAGGGTCCCTAAACTGCCAAGGAACTGGTGAATAGATTTCAGGGAATGTATGAATTTGATTAGGAAAAATGTGTTTTATATTTATAGATATAGATGTATATACATACATCTCTCTGTCTCTTTTTCTCTCTCACATACATACACAGACATACACAGAGACACATACATACACATATATGTATATCTTTTTCACTAACCTCAAATAGAAATTAAGCATTTCCTTTCATTATGAATGTATTCAATAATAGCCTTTGCAATGATGTTTTTAATATAAAATTTAACTTTAACTTGTTTATATTTAAATGATTATCTTTTGATGCATTAATAAGCATACACATATATATATATACACACACACACACATATATATATATATTACTTTGTTACTTTTTAAAAATATTAGCATAGTTCTCAGCACTTTGTAGGTGCTTTTTTTTCTTTCTTTCAACAATTTTTCCTTTAATATAGTGCTTCCTTTTTTTTTTTTTAACTTTTTATTGACAGAACCCATGCCAGGGTAATTTTTTACAGCATTATCCCTTGCACTCACTTCTGTTCCGATTTCTCCCTTCCCCCCTCCACTCCCTCCCCCAGATGGCAAGCAGTCCTTTACATGTTAAATAGATTACAGTATATCCTAGATACAATATATGTGTGCAGAACCGAACAGTTCTCTTGTTGCACAGGGAGAATTGGATTCAGAAGGTATAAATAACCTGGGAAGAAAAACAAAAATGCAAGCAGTTTATATTCATTTCCCAGTGTTCTTTCTTTGGGTGTAGCTGCTTCTGTCCATTCTTGATCAATTGAAACTGAATTAGCTTTCTTTATCAAAGAGATCCACTTCCATCAGAGTATATCCTCAAACAGTATCGTTGTTGAGGTATATAATGATCTCCTGGTTCTGCTCATTTCACTTAGCATCAGTTCGTGTAAGTCTCTCCAAGCCTCTCTGTATTCATCTTGCTGGTCATTCCTTACAGAACAATAATATTCCATAACATTCATATACCACAATTTACTCAGCCGTTCTCCAATTGATGGGCATCCATTCATTTTCCAGCTTCTAGCCACTACAAACAGGGCTGCCACAAACATTTTGGCACATACAGGTCCCTTTTCCTTCTTTACTATCTCTTTGGGGTATAAGCCTAGTAGAAACACTGCTGGATCAAAGGGTATGCACAGTTTGATAACTTTTTGAGCATAGTTCCAAATTGCTCTCCAGAATGGCTGGATGTGTTCACAATTCAACCAACAATGTATCAGTGTCCCTGTTTTCCCACATCCCCTCCAACATTCCGCATTGTCTTTCCCTGTCATTCTAGCCAATCTGACAGATGTGTAGCGGTATCTCAGAGTTGTCTTAATTTGCATTTCTCTGATTAGTAATGATTTGGAGCATATTTTCATATGGCTATAAATAGTTTTAATTTCTTCATCTGAGAATTGTCTGTTCATATCCTACCATTTATCAATTGGAGAATGGCTTGATTTCTTATAAATTAGAGTCAGTTCTCTATATATTTTGGAAATGAGGCCTTTATCAGAACCTTTGATTGTAAAAATGTTTTCCCAGTTTATTGTTTCCCTTCTAATCTTGTCTGCATTTGTTTTGACTTTGTAGGTACTTAATAAATATTTGCTGACTTGATTTGTAAAAATTCCTAGTTATGGCCCTACTGACTGACCAAAAACACATATTCACAGTGCATCTCCACAGACTATAGAATAGTAGAAGCTCCTGAAATGTAGTGTCAAAAACAAAAGAGTCCATGAAAATATCAGCATGACTTTAATGAATTTAGCCCACAAATCAATCAACATCTAGAGTCTATTTTTTTGCCAGTTTCTATGCTAAACACAAAGGCATAGATGAAACTGTGTTTACCCTCGTGGAGCTTAAATGCAACTTCACATGAAAGCAATGTAAATCACTTCTCAAAAGTTTTGTCTCATTTCTGTCTGTGCTCTGTATAAGCGCTGTACATCTTTTTACTTAGAATACTAAGGAGCTACAACCAACGCCAGGCTTTGACGGAGGCAAGTATTTAGGAAAATGGAGTTTCCATCATTTCTAGCTAAAGAGAGCAATACTTCTTTCTTAGGGAAAGAACAGACTAAACTCTTACAATAACCCATACTTTTTTTTATAACACTTCATAGTTAACAAAATTATTTCCTTACGATACACTTGTAAAGTATGTAGATAGAGCAAGCATTTATTAAGCACTAAATATGTGTGAAGCACCACCATAAATTCAAGGGATACAAATATAAGCTAACACACAGGTCCCTGTCCTCAGGGAGCTTACATTCTAATTGAGGGAAGAAAACACATAAAGGAGTATGGGAAATTACAGCAAGATTTAGAACGGATGGCTGGGAATTGAGATAAATACTTGGTTCCAGAAACAAAGGCAAAAATTAATCTACTAGAAATGAGGATGACTTCTTGGTATGAAGATCAAGATTTAGGTGGGGTGGAAATAGAGAGATAACATAAATATTATCATCCCCATTTTGAAGATTAAATTCAGTTCAATTCACTGAGCCTACTATTAAGTGTTTACCATGTGTTGATATTACAAAGATATAAATAAAACTGAACTGGGCTGTAGGAAGTTTAATTCTACTGGATGAGGGAACCAGGGTTTAGGAAGGTAAAGGATCTTCTATTAATGTAGCATAAGTTTACATTGAAGGGTAGAATAGCACATATTGGTTGTGCAATATTGGGCAAATCACTTAACCTCTCAGTACTTTCAAACAACTCTCTATGATTATATATAGTCAGAGCAAGTGCCAATAGGAATTGTTAGAAGAAGCTTCTCATTGAGAACTCTATACAAATAAAATCATAAGTCTCTAAAAAATATCAAATATGTTTTTTGACTTGAGTTTGCAGTCTACTACAAATCCCAAATGTTCTTTCATTACTTTTTAGTCAAGCTTCCTACATCCCATAGAGGTTGATTTACCCTTTTCTAGCATCACATATTTAGAGATGGAAGAAATCTCATCACTATTTTATTTTATTAAAATCCTCATATTCTTTCAGCCTGTCAAAATCTTTTTGGAGTTCAATTCTGTCATCTAATACATTAACTATCCCTCCCAGTTTCTTGTCACCTGCAAATTAGATGGCTATTCCATCTGTTTTCATAAACATATATAGTATCGGTTTAAAATCATCTTTAACTCTTTTGTCTCTTCACTCTTAATCAGGTGCCAAATCCTGTTAATTCTCTGAAAAAAAAGTCTTGTATTCTATTCACACAAAAACACACATACTCTACCTCTAACTAGTTTCTATACATTTAGTCTTTCTCTTCTTCAATGTATTCTTCATCTGACTGCCAGAATATTTTATTAATGCATAGATCTGACCATCCAATGGCTTTTCCCTGCTTACTGAGCAAAATAGAAACTCCTTAGCTTTGCATTTAAAGTCCCCAATAATCTGTTTCCTGCTGCCTTTAACATTATTGCCACACTAGATTGTTCTTCCTTTTCCCACTTCAATGAGTTTATGCAAATCCATTCTCATTCTTAAAATGGCCTCTCTAACATCTCCACCTTTCTTAATTACCTTCCAGTTAGAAGGGATCACTCAATACTTAAATCTCTCATGTTCTTTTGTTTAAATTTCTCCTATGTACTTATATTATAGCTATTTGTTGCTTTACTTACTCCTTCTATTAGATTTTGAACCTCTTCGGGGCAAAGTCTGTATCCTGCCTCAGCTTTATATTCTGCTCACCTAGTACATGGCACATAGTAGGTGATTAATATATTTCCTAATATATTTTTTAATTGTATAAGTTACAAATGGGATTGTGATCTTTATTGGTATAGTAAATTCTCACAACAATGAAATCATAGATCCTTGGCAGATTGTCTTATCACTGTCATAGGATTATTCCCAGATCTATAGAGTTAACAATCATGATTGTTGATTTAACATATGTATCCAGCCCTGGCTTCTGCTGTGAACTATGAGCTATAAATCATCAGTTGCCTTTTGGACATCTCAAACTGGATGACACATCTCTGCATATCAACAGCAAAACTCATCTTTTCTCCCAAACTTTCCCTTCAGTTGAACTTCCTATTATTTTTGAGGTCACCATAATCCTTCCAGTCACCCAGGCTCACAACTTTGGTATTAGCCTTTACTTCCCACTGTCACTCATCCCACATAGAGAACCCTAGAGAGTAAGATAAAAATTAAAACAATTAGTAACTAAAGTAAAGTTGTAGACTATAGAATAATCACATCAAAATCATTAGCCTTTCTGAATATTACCATTAAATCCATCAGAAGAACGTAGAAAAAGAAATTCCATTCAAAATAATTATAGAAAATATAAAGTCTTTATTCCATCTATAGACATAAGCACAAGATGAATTCAGCTACCATTTTTTTAAACCAAATATAGATAAACCTTAGCAATTGCAGAGATATTTGTTGTCTATGATTGGGTAATGTCAGTATTATAAAATAGCAATACTATGTAAATTAATTTGCTGAATTAGTGTCAAACTACCAAAATTCTATATTAACAAAAGATTAAGAATGTCATTTGAAATGATGAAAAAAAAAAAAAAACAGGAAAAAAGTACTAGATCTCCAACTGTACTGCACAGCAATAATTCTCAATTATTTAGTATTAGTTAAATGCTAGAGAAGTTGATCAGCAGAACAAATGTGGTATATAAGAATTTTAAAAAATTAAACATAATAGCATAATGTTTGATAAACCCAAAGACTAGTTAGTGGAGTAAATATTTATTATTAGACAATGACTACAGGGAAAATTAGAAAACAAGCTGAGAAAAATTAGGTTTAGATCAATATTTTACATTATATACTACAATAAGTTCCAAATTAATTCACAATCTAGGTTTTTTTTTAAAATCACATTGTAAACAAATTAAAGTCAGAGAGATTGTTCACTTGCATAGATAGACAAAGAATATTTGAATAATCAAAGGATAGAGAAGATTACAAAAGATAAAATAGAAAAAAGTTTGCATAAAAATTAAATAGTTATCATTGGAGAGGAAATAGTTAACTTGAGAAACATCCTAGCAGCTATTTTCTTTAATGAAGTTCTGATATCCAATATTTTTAAGGAACTGATACAAACATAAGGGAACAAGAAACATTCACAAATAGACAAATAGTCATAGTATATGAATAGACATATTTGAGATTTCTCAAAAGAAGAGTTAACCATTAACAATCATATAAAAATTCTCTAAAGCAATAAGAAAGAAAATGTAAATTAAAAAAAAAAACCTCTGAGGTCCTACCTCACACTCACAAGATTGGCAAAGATGACAAAAAAGGAAAATAAGAATATTTACAGCAGCTGTGGGAAGACAGGCAAGCTTATGCACTATGAATTGATCCAACCAATCTGTAAAACAAATTATGCTCAAAAAGTTACTAAACTATGTTTGTTCTTTGACTCAATAATATCACTTTTAGCATATACCCCAAAGAGATCAGAGTGAAAAATTGCATTGCATACAAAAAATTCTTAATAACACATTTTGTGGAGACAAAAAGGTAGAAACTAATGTACTATACATCATATGGGGCCTAGTTGAACTAATTGTACAAATAAACAGATTGAAGTTATTAAAGGGAGAAAAAATGGAGTCAAGTCTGCAAAATACAGGCCAGGAGCCAGATCAACTTCCTTACAATTCTTCTGGAAACAACTTTAAAATAATACTTCAAATCAAATTTTGTAGTGACAGAAACAACAAAAAGTCAGCGGTAAACTCTTTTCCATGCTAAGACACCTTAGGAGATTTTCAGGGGAGTTCTGTAACACAGGCATGGACACAGGCCTGAAGGAATGTCTGCCCTGGAGAAAGTCAGAATAGCAATAGTAGCAGCTTTAGGAGCTTTCAGCCCAGAAACAGGAAGCTGGGTGGGTCAGGGCCATACAACTGGTCAGAGATTATGGAGAGCGCTTGCTGGCATTACTAGGCAATCCTACTGCCCATAAGCAGTTCTGGCTCACAGAACAAGGATTTAGAGAAGCGCTTGTGATCAGTAATAAGGAAGCAGGACCTTGGTCACAGTTTTAGGGCAGAGAGGAGCACTAGTACTTGTACACAGTGCAGATTAGGGAGGCAGTGACCATACCTCTTCTAGGATAATACCCCCTTGGAAGCACCAAAAACTTGCAGAGCCCAAAAACTAGCTCCAAAAATTACTGGGGAAAAAAAAAGACCAAAGGCAGAGGATTCTGGAAAGACAGAAATTTTCTTTTTTCATTTTTTTTAATTAAAAACTTTATATTTTCAAAACATATATCTGGATAATTTTTCAATAATGATCCAAATTTTTCTCTTCTTAATCCCATTCTCTCCCCTAAATGACAAGTAAGCTAATATATGTTAAATAGGTTAAAAATTAAATCCAATATATGTATATTTATACAATTAATGTGCTGCACACAAAAAATCAAATCAAAAAGAAAAAAAAATGAGAAAGAAACCAAAATGTAAACAAACAACAGCAAACAGAGTAAAAATGTTGTTGTGCTACACCCTCAGTTTCTACTAGTTCTCTCTCAGAGTGTAGATGGCTCTCTTCATCACAAGATCATTGGAACTAATCTGAATTATCTCATTATTGAAAAGAGCCACGTCCATCATAGTTGATCATTACAATCTTCTTGTTGCTGTGTACAATATTTTCCTGGTTCTACTCACTTCACTTAGTATCAGTTCATGTAAGTTTCTCCAGGCTTCTCTGAAATCATCCCACTGATCATTTCTTATAGAGCAATAATATTCTGTGACATTCATATTAGGTCAGAAAATTTCAAGCTTTCCAGATTTCACCCACAACCAAAACAAAACTGCACTTCTGTGTAAATGTAGACCAGTGGGGGGGGGGGGGGGAACAAATAAGAATTGGGATAGAACACTGTTCTACTTAATACAATTGGAGACGATCCAAAGAAAAACCCTATGATAGAAGTTTGCCTGGCAAGCAGAGAGCCTTAGGACTACCTGGGTTGGAGGGCAACCTCAATCCCAAACAGAGGAACATCCATCTCCTTGATGATGTGGGAAGTGAAGTGTTTGAGTATGGGAAGACTGAGGGGACCTCTTCTGATAAGAAAAGCCAGGTACAGTTGTGCTGCTGAGAATCAGATATGGATGAAAAGAAACCATCATATCTGGGTGAATGCAGAAGCACTGGGGCAAGGAAACTTCTGGAGGACATTCCCATGAAGATGGAGCTTTTGGTTTGGAGTTCTAGGCCAAAGAGGAAAATTGAAAGAAGAATTGAAGCTAGAGTTGTGCACTACCAAAAGCCCATCCCATGACTAGAGGTGATTGCCCTGACAAACTCTTATTAAAAAAAAAAAAAAATGAACAGGCAAGGGAGAAAGAATCCAAATATAGAAAGGTACTATGAGAATAGGGAAGACCAGGATTCAACTTCAGAGGAGGATACTGACAGAAAAATAAAACCTCTCCTACTCCCAAGGAGTTATATTAAATTGTTACCTGCCAAAAAGAATTTACAGAACTCAAAAAAGACTTTAAAATTTAAATGTGAAAGATTGAGGGAAAAATAAAAAAGACAGAAAAAAGAGCAATCCCCCAAACCCAAGAATATTATGTAAAGAAAGTCAACCAACTAGAAAAGGAGATCCAGAGTCTTAAGGAAGACAATCATTCCTTGAAAATTAGAATTGAGCAAGAAGCTAGTGAAGTTATAAGAGATCAAGAAATAATAAAACAAAATATACATTTCATAAGAAAAACAAAAAATCTGTACTACCTGAAGGCTATGACCAAAAACTGAACATTGGTACAATAATACAGGAAAAAAATAGAATTCAAAATCAAGAAATAGTCTAGAAAAATCAACTAACAACTATAAAAGCTCTTATGGTGGCAGGGAAGACAAAGATGCTAACTCAAAAGAAGACAATAATGTGAAAAGAGCATCAAAGAAAAATGCTAATTGAGCCAAGGCCAGAAAAATTTATTGAGTAGAGGAAAAATTCTGAAAAGAAATGATAGTTTTACAAGAAAAATTATGAAGAAAGAATTAATAACTTGGTAAAAGAGATAAAAATTCCTGGAGAAAATGCCATCTTAAAACCCAGAATTGGCCTAATGGTAAAAGAGGCCCAAAAATCCATTGAACAAAAGAACTCTTTTAAAAGCAGAATAAGCCAAGTGAAAAAGGTAATACAAAAATCACCTGAAGAAATGAATTCCATAAAAAGAAGAATTAGCCAAATGGAAGGAGATAAAAAAAAAAATCTCACTGAAGAAAATAATTCCTTAGAAATTAGAATTAGACAAGGGAAAGATAATCATTCCATGATACATCAAGAAACAATCAAACAATGTCAAAAGAATGAAAAAATAGAATTGTGAAATATCTCATCAAAGAATATGACCTGAAAAATAGAGCAAGGAGAGATAAGTTAAGAAATAATGGTCTATACTGTATGAAGATGTATTCTGATGGAAGTGGATTTCTTTGACAAAGAGATCTAACTCAGTTTCAATTGATCAATGATGGACAGAAGCAGCTACACCCAACGAAAGAACACTTGGAAATGAATGTAAACTATTTGCATTTTTGTCTTTCTTCCCGGGGTTATTTTTAACCTTCTGAATCCAATTCTCCCTGTGCAACAAGAGAACTGTTCGGTTCTGCATACTATTGTATTTAGGATATACTGCAATATATTTAACATATATAGGACTGCTTGTCATCTGGGGAGGGGGTGGAGGGAGGGAGAGAAAAAATCGGAACAGAAGTGAGATCAAGGGATAATGCTGTAAAAAATTAGCCTGGCATGGGTTCTGTCAATAAAAAGTTATTATTAAAAAAAAGAAAAGAAAAGAAAAGAAATAATGGTCTACCTGAAAGTCTTGCTTTAAAAAATCCTAGACATGATATTTCAAGAAATTATAAAAGAAAGCTGGTTCAATATCTTAGATTCAGAGAATAAAATAGAGATTGAAAGAATCCACCAATCACCTCCTGAAAAAATCCCTAAATGGCAATCATGATCTTCAGACAAAGTAAAAGCAAAACTAGATCTAATTGAAACAGATAATCAGGTAAACTATATTATATTAAAATACAATAGATAATAAAATAATATTTTTAAAGTACAGCAAATTTTTGTACAGCAAAGCCTCATTTCTCAAATAATAAATAATTGAGTCAAATTTATAAATATAAGAGCTATTCCAAATGATGAAATCAAAGGATACAAATAGTTTTCAGTAGAGGAAATCAAAGCTATCTATAGTCATATAAAATACACTAAATCACTATTTATTAGAAAACTGCAAATTGAAAAATTTTAAAGTACTACCTCACATTATTAGAAATGACAAGAACTGGAGAGGATAAGAGAAAATAGGTATATTAATAAATTGGTGGACAAGTGAATTGATCCAACTATTCTGGAAAATAATTTGGAACTATTCCCAAAGTCTATAAAAACTGTGGATATCCTTTGATCCAGCCACATGGTTACTAGATCTGTATTCCAAAGAGATCAAAGAAAAAAGTTTAATGTGACTTGCCTAGGGTCACACAGCTAATTAAGTGTCTGAGATGGAACTGAACTAAAGTCTTTCTAATATCAAATTCAGCACTCTATCTAATGCACCACCTAGTTTTCTTATCAGCTTTGGTAGTTACATTGTGCCTTGACTCCTCATGAAAACACATCTGCTTAGTAGTTATGACAATCAAATGATCTTGAGTATCTATCTAACCTAAGAAGCCTAGATTCCTCTAGTAACTGGGACTTTTTATGTCTCTAAGAGACTAGGAAGTTGTATCAGGGAAACTGGAGACAATCACATCCAGAGGGAAAGTTTGTCTCCTTTTAGGAAAAAAATGAATCCCTAAGAGAATAAAGGAGGAGGGTCCTGGGCCTACCCCTTATTGAGAGAAATATTGTAAATATTGTTTTTTTCTCAAACCCATTTATCCAAGCAAACACCAAAGTGAAATGGAAATGTTGAATTGAATTGAATTGAAAAGTGAATTGGCAGTGCCAGAAAATATACCAAACAGAATAAATTCTTAGCTGGGAGTTAAGACATGATTTCAGCTCAGACCAAGAGGGAGGTCATGCAACTCTGAGATACCACTACATACTTGTCAGATTGGCTAAGGTGACAGGAAAAGATGATGACAAATGTTGGAGGGGATGCGGGAAAACTGGGACACTGATACATTGTTGGTGGACCTGTGAATGGACCCAACTATTTGGGAGAGCAGTTTGGAACTATGCTCAAAAAGTTATCAAACTGTGTATACCCTTTGATCCAGCAGTGTTACTATCCCTCAGAGATTTTAAATGAGGGAAAGGGACTCACATGGGCAAAAATGTTTGTGGCAGCCCTTTTTGTAGTGGCAAGAAACTGGAAATTGAGTGGTTGCCCATCAATTAGAGAATGGCTGAATAAGTTATGGTATGTGAATGTTATGGAATACTGTAAGAAATGACAAACAGGATGATTTCAGAGAGGTCTGGAGAGACTTACATGAACTGATGCTGAATGAAATGAGCAGAACTAGGAGATCATTGTACATAGCAGCAAGAAGATTATATGAGGATCAATTCTGATGGACGTGGTTCTCATCAACATTGAGATGATTCAAACCAGTTCCACTTGCTCAGTGATGAAGAGAGCCATCTACACCCAGAGAGAGAATCATGGGAATAGAGGGTGGAATACAACATAGCATTCTACTCTGTTGTTATTTGCTTGCATTGTGTTTTCTTTCCCGGGTTTTTTTTTTCTTTTTCTTCCTTGTTGATCTGATTTTTCTTGTGCAACAAGACAACTGTATAAATATATATATACATATATTGGATGTAACATGTATTTCAACATATTAAACATGTATTGGACTACCTGCCAGCTAGGGGAGGGGTTGAGAGGAAGGAGGGGAAAATTGTAACAAAAGGTTTTGTAATTGTCAATGTTGGAAAAATTACCCATGCATATGCTTTGTAAATAAAAAGATTTAATAAAAAAAAAAAAAGAGGAAGATCATGATCTCACCCAAGAAAAAGTTTCTGAAGATTCTAGTAAGGTTTGATAGAAATCGAGTACTGATAGAGTAGCCAACTTCTCTTACATGTCTGTTACTTCCCAAGTATTTCTCATACCTATCTTCCCCCAAGAAACCAGATCAATCTCTGCCTCTAGTGCAGGTCCACAGCATGGTCTCAGCATTGTCTGCACCAATTAAGAAGCATATCTTCTTCTGCCCTAGGTATTGTTGGGAATCTAGGTTGCACTTTGATCATCTTTACAATTTTTTTTTTAAATCTAAACTCTGTTCATCCATACTTGTATCCTAAAATAAATCCCATTTTTCCTCTTCATTGAAGGTTTCCCATTGAGACTTCAGAATTTCTTAACCATAATCTAGCCCTGTTGAGCTCCCTTTCCCTATATTGTTTCAGTCTATGGTATCCTACTTATCTTTTCTCTGAACCTTTGAAATTTGCCTAAACTCTAAACTCTAGATTGCATGTCAGATTATGCTTGGATTTTTCTCTTTTCTTTGACTCCAGGAGAAAATGGTCACTTTCTCTCCACTGTACCTATCATATAGGCACTAGTAGCCGTTTTCTCCCTCTTTATGAGAATTAGATTGAACTGTCCCTTGTCAGTCCAATGCTGTGGAATTTTATTTCAAATTATACCCTATAGCAATGTCATGTCTTTCTTCCTTTTCTAACCAGGATAATTGTATTTGAAGCCTAAGGCCTCTCAACCTCTGAATAGGAACTTGATAAAATCATTATTCATTTGAGAAAAGTTAGAAGTTTCTGCTATTTCCAGCTAAGCAACACAAAGAAAGAGGTTTTTAAGGAGATAATGTGTGAAATGCTGTATACATATTTAATTATCTCATTAATGCATGTGTTAGGCATATCTAGAAAGAGACTGATTGTTAATTTGATAAATAGGGAATCAAGCTGGAATTCATTATTCTGCACCTGTAGGCAATCTTACCTCTCAAATTTGCCTTGAGTATTTCAAAACTTGGTTAAGTGTATCAACAGATGCCCAGGTTTAATGTACCAGAGGGGGTCAGGAAATTGGCCCCTAAGGATCCAAATTACAAAATGACTCTGAGAAAAAGTATCAAAAATTTTTAATTTTTTTTAAAATAAAAAATTAACCTCTTTCATGATCTAGCTAATGCTTCCCAAGATCTCTCCCTGCATCTAGGGCTATCTTCATTCATTCTGATCTATATCTTGCAATTGGATCCAGATGGCTCTGGAGAAGAAATGGAGACTGATGACTTTGCACAGCCTTTCCTCCTTTAAATCCAAATTCACTTATATGTTATGGCATCATCTCCCTGCTGCCACGGTTCTCTTTGAGAATGAACAACAAACCACAACCTCTGTATGTGTTCCCACTACTATAGGAACTGTCCTACCAGAGACCCAACTAGCAGTGGTCTATTGAGCAACATAGCTCTCTTATTTTCTTCTTTCTTTTTATTTTACTTTCTTTCTTCTTTTCCTTCCTTTCCCTCTGTTCACATAGGATAGCACACCCTTACCTGTGGGTGGTCTGCCCAAAGGAATGTAAATTTTGATCACTGAAACCTCACAAGGTACCTTGGGGATTACTGACTAGATTTCTTTCTTAAGGACCATGACTTAAACCCAAATCACTCTGGCTCTCATTGATTGGCTGACAATAGGTCCCAGATTAACCCTCACTTAATCGTTGTTTGGACCCTGATTGACTCAGAATGGATGTAAAGAGCAACTATTTCTGTTTTGGCCAGAAACCTTGAGATCCTTCCCTCCCAGATTTATATTTCTCTAATTAGGTAATAGATGCCATTCTCTGTCTCATTTCTTACCTATCCTTAATCACTTGATTGGCCATTGCCTCAGTCAAACTGAGACCTGTTAAAGACTTTAGCTTAAAAAGAATAAGGTGTCTCACTATATTAGGGGGCCATTTCCAATTGTCTTGATCTCTATCTGGCCATTGGACCCAGATGGCTCTGGAGGAGAAAGTGAGGCTGGTGACTTTAAACAGTCTTCCCTCACTTAAATCTCATTTATTTGCATGTCATAGCATCTCCTCCCTGGTGTCAAGACCATCGTCAAGAACAAAGGACAAAACAACAACAATGCTTCTTAAAAGGTCTTCATTTTAAATCAATCAAATTCCCTGAACATTGCTGTATAATGTAAAGTTACAATCTCCCAAATTTGTCACTCATCTTTATCCTTATGCCCCAAATACCTCCCCAATCGTACAAAGTTTACAATTAGACATCCATTCCTTGGCTCCTAATTAAAGTAAAATAAATATTAAGCCTTCTCTTTTGTTTATATCTTAGTTTTGATATGAATAAATTAATCTTTAGAATACATTTTGACACTAAAAGCAACTGAATGTAAATTAATTGCAATGAATAATTTTGATAGTAGAGAAAAGAAGAAGAAATATATACTTCTGTTCTCAGGAGAGAAAGGTATGGAACTAAGGGTGCGGAATGTTACATATGTTTTCAGATATGGTTGCTTTGTGAAGTGGACTGACTATTATAAGGGAGGATTTAATTATAGGCAAAGGGTAAAGTACAATGGGATTACTCTGGCATTAAAATCAACTGAAAGGCTTTAATTTTTAAAATTAAGGGTAAAAAATCATATTTGTAGGAAGGAAGGAACAAACTGCTTGAAATCAAAGAACTCTAAGATGGGGGAAAGGGGGAAGAGAGAACAATAGAGTTCTTAGGATAGAGTATTAAAAAGGAAGATCAGAGGTCCCAAATCCACCATCACTGACTTCACAATCTCATCTGGGGCTGATTGAAAAACAGAAAATGAATTTTAAATATTAAGAGGAATTGATTTTCTGTGCCAAATGTCTCAAAGTATTTTGTGATTCCTGAATGTGCTACAAGGACAGGTCTGTGATATTTTGATGATATGGATACTCCATAGATTGAAGCTATGATGTGTCTTCTTTGTGAGATTTATGGCCCACAAATATAGTTTGCCATCTTTACTTACATTTTTCTACCATCAGGGTAGAATATGTAAAAAATTAACTGCCAATCCTGCATGTATTATATTCTGTAAATCAATATTTGTCTTTTTATAGCATTTAGAGAGAAGCTAAATGGTACTCAAAGATGCATAATCTCATGCAATGATTATTCATGTTTAATGATTCCAGACATCATGAATTTATTTTGTTATTCATGAATCTGACAAGGTGTCTCATTGTAAATGTACATTAACTATCCTGCCTCAATAAATCCATAATTTCAAAGCTACTATCAGATTTGGTTCATGCATCACATCACTGGGACATCTTGGAAACATTTTATCTCAAAGCTGATTAATTAACTGCTCAATGGCTATTGTGTCCTTTCATTACAGCATCACATCAGCTTGATGCAATAAACTTCCCTAATAGGAAGAATCTCTTCTTTCAATTCTATACTATTAGTGCAGAGGGAAAAAAAAAGATGGAAAAAGAAAACTAAGAAATTTACAGAACAGAGATACCAATAATTCAATATCCTTCTTCCTCTTCATCTTCTTCCTTCAAATACATTTACATAGTTCCCATCTTTTGCTCACTTTCCCTAAAATGTAAGATTATGTGAGGATCAGAGATACCTGCTTAAAGGTAAAAGCCTGATCTTACCGTTTTTGAAAAAAATATATATCCATGGTAAATCTGATCTTGTTTGGAATAGAGATATTCAACATTTTTTGTTTATTTCATCTACAATCTAGCTTATTCATGTTTAATTCAATTTATTGATTCATTGCTATATTCTCCTAACAAACATGATTAATTTAAACCTCAAATTTCTGTCAAAAACACTGGAGAGCATAAGAATAAAAGTTTTCCTTAAAATAATACAAGTAGTATCTATCTAAAACCATGAGCAAGCATTATTTGTTTTTTGGTTTTTTTATTATAGCTTTTTATTTACAAGATATGTGCATGGGTAATTTTTCAGCATTGACAATTGCAAAACCTTTTATTCCAATTTTTCCCCTCCTTTCTCCTACCCCCTCTCCCAGATGCAAGGTTGACCAATACATGTTAAATATGTTAAAGAATATGTTAAGTACAACATATGTATACATATCCATACAGTTATTTTGCGGTACAAAAAGAATCAAACTTTGAAATAGCGTGCAATTAGCCTGTGAAGGAAATCAAAAATACAGGTGGACAAAAATAGAGGGATTGGGAATTTTATGTAGTGGTTCATACTCATTTCCCAGAGTTCTTTTCTGGGTGTAGCTGGTTTAATTCATTACTGTTCTATTGGAACTGATTTGGTTCATCTCATTGTTGAAGAGGGCCACATCCATCAGAATTGATTATCATATAGTATTGTTGTTGCCATATATAATGATCTCCTGATCCTGCTCATTTCACTCAGCATCAGTTCGTGTAAGTCTCTCCAGGCCTTTCTGAAATCATCCTGCTGTTCATTTCTTACAGAACAATAATATTCCATAACATTCATATACCACAATTTATTCAGCCATTCTCCAGTTGATGGGCATCCACTCAGTTTCCAGTTTCTGTCCACTATAAAAGGGCTGCCACAAACATTTTTGCATATATGGGTCCCTTTCCCTTCTTTAAGATCTCTTTGGGATATAAAACCAGTAGTAATACTGCTGAATCAAAGAGTATGTACAGCTTGATAACTTTTTGAGCATAGTTCCAAATTGCTCTCCAGAATGGCTGGTTGTATTCACAATTCTACCAACAATGTATCAGTATCCCAGTTTTCTCACATCCTCTCCAACATTCTGCATTATCTTCCACTGTCATTCTAGCCAATCTAACAGGTATGTAGTGGTATCTTGGAGTTGTCTTAATTTGCATTTCTCTGATTAATAATGACTTGGAGCATCTTTTCATATGACTAGAAATAGTTTTGATTTCTTCATCTGAGAATTGTCTGTGAATATCTTTTGGCCATTTATCAATTGGAGAATGGCTTGATTTCTTATAAATTAGAGTCAATTCTCTATATATTTTGGAAATGAGGCCTTTATCAGAACCTTTGATTGTAAAAATGTTTTCCCAGTTTATTAGCGAGCATTATTTGTAATGGAAAGAAGCTGGACATATTCCCAGGAAGAACAAGGTGAAACAAAGATTTCCATTAACGCCATTATTCTTCAGTATTGTACAAGATATATTGGCTTTAGCAATAAGAAAAAAAGAAATTAATGGAATTAGAATAGGCAATGAGGAGATAAAAATATCACTCTTTGTAGATGATATGATGGTATACTTGGACAATTCTAGAAAATCACCTGCTTGAAATAATTAACAGCTTTAGCAAAGTTGCAGAACTCAAAATAAACCCACACAAATCATCATCATTTCTACATATTACTGAGAAAGCCCAGCAATAAGAGATAGAAAAAAGAAATTCCATTTAAAGTAACTGTAAACAAAACAAATACGTGGGTGTCTACTTGCTATATGAACACAATCACAAAAAACTTCTCACAAATAAGTCAGATCTACACAATTGAAAAAATACCAATTGCTCATGAGTAGGCTGAGCTAATATAATAAAAATGACAATCCTACATAGTCTACTTGTTCAGTGCCATATCAATGAAACTACCAAAAATTATAGAGCTAAAAAAAAATTAACAAAATTCATCTAAAAGAACAAAAGGGGGGCAGTAGAGAGTAAAGGAGCTAGTGCTCAGTGTTGCAGATCCAACCGATTTTGGCATGGGGGACATGGAGAAGGGCAAGAAGATCTTCATGCAAAAGTGTGCCCAATGCCACATGGTGGAGAAGAGGGGCAAGCACAGGACCGGCCACAACCTGCCCAGGCTCTTCAGCCACAAGACTGGTCAGTCTCTGGGCTTCTTCTACACAGACACCAACAAGAACAAAGGTATCACCTGGGGAGAGGATACCTTGATGGAATACCTGGAAAACTCCAAGAAGTACATCCAGGGTACAAGGATGATCTTTGCGGGCATTAAGAAGAAGGGAAAAAAGGCAGACTTGATAGCCTATCTCAAGAAGGCCACCAATGAGTAACAGTTGTCTGCTGCCTTATTAATTATCAGAAGGAGATGTTGCCCTGATATTTCTTTTCTTTTTTTACATGTACCATAAGACCCAATTTAAACTGGTTTTATGCTGGAGAATTTTGATCATGAAGGGCTGTTTTGAAATTTTGTTCAGTCCTAATAAAGGAATGATCATAATTACAACCACAACCAACCCATCACACTTTTGAGCAACTTTATCCAGGACAATATGCTTCACTTCTGTCTTTGAAAATTTTGACCAAATCTGTCTTTTAAATAATGGGGAAAGCTATTTAATGGTTTCATATGACTTTGACTTGTAGTATACTTGGTGGGGGGGCTTTATCTTTTGGAAAAAGTGCTCCCCAACCCGTCCAAAGGCATTTCCAACTTAAATTGCTTTATTTTCCATCCACAGTCTAGTTACAATAATTTAATTAAGTACTGCCTTTAAATTGTTGACAGGCATTTTGGTGGGATTTTTTGTTGTTGTTGTTTCTTTGTTTGTTTTTACCAGAGAAAAGAACATCTCAGAGTGAAACATTTTTGAACTGGGACTGAGGAAGTACAGATGCGTTCAGCTAGCAATCAAACCTTCTTGTAAGCTCACTTGTCCCTTAGGATTCACTTTTTAAGATCTGTTGAACTTAAAGTGTGCAGATGTTCTATAGTATGTGAATAGTAGTCTTGATTTATTGGAGTATTCAGCTGTAAAGGTGTATCATTTGTACATCTGCTAAATGATGTGATTATAAGACTTAATTCAGCAATTAAACACTTAAGGGATATAAATTCACTATTTTTAAAAAAATGCTTAGAAAACTGGAAAATAATATGTCAGAAATTCAACATAGATGTACATCTCATACACCATATCAAAATAAGGTCAAAATGGGTAAATGATTTGGGCACAAAGGGTGAAACCATAAGCAAATTAGAAGAGAAAGAGATAATTTACCTATCAGATCGTTGAAGAAGAGAGAATTTATGACCCAAGAAGAACATTTTGAAACATGATGAAGCAAACCTTATGAAATGCAAAGTGGACAACTTTGATTACATTAAATTAATAAGGTTTTGTACAAGCGAAACGAAACCAAACAAGATTAAAAAGAAGTACAAAGCCAGTTGAAAATTATAGCCAAAGTTTCTGATAAAGGCCTAATTTCTAAAATATATAAAACACTTGAATCAAATTTATATGAATACAAGTCATTCACCAAGTGATAAATGGTCAAGGAATATGAACAATTTTCAGATTATGAAATGAAAGCCATCTATAGTCATATGAAAAATCCTCTAAATTATTATTGACTAGAGAAATGAAAATTAAAACAACTCTGAGATACCATCTCACACCTCTCAGATTGTCTAAGATGACAGGAAAAGGTTATGACAAATCTTGGAGGGGATGTGAAAAATTGGAACACTAATGCATTGTTAATAAAGTTGTGAAATGATCCAACCATTCTGAGAGCAACTTGGAACTATGCCCAAAGAGCTATAAAAGTGTACACACCCTTTGATCCAGCAGTACTAGGACTGCATCTTTATCCCAAGGAAATCATAAAAGAGAGAAAATGTTTGTAGCAAATTTTTTTGTGGTGGCAAAGAATTGGAAAATGAGTAGATGCCCATCAATTGGGGTATGCTGAAAGTATATGAAATAAATGGGATATTGTTATTCTATAAAAAAATGATGAGCAAGCTGGTTTTAGAAAGGCTTGGAAAGATTTACATGAACTGATGCTGTGCGAAATAAGTAAAACCAGGAATACAGTGCACACAGTAACAGCAAAATTGTGTGATCAACTATGAAAGACTAGGTTCTTCTCAGATCTACATCTCACACCCCAAATAAAGTCAAGATGGATACATGATTTGGGCATAAAGGATTCTACCATAAGAAAATTAGGAAAATAAGGAATAATTTACTCTATATAAAATCTCAGCCAACCCATGAGCAATTAACATTTTTCCAATTGTTTCCACGTGACTTTGTGTGAGAAGTGTCTTGTAAGTGTTCATATAGTTCTTGGGTTTGTCTTGGCAGGTAGGTTCCCAAGTATTTTGTTTTGCCTACAGTAATTTTAAATGGAATTTCTCTTTCTATTTCTTGCTGATGGGCTTTGTCAATAATATATAGAAATGCTGAAGGCTTGTGTGGGTTGTTTTTTTTTTTAATATGCTGCAACTTTACTAAAGCTGTGAATTGTTTCCATTAGGTTTTTGGATGATTTTCTATGAGTCTCTAAATGTATCATCATATCATCTGCAAAGAGTAATAGTTTTGTCTCCTCATTGCCTATTCCAATTCTTTAATTTTTTTTTTCTTTTTTTCTTTGCTAAAGCCAATATTCCTAGTACAATATTGAATAATACTGGTAATAATGGGCATCCTTGTTTTTCCCTTAATCTATTGGGAATGCATCCAGCTTCTCTTCATTACAAATCCTGCTTGCTATTAGTTTAAGATAGATACTGCTTATTATTTTAAGGAAAACTCCCTTTATCACTATGCTCACTAATATTTTTGATAGGAATGGTGCTCTATTTTGTCAAAAGTTTTTTCTCCATCTATTAAGATTCTCATATGATTTCTGTAGGTTTTGTTCTTGATATAATCATAGTTTTCCTGATATTGAACCAGTCCTGAATTGCTGGTATAAATCCACTTGGTCATAGTGTATTTTCCTGATGACAAATTGCTGTAATCTATTTGTTAATATATTATTTAATTTTTTGCATCATGTGCCAAAATGTTTGTGCCAGACCTTTTTGTAGTGGCTACAAACTGGAAAATGAATGGATGTCCATCAATTGGAGAATGATTAGATAAATTGTGGTATATGAATGTTATAGAATATTATTCTGTAAGAAATGACCAGCAGGATGAATAGAGAGAGGCTTGGAGAGATTTACATGAACCGATGCTGAGTGAAATGAACAGAACCAGGAGATCTTTATATACTTCAACAATACTGTATGAGGATGTATTCTGATGGAAGAGGTATCTTCGACAAAGAGAAGATCTAATTCAGTTCCAATTGATCAATGATGGACAGAATCAGTTATACCCAGAGAAAGAACACTGGGAAATGAGTGTAAACTGTTAGCATTTTTATATTTCTACCCATGTTATTTTTACCTTTTCAATCTAATTCTTCCTGTGCAACAAGAGAACTGTTCAGTTCTGCACACATATATTGTATCTAGGATATACTATAACATTTTTAACATGTATAAGACTGCCTGCCATCTAGAGGAGTGGGTGGAGGGAGGGAAGGGAAAAATCAGAAGAGAAATGAGTGCAAGGGATAATGTTGTAAAAAAAAAATTACCCATGCAGACCATATGTACTGTCAATAAAAAGTTATAATTAAAAAAATTTTGCGTCAATATTCATTAGGAAGATTGGTTTGTAATTTTCTTTTTTTGTTTTGATTCTTTCTAGTTTAGGTATAAGTACCATGTTTTGTGTCATAGAAGGAATTTGGCAGTACTCCTTCTTTACCTATTTTTCCAAATAGTTTACATAGTATTGGAATTAATTGTTCTTTAAATGTTTGGTAGAATTCATTTATGAATCCATGTAGCCTTGGGGATTTTTTCTTATGGAGTTCATTAATGATTTATTCAGTTTCTTTTTCTAAAATGGGACTATTCAAGTAATTTATTTCATCTTTTGTTAATCTGGCAATTATATTTTTGTAAATATTCATCCATTCCAGTTATATTGTCAGACTTGCTGCCATACAATTGAGCAAAATAGCTCCTAATTATAGCTTTGATTTCTTTGTCCTTTGGTCATTAAGTTAGCCCTATTCATTTTTGATGCTAGTTATTTGGTTTTTTCCTTCCTTTTTCCAACCAAAATAACCAAAGGTTTATCTATTTTGTTAGTTTCCTAAAACTAACTCTTAGTTTTATTCATTAGTTAAATAGTTTTCTTGGTTTCAATTTTATTATTAATCTCTCCTTTGAGTTTCAGAGTATCTAATTTTGTATTTAATTGGGGATTTTAATTTGTTCTTTTTCTAGCTTTTTAGTTGCATGCCCAATTCATTGAGCACCTCTTTCTCTATTTTATTCATATAGCTATTTAGAGATATAAAATTTCCCCTGAGAACTACTTTGGCTGCGTCACATAGGTTTTGATATGTTGTCTCATTATTGTCATTCTCTTGGAGAAATTATGAATTGTATTTGTTTGATCCATTCTTTTTTTTTTTTTTTTTGAGGCAATTGGGATTAAGTGACTTGCTCAAGGTCACAGATCTAGGAAGCATTAAGTGTCTGAGGCATATTTGAATTTGGGTCCTTCTGACTTCAGGGCTGGTACTCTATTCCCTATACCAAGTAGCTGCTCCTAACCCACTCATTTTTTAAAATGAGATTATTTAATTTCCAATTTGTTTTTAGTCTATCATTCTCTGCCCCATTATTGAATATAATTTTTATTTCATGGTGATCTCTGTGTGTTACCATTTCTGCCTTTCTGCATTTCTTTGTGAGGTTTTTATGCCCTAATATATGGTCAATTCTTGTGTAGGTGCCATGTACTGCTGCAGAGAAAATTTTCTGCAAAGGTCTATTATATCTAGATTTTCTAGGATTCTATTAATCTTCCTAGTTTCTTTCTTGTTTATTTTTTCTAGTTAGATTTGTCTGATTCTGAGATGGGAAGGTTGCAGTCACCGACTAATATAGTTTTACTGTCTGTTTCTTCCTATAATTGGCTTAAAGTCTTCTATAGGAATTTGGCTGCTCTACCACTTAGTTCAAACACATTTAGTATTCTTACTACTTCATTATTTATGGTATCCTATTGCAAGATGTACTTTCCTTCCTTGTCTCTGTTAATAAGATCTACTTTTACTTTTCCTTTATCTGAGATCAGAATTACTATCCCTGCTTTTTTTTTTTTTTTTTTTTTACTTCAGCTGAAGTAAAACAAATTCTGTTCCTGCCTTTCATCTTTTACTCTATGTGTGGCTCTCTGTGTCAAATGTGTTTATTGTATACAACATATTGTAGGATGCTGTTTTTTAATCCACTTTGCTATTTGCTTCTGTTTTATGGAAAAGTTCACCCCATTCACATTAACATTTATGATTATCAGCTCTGTATTTCTCTATTCTATTTTCTCCCTTGTATATACTTTTGTTCTCTCTTTCTACCCTGTTCTAAGTTGTGATTTTTTTTAACCCACCTCACAACTGTTTTATCGATCAGCCCTCCCCCTTCTCTTAGAAGTGTGTTTTAGCCACCCCACCCTCTACCTTATCTCCTATCATTCCTCCTCCTATCTCTCAGTAGTATTTTTTAACCTACTCCATCCACTACCTTATCTTCTATCACTCCTTTTCCCCTTCTCTTACCTTTTTCCCTAGTGTTTCTGCCTTCCTTTCTATCCTACCCCTCTGTTTTCTTTCCTTTTTCTCCTCCTAATTCTTTATAGGATTAGATAAATTTCTATACTCAACTAAATTACTAAATTATTACCTTCTAGAGCCAAAATCGATGAGATCAAGTATCAATGCTCATCCCCCTTCTTTCTTTCCCTCCATTGTAATAGGTCTTTTACACATCTTCATATGAATTAGTTGTCCCATTATAAATGGGACAAAAAACCTCTTTTTCCAATACAGACCTTTTTCTACCCCTTAATGTCTGTTTCTTTGTGAACATCACACCAGAGTTCATTCACAACTACATCTTCAGTATATTGATGCCCCCTTTGTCTGCCACAGTGACATATACAAGAGTTAAAGATATTATTTTTCCATCTAAGGAAGTAAACAGTTTAACTTTTAAATGATATATATTTTTCCCATGTTTACCTTTTTATGCTTCTCTTGAGTTCTATTTGGAGATTAAATTTTCTGTTTAGTTTTGGTTTTTTCAATAGAAATGATTGAAAGTCTCTTACTTCATTAAAACTCCATCTCCTCCCCTCAGTCTCACTGGATAGTTAATTCTTGGTTGAAATCCTAAATTCTTTGCCTCCCAAAATTTGGTATTCCAGGCCCTCTGATCCTTTATTGTAGAAGCTGTCAGATTCTGGGTAATCCTGACTGTTGCTCCCTGATATTTTAATTGCTTTGTCTGGCAGCTTGCATTATTTTTGCCTTGAGATAGTAATTTTGTAGTTTCACAACGATGTTCCTTGGGGTTTTCCTTCTGGGATCTCTTTCTGAAGGAGATAGATGGATTTTTTCAATGAATATTTCTTCCTTTGTTTCTAGAATATTGGGGGAATTTTCCTTAATGATTTCTTTAAGAATGCTATACAGGTTCTGTTTTTATTTTGGTCATGACCTTCAGGTAGGCCAATAATTTTTAAATTGTCTCTTCTAGATCTATTTTCTAGGTTGACTGTTTTTCCAATGAGGTTTTTCACATTTTCTTCTATTTTTTTTCATTCTTTTTAAGTTGTTTGACTGATTCTTCCTGTCTCAGAAAGTCATTAGCTTCTATTTTCCCTGGTCTAGTTTTTAATGTGATCTTCTCCAGTTAGCTTTTGTATCTCTTTTTCCATTTGGTTAATTCTACTTTTAAGGAGTTGTTTTCTTCAGACACTTTTTCCCCTTCCTTTTCCATAGCATACTTTGAGATTGTTCCTATGGACATTTTGTTCTTGTCTGAGTTGGTCTTTTGGTCTTCTCTGTCACCATAGTAGCTTTCTATGGTCCATGTTCTTTTCTGTTTCTTGCTCATTATTTTTCATTTTCTTTTGGTATTTCCTCTTTTTTTTTTTTTTTTTTTTACTTTTATGATTGAGTTCTGCCCCTGAGGTAAAGGTAGCACTGTCACAAGCTTCTTATGCAGCTCTGAAACATGCCTTTGAGCACAGAGGCCCCTTGTATTTGCAGGAAGTAGCTTTGCTTGCACTTTTCAAGAAACCCCTTAGTTTCCCAGAGTTTGCCTTATAAGGTGAGACTGGAAGTTGCACTTCTGATTTGTTCCTATATTGAGCCAGAATTGAGGGTCTTACTTGCTGATTTGCTGTGATTAAGACCCTTTCACTGGCTTTCCCAAAATCTTTCTTAGCTGAACTAAACAGTTTTTTCACCTCTGTAAGACTGACTTTTATTGAAGTTTTTCCAGTCTATCTTGAATTGGAGAGTGGCTTAATTGCATCAGACTCTGTTCAGAGCCTTGGTTTCATGTGGTTTTTGAGGGAAACCGAGAAAGCTCAAGCAGCTTTCTAGCATCACTCCTCCATCTTGGTTCCATTCCTCAACAAAATTTTTTTCTAACAATATAAAATAATTTTCTCTTTAAAAGAAGTTATTGTTATAGTTCAGGTGAGAGGTAATAAAAACTTGAATAAGGGTATTGTACTTGTATTAAAAGCAAAATAAGTGAGAGAATTTGAAATAATCAACTAAGCTTGACAGACCTTGATAGGAGAGAGCTTAGAGAAAGTATAAAAAAATGAAGATTATGTTATGGATCTGAATTTTAGTAACTTGAAAGATGGTCATACCCAAAATAGAAAGATGGAAGTTTGGAAGAGAGGAGGTTTCTGTTTCCTTTTTTTTCCCTATTAAATACCTATCTGAAACTTAATAGTGATTTAGCGGTAGAGGGCTGAAACTCCAAAAAGGTATGCTTGAATCAGACAACAGAGCACTTAAGGCTAATTATCTATTTGATATGAGACAATGACTCTATTAGCATATGTTTGAATAAATGGCTCTTCTCACTGTTGGTGCTTACTGAATGTTTGGTGTTAAGATAATCATAGGCAAGGATTGGAGGGTAGAGGGACAGAGGCCAGAGTTACTTGACAGCAGAACAAGGAGGAGAGAGACTGATGACTTTGGACTCCAGCATCCAGGAGATAACTTTGGCAAGTCTTGTGGTAGTTTGTCTGCCTCCTTCACTTCTCTCCCTAAAGGCCAAAGACTTTGATTTATCCTGACTCTGGCTCAGCCTGAAGCCCTCCAGGGAGCTAGCCTGTACTCAACATTTAGCTAATATAATCTTCTGAATAGGTCTCATATTTTGCTAGTAACTTGTAATTGTTTTAAGTATCTTTGAGATAATAGTCTTTTATGATGTTTAATAACTCCCTTAAAGTGCTTATGACTTTTTGTAATTTTTTCAGTCTGTTTTTTTCTTCTATGTTTATAGTCTATATACATTACAAAGGTATTTGTTGTCTTCTCCATTAGAGGGTAAGCTCCTTAGAGATAAGTATTATTTCATTCATTGTATTTTTATCCCCAGCACCTAGCACAGTGTCTAGAATAAAGTAAGAATTTAATAAGTGGTTGCTGATCGATTTTTTGTTTCACAGTTACAGGGTATGGTTGGGCTGATAATTCTGATTCATTACTCATCCTTTTTAATGTCATAAATGTTGTGATATGATTTCTAAAATCCTTCTTTATCCTCCTTAAAAACATTGTAATTCTAAATATTGTTCCTCAGTGAGTATCACAGTTTTTCTGGTGGTTTGTAACATTTTCCCCCCTCATTATTGTCATGCTAGAATTTAACTATAATGTGTCTAGACATGTAAATCTTTAATAAGTTCTTGTCATATTCCTGGGGATATCACCTATTTGTTTTCACTAGTTCTAGTATTATTTTAAATATTTAAATATATCTTGAAATATATCTATATTCTTTTGTTTATTTCAGTTCTCTAGGATGACAGTTGTAATAGAAATAGTATATACCAGAATTCATACCAAAATGGATTAGGACAACATTTTTTCCCTAAAAGAAAATAAAGTTGGGATCTAATCAGCCCAGAGGATGAGATTGTAGTAAAGTAGGAAGTTTAAACAATAACTTACTGAATGAAGCTTCCTGATGGCCTTTAATGTAATTTCCTGGTCATGTAAGTCCATAAAAACCCCTTTTACATCAAGTCATATCCATGTAGATTTGATAAATAATCCAAGATTCTTTAAGTCTCTATACCCTGCCTTGGTTCCCATACATGTTTCCATGAGGATGAAGAACAGAGGTAGTGGAGTATATCTTGAACTATGAACTAATTAGTACACTAATGTTACCATGTTAGATATCCTTTCTGGATTAGGTCTACATTATTGTAATTCAGTCATTTTTCAGTCATTTCCAACTCTTCATGACCTCATTTTGGGTGTTCTTGGCAGAGATACTAGAATGGTTTGCAATGTCTTTCCCCAACTCATTTTACAGGTAAGGAATAGAAGCAAATAGTGTTAAGTGAATTTTCCTGGATAACATAGCTAATAAGTGTTTGAGGTCAGATTTGAATTCAGGAAGATGAGTCTTCCTGACTCCAGGTCCAGCACTCTATGTACTGTGGTACCACCTAGCTTCCCTAAGTATATCTTTGTTAACTGTTCAGTAACTTCCAAGTGTCTCCTTTTATCCCTCCATCAGACATGATCTAATAGGGTTTCAGTCTGAGTGGTTTTTGTAACTGTATTTCCAGTTGCTATATATTATCTGCAATTCCATTTTCCACTGTAGCAAGTTCACTTATTGAGTAACTCTAAGATTTAAAAAAAAATTTTTCTTTTGTATTCTCTATATTGGTCACTTTCTTCATCATTTCTTCTTATTCTTTAATATTGTTTAATATCATTATGATTTTTTTTCTTCAAGATTTTATTTTATTTATTCTTTTTTGCAGCATTGACAATTCTTACCTCATTTCTTTCATTGTAGTTTGTATTCACTTGAGGATGACTCATCAGTTATCTTAAGTGATTTTTATCTCTATTACTACTGGCACTTGAGCTGCTATGTCTGATAGTTGAGTTACTCTATCATACTTTTAAATTATATTATCACTATATGCTTTATTAATTTGAAAATATATTGGTTGGTTTTATTTTTTGTGTAGTTTTGCATCTGTTTTTGTTCTTTAAATTGCTCTCTTCATTCTTTTCATTCTGACAGTATTACAGTTAAATTTTTGAAATTAAGTTCTGAACATAATACTAGTTTTTATTGTACCTAGTCTTACAAGTCAGTCCAACATTATAGCCCAATAAAATCTTTTTTGGATACTGATTCTGATTCTTCCATAAAATACATTACCTATCCATTATGCTTTTCCCAGCAATAACGCTCCCCCTCCTGTATTTTATCCAAAGTAAGGCTGAAGAAAAAAGTAACTTGTAATGATCTGAATTTGAACCTTATACAGCACACAAAGCCTGCAAGGTTAGGGATCAAGGAAAGAGTATGGTTGTAATTTTCCCATTCAGGGACAGATGAGCCAAAAGCATTATAATTGTTATGCAAAAAGCAAGATACAGTCAAGGACATGAGATGCTAAGATGAGAGACAGAAGTAGATAGCAGCCACTAGATTAAAAGTAGGAACTTTTACCATAATCGATAGAGTCACAGAAAGGAGAAAAGAAACATGGTTTGAAGGTTAGGCTATCAACAAAGATTGAAGTTCCACAAATTCTTTGCTATACTCCAATCTCTGATGAGCACATGTATTTTTTTTATAATTGTTTTCATGATTCAACTTATATTCAAAAGCTAAATCTTCCAGCCCCTTCTAAATTGATTGTGAAGGTGGCAAATATTGACAGTTTCTCTGAGGAAATGTCTGTCTTTAACTGGCAGTGCACTCTGGCCTTCTATGTTTTCACAAATTTGAAAAGCAATATTTCTCTGACTTCATTTAAGTCATTGATAGCTATTAAATAGGGCAAAACCAAAGACAAAGTATGACACTGGAAAAATCACTTAATCTTTTATTACCTCAGTTTCCTTATCTTTAAAAGGATTGTAGGATTAGATGATCTTTAATGTCCCTTCAATTCTAAGTATGGACTTCTCAATTTAGAATAGATTTCACAGCATCCAAGGCTAGGTTTCAAGATATCTGGGAACTAGGACACTTAAAAAAGTGTATCTTTATTTTCATTAAATCCTAAAAGAAATCTAACATTTCTTTTGAATCCAAATATGAGCAACAAGAAAAGAGGACTAGCATCTTTTATGGGGAGCTTTTCTCTGAGCTGATCATCTACTTTTTATGTTCCCCTTCATCCAACTCTCACTTTGATTCCAAAAAATTTCAAGAAGCATGCCCAGTGACCACACCTTGATAAAATAATTCTAGCAGATGGGCTAAACCAGACTGAGAGTAACTGACAAATTTCAAACCTGCCAGTGAGTTAGAGGGATGTCCACTCCAAGCACATGAAGATTTCCTCCAGTGAAATGAGTAGATGAGAACATTTGTTCCAATGGCTATGAAGGCTACAAAAGTAGTATTTATGGAGCACTTAGAGCCTATTCAAACATCTAAGACACCAAGATGTGTCTTACACATCTACATCCTGAGTTCTCATAACTCATCCTCATCATTTTTTTGCCTCTGCATTTTAATGACTCTGGAAGAAAGAGTGAAGCTGTCAATTTTTTATAAATCTGTCTCATTTAAATCCAAGTCACACGAGAATTAAGACATCACCTTGTGATGTCAGTGGTTTTCTTCGAAACAAAGGACAAGTAAAAACTGTTATTAGCATTATGAATGATTTTGTAATCAATTGAAATCACAGATATTTTTATTCTTATTGCTTCTTTGAAAATATGATGGTTATAGGCAGCCAGGTGGCACAGTGGATAGAGCACCAGCACTGACGTCAGGAGGACCCGAGTTCAAATCTAGTCTCAGACACTTAATAATTCCTAGCTGCGTGAACCCCGGGCAAGTCACTTAACCCCAATTGCCTCAGAAAAAAGAAAAAAAAAAGAAAATATGATGGTTATTAGGCATACTGTTAAGTTACAGTCTTCCTTTTATAAATTATATTTCAATAAAACTGTTTTCTTTTGTAATCTTAGGCATTTATGTTATTCATTTAAAAAACATTCTTCTGAAAAGGGATCTGGAGATTTTACTATACTTCCAAAAGGGCCTCTGAGTACTAAAGGTTAAGAATTAAGACACATAAGATTAAGAATCACTACAATATTAACATTGACCCACCCATTGTTAACAGTGTTAACAAGCAACTATAAATCCACCTAACTGTATTATCATCTAGCCCATATTTCTCCATCTTGTCCACAGGGTGTCATAGTAGACCTTGTCAAATGTCTTCTGAAAATCATATGCATAATGCAGAATTTCCTTGATACATTAACCTGGAAACTGGTTAAAAAGAAATGAATTTCATTTATTATGATTAATGTGTTTAGTGAACCCATGCTGGCTCCTAATAATCTTTGCCTGTCTATTTAATAATAAATTTTGCTGCATCATCAACAGCAAGATTACTAGCTCATAACTTTTAGAATTCACTTTTTTCAGTCTTTTGAGAACATTTTTGATCAATGTTTGATCATCTCAATTCTTTCAACACTTCTTCATTTTTCTATATTTTCTCAAAGATGGCTGGTTGAAGCTCATTGATTACACATGCATCTTTTGTTTTTCAATGTATTGTGATATAATTCATCCGGGTCTGAGGGTATGTGGTTTCTTGCTACGTTCTCATTTGTCTTGGACTTCATATCATGTAAAATCAATTTATTTTATTCTTTCTAGTGTAAAGATCATTCTATTTGATAGAAAGAATGGGAACCAAAAAGTGGATACTTTTGTATCTTCTCTGTAAAGCAGTTAACATGCCATCATTCCAAGTATTAGGTTTAATTCCTTATTTTTAAAAAAAATCTATCTTTGTTCTTCTTACTGCTTTTCTCAATCCACAACACATTGTACACTTTCAATTTTATCCCATTATTTTTGTTGGTTCGTCCCATACCTTTCCATTTTTTCTTGGCTGTGTGCCCTTCTTTTCTTCTTTTGTATGTGTCCTTTTTATTATCCTCTTCCTCTTGAATCAGCTTCCTTTTTATTGTCTCTTGCCAAGGGATTGTGTCTATTCTCTAAACTTTTTGGGAAATGCCTTCCTTTTTAAAGTCAACTGTACTTACGAGTATGCCTCAACTTCCCTTCCAAAGTTAAAACCAACTCAAAGATAACGTGGTTACTTTTTCCCAGGTTCCTGTCACTTCAACGTCACAAACCAGTTCCTCCTTGCTAGTAGGAATTAGGACCAGAATAGTAGTTCCTCTTCTTATTTCCTCTATCCTTATAAGATAAAATTGTCAGCAAGGCAAGACAAAACAAAGATTTATTGCATGTTCTGCTTTTCATAAAACTCTCAGGATATGTTATGTTGTTGAAATCCCCTATTATGACATTATTCTTAACATATCTATTTTATGTTATCGTGTGCTTATAAATAAACTGCTTATCTTTTGTTGATAAATCTTAACTATCCAGCATACATATTTTCTTTCTCTCTAATTCTGTTAACCATTTCTCAAATTGCTAAACTAGTAGCCATTACTACTAAATGTATGTCATATCCTGTCATCTGGGGGCAGCAAAATTTGAAGGCAAAGTATTTAGAAGTGATCTGCCAGGCTTGTTTTAAGAAGTATCTCAAGCTTTTAAACAATAACAGATGATGCTGAGTATATCATATCCTCAGATCTTCAAGCAGCATTAAGTAATTTATGGAAGGATAAACTTGAAGTCAGGAGGAATTGAGTTCAAATTCTGCTTCAGACACTCAGACACTCACTTAACCTTTACCCCTCCGTTTTCTCATCTGAAAAATAAGGGGACCAGAGTCAGAGGCTTCAAAAGGGCCTTCTAGCTCTAAACCTATGCTGTTGTGTCTAACTTCCCTTTAACTTCAAGGTTTCTGTCAATGGTACCTATATTTTCCCAGTCTCCTGAGCTAGAAATTTTGGAGTTACTTTTATTGTTTCCTCCTCCCTTAAAAAAAAACTTCTTAAAAAAATACTGTTGCTCTCTTTTATTTTTACTACATTCTCATTTCTGAATTTATGAATTTCCTTTCCTACAGAAGCAGTCATTTTTATCAAAGAATAAATAAGAAAATAAAAGGAGGATAATTCAACAAAACTAACATAATTATGAAACCTGGTAGTATATGCAATAGTACATACCTGTTGTCCCCTATCTCTCTGAAAAGTGACCATAGGGGCACATTTTCTCATTTCTCCTTTAGAGATAAAGTTATTTTAATTACATAGCATTCAGGGGTTTTATTTATTTTGATTTGTTTTTATTCTTTCCATTTACATTGTAGTTATTTTGAAATCAATATTATCTTACAAGCTTTGCTTACTTCACTATATTAGTTAATATAAAACTATTCTTGCTTCTCTGAATTCTTTATTTTTTTAAAAATTTCTTACAGTGAAGTAATATTTTATTACACCTATCCACTAGGATAGGATGCCTAGCAATGGCATCTCTGAGCCAAAGAGTATGAACTTTTGAGTCAAATTCTTAGCATAATTCCAATTTTTTTCCCAGATTGGTTGGATCAACTCATAGCTCTACCAACAATGTATTGACAATCTCATCACCTGTCATTTTTGCCCCTCACTGTATATGTAACATAAAACTCAGTTATTTTATTAGCATTTCTCTTATTGTTAGTGATTTAAAGAAATCTTTTAAATTTATTTTTATAGGCATTTAATTCATTCTCCAACTATCTACTCACCAACTGAACAATTTCTTTTTCATTGTTTTCTTTTTTTCTGGTTATACATATACATTAATTTTTTAAAATATACATTTCTTTATGAATCATGTTGGAAGAGAAAAATCAGAACAAAAGGGAAAAACCATGAGATAAAAAAAGGAAAAAAGTAAAAGAAAAAAGTGAACATGACATGTGTTGATTTATATTCATTTTCCATACTCGTATCTCTGGAAGCAGATGGTGTTTTCTAGCCAAAATTTATTGGGATTGCCTTTGATCACTGAATCACTGACAAGAAGTCTTTCATAGCTGATCATCACACAATGTTGCTGTTATCATGTACAATATATTCCTGGTTCTACTTGTTTTACTCAGCATTGGTTCATGTAAATTTTAAAAATCTTTAATATCATTATAGTTTTCAATTATTTTACATAAATATCTTTGTTTATATTCTTTGACAACTTATCTGCTGGAAAATGATTCTTGATCTTATATGTTCTGTGTTCCCTATTTTGTACATAATGTCCTTAGAGATATCTGATATATAGATTTTCCCCCAGTCAATGATTTCCCTTCTTATCTTAATTGTATTGGTTTTGTTTGTACAAATGCTTCTTAGATTGTTACTCAAAATTATGTGTATATTTCTTATGATCACCTGCATCTTTTGTTTGTTGAACAAATCTTAACCATAATGTAAAAAGTCCTTGATGTAATTTTTCTTGTATTTTTATGGAATTGCTCTTGGTTTTTATATTCAATTTCAAGCTTGTGGTGATATATGGTGTAAGATGTTGATCTAAACCTAATTTCAATCCAATTCTTTTCCATATTTCCCCCCAAATCTTATCAAATATGGAAATCCTCAAATAAATTTATGTTCTCAGCTTCTTACTTTTATCATCATTTCTTTGAGATTCTGTACCATTTGTTCCTCTAAATTTTATTATTTTGTCTAGCTCTATAAAATATCTTCCTTCCTCACATTCATTTGCTCATCATATTTAATCAGTTATTAAATTATATTAACTCTTTCATTTCATTGTCACACCTATATTTTGAAACTTACACATTTCATTCCTTAGTTATTTAAGTCACATAACTAACTTCCCTGCTTTCAGTCTCTTCCAGTTTTAGGTTTCACTAGCTTTTTTCATGACTCAGCTTAAATCTCATCTTTGGCAAGAGACTTTTCTCACTATCCCCACTAACACACACACACACATACACACACACACACACACACACACACACACACACACACAGTGCATGCACCTTCCCTCTAAGATTACCTTCCATTTATACTACAATTTTTTGCATGTTGTTCCCCTTTTAAAATATGAGCTCCTTGACAGCAGAGACAATATTTTTGCCTTTCTTTGTGTCTCCAACATTTAGCACATCATCTTTCAGTTCTTAATAGATGTTAGTTGATTCATTGATAGCACACATAGTCATCATTATCATCATCATCACCATTATCATTATTATTCATTAATGAGTTCAACTACCTGGCTTAGGTGATTTCTTCTAACTCTGAGATATTGTAATTCTATGTTATTGTAAAATGCTAGTTTGACATGAAAAAATCACTCAGTCATAGAATTTCAGAATTGAAAAGGTGAGTGGCTATTTGGTCCAATCTATACCTGAAAAAAATTCCACTTACAACATACACATTTTTATACTTTCTGACTGATCATTCACTCCTTATGATGATGCCATAGCTCCTTTGGAGACCAGTCCACAGTACCTCCCCATTCCAACTCTACAGCCCTTATTTTGGTTACCATTATACTACCAGATTTTCTTGAATACTGACACTTTTATCCAATGTATTATTCAACTCTCCCAACTTTATATCATCTACAAAGTGGATAAACATAGTATCCTTTGTCCTTTCATCCAAGTCATTGAGTTTTAAAAAAGTTAAATAGCACAAAGACCAAGTACAGATTTCTAGGGCACGTCATTGGAAACAGCTTTCCAAGTTGAAATCAAACCATTTATGACTGTTTTGTTCCTGACCATTCAACAAGTTCCAAATTTATTGAAGTATTGTCTAGCTTATATCTTTCCATCTTTTACTTAAGAATAGCATGAAGACCTTATCAAATGTTTTGCTAAAATGTGTAAACTATATCTAAGGCATCTACCAACTTAATAAGTGTCTATTTTAAAGAAGTAAATAATGTTAAGATTGGAATGACTTCTTTTTGATGAAGCTACTCTGACACTTTATAATCAATACCTTCTTTTCTAGATGTTTGTCAACCAGCCTTCGGATAATACAGTCTAAGTCAAGCTCACCAATCCATGGCATAAAAACTACATTTTCTTCTCTTTTTAAAAAATCAGTGCCTTTGCCAGTCCTCCAGTACTTTTACTTTCAAAAATTATTGAAGGGTTAAGAATCATATCCACTGGTATTTTTAGCATCCAAGAATATATTCATCTGCTGAACTGAATTCACTGAATTCTGCTAGACACTCTCTTTTTTTACTTATCAAGACTCATTTTTATTAAGGTGTGACTTTCTGGAGCTATACTGAAGTCATAATACTTATCCCTCCAGGTCTCAGTGATACCCATGAAGTCAAATTTGCCTCCTTGACTTAGGTAATTCATGTTGGAGATTTCTTTGGAAAAGACAACTCAGTGGTGAAGCATCAAACAGAAGTTTAGGAAGCCAATTAAGCTGGTAACTCAAATCAGGAAAGATTTATGATTAACAATTGAGGTAAGAATTCTTAATCATCTGAGATGTGCTACTGAGCTAAAACTTGGAGGCATTCTTCAGAAAGAGGAACTTAGTGGAGATTATAATAGGGACTATGCATTTTGAAACAGGTTGAGAAAGAACTTGGTTCCTAAACCTTGGAGAGAGATGACAAAAGGCAAGTACAATGGATCTGGTCCTGAAAGCCACGACTGCTGTGGGTAGAAAATAATAGTGGTCAGAAGGCTATCATAAAATAATAGATTTAGCTAACTTTCACCTAAAGTAAGAGATAGAGTTCATAAACTAAGCCAAAGGCCAGAAATAGTTATAGGCACATAAAAATAGAAGTAACTCAAAGAAGGGGATGGGAGGGCTCAACTCCCAGTTAAGTCAAAGAGAGTCAGTGTCCTCAAATATCCATCATATTATTACTAACCTAAGAAGGTCTAGATTTAATAACTAGCTATAATTATATTGAAGGAAAATTGACCTAGACAGAGGGAAACTGGTTAATGATGAAGGTAGTATTTTCAAGGTTCCTGGGCCATAAATATTACCAAGAAGAATAAATAAGGGTGATAGCAAAATGAAAGCAATATTCTCTGCTTCATTATCTTTTGATTCAGATAGCATTCTTCTAGCTGGAAAAAGAAAGCAAATAAGTGATTTAAGGACAGTCTTTTGAGCCCAGATCACTAATGTAAAGACAAGAAATCAAAGGAAGGGAGATCGAGGTGGAAAGAGAGATGTCATAGTCAAAATACTAATCACAAGCAGACAGCAAAATCTAGCTAGGTCTAAGTTAGACAAATGACTCAACTAACATGGGAAAAGGACAAAATAGAAGAACCAGATTTGAAGCTAATCATCCTGAAATCAGGAACCATCAGGAGTTCAGAATCTTAGAAAAGGATTTCATGTCAGATAGAGCCAAAGGCATTTATGGGGGTATTCTTTTGAAGAAGAAATGAGAAATGATGTCCATACCCTTTCTTAAAGCATAAAGATATCGGGAGACAAAATGCTATATAGGAAAATGCCTTCCTCAGTCAGAGCTCTTTAGACAAGATGAAGGTGAAGAACAAGAGGAATAAAGACTAATTGAACTAAGAGCTATGTCAGCCAAGTCCTGTGGCTAGGTTAAAGTTGTTTTAAGAAAAGATTCTTGTTAGTACAAAGAGAAATTCCATTTAAAATAACTGTAGATAACATAAAATATTTGAGAGTCCATATGCCAAGGCAAAGTCAGGAACTATTTGAACACAATTACAAAACACTTTCCATACAAATAAAGTCAGATCTAATCAATTGGAAAAATAGCAAGTGTTCATGAGTAGGCTGAGCTAATATAATAAAAATAATACTACCTAAATTAATCTAATTGTTCAGTGCCATACCAATCAAATTCCCAAGAAATTATTTTACACAGCTAGAAAAAATAATAACAAAGTTCATTTGAAAGACCAAAAGGCCAAGAATTTCAAGGGAATTAATGGAAAAATGCAAATAAAGATGGCCTGGCTGTGCCAAACCTAAAACTAAATTATAAAGCAGCAGTCATCAAAACCATTTGAAACTGGCTAAGAAATAGAGTATTTGATCAGTGAAATTGGTTAGGTTCACAAGACACAATAGTCAATGACTATAATAATCTAGTGTTTGATAAACCCAAAGACTCCAGCTTCTGGGATAAGAACTTACTATTTGACAAAAATTGCTAGAAAAACTGGAAATTAATATGGCAGAAATTAGGCATTGACCCACACCTAATACCTAAGGTTGAATTAGGTTCATGATTTAGACATAAAGAGTGATATTATAAGCAAATTACCTATCAGATCTGTGGATAAGGATGGAATTTGGAGTACATTATATAATGCAAAATGGATAATTTTGATTATATTAAGTTTAAAAGGTTTCCTACAAATAAAACCAATGCAGACAAGATTAGAAGGGAAGCAATAAACTGGGAATTTTTTTTTTTACATTCAAGAGTTCTGATAAAGGCCTCATTTCTAAAATATATAGAGAACTGATCCAAATTTATAAGAATTCAAGCCATTGTTCAATTGATATATTGTCAAAGGATATAAATAATTTTCAGATGAAGAAAATTGAAACCATTTCTAGTCATATGAAAAGGTGCTCTAAATCACTATTGATCAGAAAAATGCAAATTAAGACAACTTTGAGGTAGTACACATGCCTGTCGATTTGCTAAGATGATAGGAAAAGAAACTGAGGCATTAATACATTGTTGGAATTATGAACTGATTGAGCCATTCTAAAGAGCAATTTGGAATTATGCCCAAAGAGCTATCAAGCCGGGCATATCCTTTGATTCAGCAATATCTCTACTAGATCTGTATCCCAAAGAGATCATAAAGGAGAGAAAGGTCCCACATGTGCAAAAATGTTTGTGGCAGCCCTCTTTGTAGTGGCAAGAAACTGGAAGAGGAGTGGATGCTCATCAGGTGGAGAATGGCTAAATAAGTTATAGTATAAGAGTATTATGGAATATTATTGTTCTATAAGGATCTATAATCTATCAGGATGATTTTGGAGAGGCCTGCAGAGACTTATATGAACTGATGCTAAATGAAGTAAGTAGAACCAGGAGATCATGGTACATAGCCACACACAAAAAAAATTTACCATGATCAATTCTGATAGACATGGGTCTTTTCAATAATGAGATGATTCAGGACAATTCCAATGATCTTATGATGAAGAGAAACCCCAACATCCTTTGGTATTTTCTTGTCAAAGAAACTGGAATAGTTTGTCATATCCTTCTCCAGTTTATTTTATAGATGAGGAAACTGAGGCAGAGTTAAGTGATTCGCTCATGGTCACATGTCTAGTAAGTGTCTAAGGCCAGATTTGAACTAATGAAGATGAGTCTTAATGATTCCAAGCCCAGCCCTCCATTCACAGTACCCCAATCCTATTTGGAGACAGGCAACAACAACAAAAAAGCAAATACTTATCCAATGAGTTTCTCTAGATTCCTTCGAGATGGAAACTGCAGTCTCTCTTGGAGAAGATTGACCACATTCCAGAGACACTGATTGACACCACTCCTGTGCTGAATATCTATAAATTTAGGCACTCCATGAAGACAAACTTTACATGGACAAATATGTGATATCATATGTAGTGCAATTTTATAAATTCTCTAGTTTTCTTTTTTCTTTAGTTGCACTCTTAAAGTAGAATACCAGATTGTCATAGCAGATTACAAATTCCTTGGAAACAGGAACTGTTTCTAATTCATCTTTGCATTGCTTATACAACCAAATACAGTATCTTACACATAATAGAAACTAAATATAAATGTGAAAGAATTGAATTGTGTAACATTCCTTGGCATGGGGGTAGGAAGCAGGAAGTGACCACTTCCCAATGACTTGAGGAGGCTATTATGATAGTCTTTCCCTTATGCCATGTTGCCCACAGTAGTATACATAACAGCACAGTTGCCCACATTGGAAAGAACACTACTTTTGGAGTCACAAAAAAATGGATTCAAATCCCATATTTGATGCTTACTATCAGGCCTCTTTAACTCTTTGAGTCCCTTATCTTTAAAATGATAGGGTTGAAAAAGATGATCTCTTTAATTCCTTCTTTCTCTAATTAAAAAGTAGATAATAAATGGTATTTATTGATCTTGCATTCTAAGTTGATAGTTTCTCCAGTGAGAATTAAAATACTATAAGGAACAAAGTCTAGAGATTCTGCAAGAGACTACCATGTTGATGAGCCATCTGTGTCACCAAGGTTTACAAAATGAGTAGCAACAAACAAAGGATAATAAAGGGGGTAGGGTTATTATAATTTTTTTTAAATTAGAAGTTACTTGAATTTTAGGTATTTCATCAATAGGATTGAATAAATTCAATCCATTCTAATATAATTAAACTGCTTAAAGTGAAGAATTCTAAACAAACACAATTCTAAAGGAGAGATTTTCTTTTAAAAGTCTCACACAGGGTTGGTTTGTTTTGTTTTGTTTTGTATTTCAAAAGAAAATACCAGTCATTCTTGTGTAGACCAGGATGAGAGATATTTGCTTCAGTGTGACAGAAGAGACTATTTCCCAATCTACAACCATCTCTCATGTGGCCAAGTCATGGGATCATAGAATCATAGATTCAGAGCAGGAAGAAATCTGAGAGATTATGCTTTCCAGTCTTCCTCAGAAAGGTGAAGAAACTGTTCCCCAGAGTAGTAGTTATGTCCCACTAGGAATGGTCCAACATACACCCAGTAACTGAAACTGAGTCTGAGGCCAGATCTTCCTGACTGGAGTGCTGTGCATTGGCCAAAGCTATGGACTCCATAAAACATGAGGTTTTATTAGGGAAGATGATTCCTTCAAGACTTGTACTACAAGCTATTATTGCAGTAATAGGGCAAAAAAGATAAAAAGCCTATGGTTTTCATCTAGAAATCATTTGCTCCCAAGGGACTCAAGCTGGTTGGTGGCAGAGGATGAAGGAGCTCCTTGAGGAGACTCCTGTGGAAGGGGTGCCTAGGAAGTACAGGGCAGAGTTGTGACGGACCTCGAGCAAGGGACTGGGATGCTGATGCAGATTTCCCTACCTGGTGGGTTTCCAGAGATGAGACAGATCAACTTATAATGTGACTAAAGACTGGGATGGATCTAAGTAGTAGCACCTGGCATTGATATCCTGGAGAGATTTTTCAACCCTCTGGAAATAGTCTTTTGATTAGGAATGTTCCCAAAGAATGTCTTCATTGCCCACCTTGCTGCATTCATTGTGCTCTCCTGACACCTTCTGGAGGAAGTCAAGGAGAAAGAGAAGGAGGAGGAGGAAGAAGAGGAAGAAGAGGAAGAAGAGGAGGAGGAGGAGAGTTCCAAGCATCGAGAAAAGTTGGAATGGAGCTGGGGCAAGGGACTGGCATGCTGCCATAGGGGTCCCTTCCCGGCAGAGCTCCAAAGGTGGGACTGAACAAACTGGCATCCATTTTTGCTGCATTCTAGGCAAACCTAAGGACTAGGCTGAAAATAGTTGCTGCTTTGGAAAAAGGTGCAAGAGAAGAGCTCTTGACCTGATGTTTGAAGATTTGAAGATAATTTAAGAAAAAGAAGGAGCTGAACCAAAAGTTTGGGACACAATGTTTCTTTTTCTGAATACAGAGAAGATACTGAACATAGAAATGTGCCCCCAGCTGAGATTTGGAGTGTCACAAATGGGAGCTTTATTTTTTTTTAAGACCTGTTCTTTGGGTTTCCTGACTTGCAGGATATTGTGTCCTTTGTTCCCTATGGCGGAAAGTCAGGGGGGTTAGGAACAATGTCCCATGGAAAAGATTAGGGAAAAGTTTTTGTTATAATTCCACCTGCCCCTTTTCTTTTCCTCATTCTAACACAGTTGGCTCTGGACACAATATCATATTAGGCCATTTTTCCTTTCCACTTTGTCCTGTATCCTTTAGGTGGATCAGGAGAAAATTTTAATTCTTGAATGAAATCAAATAGAGTGGATATGTAGCTATACACATATGTTGACATATACATATTTTACTATATTACATATAGTTTTAGTTGTAGTGCCCTCTCATATCACTCTTCAGTTATTTCTGGTTATGAAATCTGCAGTTTGCATGGACTTAAGAATACCGTACAGGTCAGAATCTGTTGTCAGATTGATTCAGCCAAACCAGAATCGGAAAATATACCCCCTTCATCAAAACCACTAACTAATAATAAATGATAGTGATGATCATGGATGTTTTGAAGGTATTGGTCTGTATAATAGCTTTCTTTTGTGTCTAGTTGCTAACCTAAATTATTCACTCCATGGAACAATTTGCTGTGAATTGAATGGCAGTGTAGGTTCCATGGTTTTAGAGTTTTGTTTTGGTTTGGATTTTGACTGGATCTGTGTTGACTTTGCCTATGATGGAATTTCCAATTGGGGAATTTTTTCCTATGACTGCAGATAGTCAGCCTGCACTGAAACCTAGTTAGACTTAGATAATTGCCCCAGCTACTGGAGTTAAATAGCTTGCCCAAGATCACACAGTGTGTGAAAGAGGCACACTTGAACATAGGTCTTCCTGATTTCCAGTTCAGCTGTCTCTCCAGGCTAGTGAGCCAGGCTAATCTTGAAGTTGTTTCCCCTTTCTAGATCTGAAAAACAAGATTCTCTTCATGATCTAGGACCTCCTCATGACTTTTCAGTCATCCCAGGGGTCCTCAAACTACAGCTGAGGACATTTATTCTACTCACCAAGGGCTATGAAGTTTCTTTATTTAAAGGCCCCCAAAACAAAGTTTTTGTTTTTACTATAGTCCGGCCCTCCAACAGTCTGAGGGACAGTGAACTGGTCCCCTAGTTAGAAAGTTTGAGGACCCCTGAAATACCTTAAATAACTCTCCACCTCCATATTCTTTTAAATCTTGCATCACTATTCTTTCTGTTCTATAAAAAAAGATGTTCCATCTCTTGGATCCAGGCATGTTCTCTAGCTATTCCCCATTCCTGGAAATACTCTCCCTTCTCATTCCTGACTCCTAGCTTCTCAGGTTTCCTAAAATCCCACTTTCTATAAGAAGCCTTTCCCTATTCCTCTTATTCTAGTTATCTTCCTCTGTTAATTACTTCCCATTTGTCCTGTAAACACTCTGTGGTATATATTTATTTGCTTGTGATTTCCTCCACATGATTATGAATTCCTCAAGTCAGGATAGTCGTTTGCCTTTCTTTGGATCCCCAGCAATTGGCAGAGTGCTTGGCACAGAGTAAGCACTTAATAAATATTTATTGACTGACTATTATCTGGTAAAATTGGCAGGATAGACTCATGGGGAACATAGAATCATAAGATTGAAATCTGGAAGGGATCTTTTAAAATAGTCTGGTAATACAGTCATGGATTTAGATCAATAAAGAACTTTAGGGAGCAGCTAGATGCCTTAGTGGATAAAGCACTGGCTCTGGAATCTGGAAGTCTTGAGTTCAAATTAGACCATTTCACATTTTCTAGCTGTTTGACCTTGGGCAAGCCACTTAACCCCAATTGCTTCACACAAAAAAAAAATCCAAAAAAGAACTTTAGACATCTAGAAACCTGTGACATCAGCCCAAGGTCAGACAAAAAAAAATAAGTAATGAAGCTGATATTGGACTCTCTAATTTCAATTTTGATGCTTGGATTATGTCTTATAAATCAAGTGCAAGGTCAGTCAATCTGAAAATATTTATTAACCATTTAGTCTATGCTAAGCATTTTGTTCAGCTTTGACAGTACAAATAAGGATACGAATAGTCCTTACCTTCAAAGCGCATGCATTCACTTGTTGATGTTCACATAGTTTATAATATCAGAGCTCTAAGGCAGATTTTTGTCTCTAAATCCAGTGTTTATCTCTCTGTACTCTGTTGATTCCAGGAGGAAAAGCACCTAGCAAAGGGGATATTTCTTCAATCTAAGGTAGAAATACATATATATTTTCCTTAGAGGAACCCTTATTGTATAAGAGTCCACTTTTAGGATTTAGAAAAAAGAGCAGCATTTTTAATCCCAAATAACAGATAGTTTCAAACTGGGTTACTGAATTATCAGATCTACAATTGTGGTTAATTTTGTTTGCATCACTGTACCATCAAGCATTAAAATGGGCAGTTCTTGGAGCCTGAAGGAACTCAGAAACCATTTAGTTATGCACATTCATTTTACAGATGAGAATACCAAGGCACAGGGAGAAGTGATTTTTCTAAGAAGACACACATAATAAAGGACAGGAAGAATTTGAGTAGTGGTCTGCTAATGACAAAGTTGGTTCTCTTTTTTTTTTTGGCTTGGTTATATAAATGTGTGTGCATATACATACATACACACACATATATACATACATACAAATAAATATATATGAATATACATACACATATATCTATACTTTTTTAAAATTTGCATATTTTTTTCTCCCTCTCTTCCTCCCATTAGATTATAAGCTTGTTGAGGGCAGGAATTATCTTTTGCCTCTTTTTGTATCCTTAACAATTAGCATAGTGCCTAGCACATAGTAGGCATTTAATTATTAACAATTTCCATTATACTGTATTGCCTCTCAGAGAGATGTGTTACCTGCCTCCTTTCTCAATATACCTTGAATAGCCAGGTTTTAAATGTGTCTCTTGGAAGACATAAGAGTGTTTCTTTTCACTATTACCATTTAAAATCAACACTCTAGGGAAGATAAGGGTTCTTTCAAACAAGCTAACTGATAGCACAAAATAGGCACTTAATAAATGTTTATTGATTCATCTCAGGAAGTCAAAGCTCACAGCTCCCTCATTTTCCCATGTTTCTTTCCCCACACTCATTTTAGCTCAAGTAGTTTTCTTCCTCTTGTATCTCTTTTGCCCTTCTTTGCCAGCCTATGAACTTACAAACATGCACATAAATTCAAACACTAGCCTTTGAGTGGGCTGGAGGGCCACACCCTTCAAAGACATATGATACTGGATGTTGATAAACTGTCTGTGAATGACTGATAGGCACAATGTCATATGATTTCTGTACTGATGGACAAAGATTGTCCCAGTATTTTATCATACTGCGTACTGGTGCCACTGAGAAAGTTCATGGCCTGAGAGGTAGAAAAGAAATGAAAAAGATGCACCCCAAACAATGATTTACACAGAGAGCTACAAGTTGAAAACTGTGCAAAAAATGGCGGATCAAATACTTCATACTCAGATGACTCCAGAATTCAGTTTGATTCCTCTTTTAGAGTTGTTTTTTCAAGCATCTATTATGTTCTACTGTATGGAGAATTTTGTTTCTTGTTTCTTGTTTCTTGTTTTTTTTTTTTCTTCCAACTTACCACCACTCCCCTCCCAGTGTCTTATGGGATCATATCTCTTCCCAGAAGAACTTTCTAACCAGAGCAGAGGCAGGTTCCTCTGCTCAACCCAGCCCATATTGGCTCAATGTTCCCAGAACTTCATCTTGAAGGCCCCCAGAATCACTGTGAGATCACAGGACAACTCCAGAAATCAGCCAGAAAGACAGTTCACTGCTCTCCACACAAGCAGCTGCTACCATACCCTGTCCCATTCTCCCCCATACTCACTCTAGCTCTCTCCAAGTAATTTTTTTCCTTTTCTTTCTCTTTCCACAGTATCCTTTGAGAACCTTTTTGTGTTTAGTATATTTGAAAGATCACTGGATTTGGAGTTAGAGGCCTTGAGTTCAAATTCCTATGGTACCACTTACTACCTGTTAAACCTTGGCAAAACTCCTCACCTATTTGGGCCACAGCTTCCACATATGCTGTTTGAGTAAATGACTTCTAAGCCTTTTTCCACTTCTTAATTTGCGATCCTAGGAACTTTGGTATTTCTTCTCATATTTCTTTCATCATATATTGCTTGCTAAAAGCCCTCTTTCCAAGCATAATTTTGCAAAAAGTATCAGATTTGTTTTCAGAGGACCCAGCTTTTCATTTCATCTCTGCCACCAAACTACCTGACTGAGCTTAGGTAAGTCACAACTTCCCAGGATGTCAGTTTCTTTATCTGTCAAATGAAGAGGTTGAGCTATATATCCTCGGAAACTGAGTCTATGATCCTTAAGATGTGCTATCTTTTGAAACCTTTTCCAAAGCTGGCACTCTTCTCACATGCCCTGATAATTAGCCAGAAAGAGAATTTAGCATATCCCTTGCTCTTCATTGTTATTTTCAGAATCCATCTGTCACTCAGCAACCAGCTCTCCCTCTTTAAAGTTCACTTCATCTCATCCATATCCTTATTGTCATCTGTGAGTGTCTAGGTCGTAGATGATAGTAATTTACCTAATAAGTTGAGGGTACTTCCTACAGTTTTCTCTGCTCCAACCTGTGCCTCCTAAAATCTTAACCTAAACTTCCACGTTCTCTTTCTCCAGTTCACTTTAATTATGTACAGTGAGATTCACCCCCTATGACCACACCATTCCTAGTGAATTTTTGCCTCAAGTGTTTGAATGTTTACATGCAGCTATGAATAAGGAACTATGAATTCACAGATCTTACTACATAATGTTGAACTTCATCTCTTTAAAACTTTTAATGATATTAAGCTATCACACTTACAAAGGTGACTATTAGATTTTTATAATTTAACCAGCTTGAAAAATTTACATATATATTTGTATGTTTGCATATTTGCATGTTTTCATATTTGTATATCTGCAGTTCTATTTTGGGTATCAATATTTCAATTCATCTTTCACAGTTAAAAAATAAATAGGACAATTTCAAGCACCCCCTTCTCTCTGTCTCTGTCTCTCTCTCTTCTCCCTCCCTCCCTCCCTCCTTTCTCTCTCTCTCTCTCTCTCTCTCTCTCTCTCTCTCTCTCTCTCTCTCTCTCTCTCTCTCTCTCTTTCTCTCTCCTCCCCTCCCTTTTTCTTTCTCCCTCCTTTTCCCTCTTGGATTTCTTTCTCTCTCTATTTCACTTTCTTTCTCCTTTTTTCCTTCCTTATCTCTCTCTGCTCTCCTTTCATCTCTCTTTCTTTCTCTTTTTTCCCTCTTTCTCCCTCTTTTCCTCCACTCTCTTTTTCTACCTCTCTATTTGCTATGACAGGAAATGCATTTTCTGACACTTTTAAAATGAGCAATCATATGTATAATCAACTTGGTCAAAACTTCCTTCCTGGTAACTGCAGCACTTCCTCTGCATCTGGATTTGAAAAGAGACCTAGAAAAACAGAAGAGAGACACTGAAATTGTTGAAGAAGAAGGGGAAAAAATGCCCTGGTTTTAAAAACCAAATAAGTGATTCTTCAGTATCATAGCTGCAGCCTTTTTTATAGACAGGTAACATTTCCTTCATTTTTTTTTTTGTCTTTTGTATGTCTAATTTAATGTTTATATTTCTCACCTAGAGTATTTTTAGGAAGAACCATTGCCAGCTCGTGAGATAATGTTTCCTTTGAGTTTCATTACATGTTTTGTCCTCTTTTTTTTTTTTTTTTTTTTAACATCTGCAAGTTCTGACAATAGTTCAGCAGGTGCATTAGGAAGGTCATTGTTGGGGCAGGCAGAGTGAGGGGGAGGAAGGAGTCAAGAGAAATGTTTCAATGGGAGCAGAGGAGGTGAGAGAGAGCATAGCCTTTCATTCACAAAGCGTTCATCATTTCTTCCCCTCAAAGTTGAGAGCAACACGTCAAATAATTTTTGAAGATTTCACTAAAGGAAAACGTGTGAGTATTTAGATTAGCCTGCTTTCTTTGGAAATTAATTTCTTATTTGATTATTGCATAGAAATCAGAGAGAATTTGGTGTTCTTTTTTTCCTTGTTCAATGTTAGGAAGATTTTTTAAAATTCTATATTAGTGTAAGTATTGATATAGCTTTCAATTTTGTGCTGTTTTGTTTGCTCAGTGTACGCCAAAGAGCTAAATAGAGAATGATTTAAGATGCATGCATTTCTAGGGATCTGTTTATTGAAAACAGAGCTGTGAAAAAGAATAGTTTAGATTTATTCCAATGCAGTAATCCTTACTTATGTTTTAAGGGAATGTAAATAGAAACTATAAGTCAAATATTTGAAAATTATTTAAAATACAATGGAGCATGGTATCATGATATTCAAAATTAATTTTCTTGTAATGATGGAATCCTTTATTATATATGCAAGGAAGAATAAGTTATGGTTATTTCTTTTGGTAGAATTGACAATATTAATCACTTAAGAATAATAAGTCATGCTTCAATTTTTATTTCAATAATTAATGTTTGTAATTGCTCAGCAATATTGATATTAATAGTCAATGGCAGTTTTAGTCATATTACATTGTTAATACAAACTATTTTATAATCTCTAATAACTGAATTCACCAACATTTATTAAGCACCTTCTATGTTCAAAGGGCTTGGTTACTAGAGATACAAAGATGAAAAAAAATAAGAGTTTCTGCCCCCAAAACACTTTCCTTTTTGGTGAAGTGGAGGAGATAAGAGATACATACTCAATAAGTCTGATACCAATTAGAATATAAGTACAAAGGATAAATCAGAGGAAAGTAAGACACTTATGGAGTTATTTCTTTCAGCTGGAGGGAACAGGAAAGACTTAACAAAGAAAATACCAACATCTGTCTTTAATGTGGCAGAGATTAATTAGATGAATTACTCACAAAGTTACTTTGCACTGGTTTGTCATTGTTTAATTTTTATATTGTGCAAAGCAATGTTAAATAGCAAATATTGATAGATTTTAAAGAAAGTGAAATATTTCCTAGATGATTGTTCATATATTAATTTGAATGACAAATACTTAAGTTGGATATAACTGGGATATATAGAAACAGCAAGACGCGGAGCTGGAAGAGATCAGAAAACATCTAAACTATCACTAAAAAAAGGAAATTGAGGATATAAGAGATTAAATAATTTGCCTAAAATAATGCGTACTAAGTGTCACATCTGGAATTTGTATCCAGGTCTTCCAACTCCAATGCCAATGCCCTTTTCACTACAACATATGTGTTTTATTTATCTGCTAGATGTAGTTTTTTTTTTTACCAGTTCTTTTACAGCTTGGATTTATAGTCATTTTGCCCTCTTTATTGGTATTGTTAACCAGAAAAGAGAGGCAGAAAGATTATGACCAAATCACAAAAGTAATTTCAGCCAAGAGTGAGTTAGGTTGCATAATTAAGTTGAGGTATAGACAATTTGGAAACAGAGAACATACTGACAAGTTCAGATAGCATGTCTAAATCCCAAGGAGAAGTATGGCATGGAGAAAGGGGAAATAAATTGATGGCCAGCCTTCAAAGTAAAATATTTTAATTTCTACTCCATTTTGGAGGATTATTGGACATAGTCTCTAAACTGAACATTTTGCTGATTTTGAGAAGTGTTTCTTGCCCTTTAATGGACCAGTTTTGTCTTCTAAGCACAAGATTTCCTAGGCTTTGGTTGCTACATTTCATAGGAAAAAAATGTCATTTTGTGATTAAAATCTCTGACTTCCTTTACTTACTGTTTACCTAGGGTATGGATCTGGAGGACCATGATCCCGTGATTCTGAGAGAAGATAACAGGGGGAGGAGGCGGAAAATGAAGCCACAAAGTGCTGGTATGAACCTATCATCAATGGAATTCATTCCTATAGAATTTGTCCTGCCCACCACCCACCCGCTCACCAAAGTGGCTGAAACAGTGATCCTGGAAGCAGCTGGAAATTGCAATGTGGAGCAGGTAAAGGCACAGGTCTGGATGCAGGCCATGGAGACTAGCATGACCGTGGAATTCTATCACCAGTCATCCCCAGAACAATTTCTCCTGCTGTACCAGAAAAAGGAACAGTGGTATGAGATCTATGACAAGTACCAATTGATACAGACATTGGACTGTGTGAAGTACTGGAAAGCATTCCATAAGAACACGGGTCAGATTCATGTGGTCCAGAAGCAGCCACCCACAGAGGAAACTTGGGCATTCCAGAAGCAGCTAAATGATCTGATTGACTATGATGTCACTGATATGAGCAACGTGCACGATGATGAATTGGAATTCACTCGGCGCCGGCTTGTCACTCCACGGATCATGGAGGTGGCCAGCCGAGACCCCAAACTCTATGCCATGCATCCCTGGGTCACTTCCAAGCCACTCCCCACATACTTGTTGAAAAAGATTGTCAATAATTGCATTTTGATTGTCATCCACCGAAGTACCACCAGTCAGACAATCAAAGTCTCTGCAGATGACACCCCAGGTACAATCTTGCAGAGCTTCTTCACCAAGATGGCTAAGAAGAAGTCATTAATGGACATCCCTGAAAGTCAAAATGAGCTGGATTTTGTGCTTCGGGTCTGTGGCCGGGATGAGTACATTGTGGGTGAAACACCAATCAAGAATTTCCAGTGGATTAGGCATTGCCTCAAGAATGGGGAAGATATTCACCTTTTGCTGGATACTCCTCCTGACCCAGGGCAGGATGAAGTGAGGAAGGAGGATTGGCCACTTGTAGATGACTGTACAGGAGTCACAGGCTACCATGAGCAGCTCACAATAAATGGCAAGAATCATGAGACAGTGTTTACTGTTTCCCTATGGGATTGTGACCGAAGGTTTAGGGTCAAGATCAGGGGCATTGACATCCCTGTGCTTCCACGGAACACAGAGCTAACGGTCTTTGTGGAAGCAAACATCCAACATGGACAGCAGGTCCTTTGCCAAAGGCGAACCACCTCTAAACCTTTCACAGAGGAGGTACTCTGGAATGTGTGGCTTGAATTTGATATCAAAATCAAGGACCTGCCCAAAGGGGCTTTACTGAACCTTCAGATTTACTGTGGGAAAGCACCAGCCCAGTCTTCCAAGGCTGCTGGATCTCATGAGATTTCTAGCTTTGAAACCAAAGGCAAAACTCAATTACTCTATTATGTGAATCTACTGTTAATAGACTACCGATTTCTCTTGAGGCATGGAGAATATGTCCTTCACATGTGGAAGATATCAGGGAAGGGAGAGAACCAAGGAAGCATGAATGCTGATAAGCTTACATCAGCAACCAACCCTGATAAGGAGAATTCTATGTCAATCTCCATTCTGCTGGACGATTATTGCCATCCCATAGCCTTGCCTAAGCACAGGCCCACACCTGACCCTGAAGGGGACAGGGTACGGGGAGAAATGCCCAATCAGCTTCGAAAACAGCTGGAAGAGATCATAGCCACTGACCCACTTAACCCACTGACTGCAAAGGACAAAGAATTACTATGGCATTTTAGATATGAAAGCCTTAAGCATCCCAAAGCGTATCCTAAGCTATTTAGCTCAGTGAAATGGGGGCAACAAGAAATTGTGGCCAAAACATACCAGTTGTTAGCCAGAAGAGAAGCTTGGGATCAAAGTGATTTGGATGTTGGGTTAACAATGCAACTCCTGGACTGCAACTTTTCAGATGAAAATGTAAGAGCCATTGCAGTTCAAAAGCTAGAAAGCTTGGAGGATGATGATGTCTTGCATTACCTGCTGCAACTAGTTCAGGTAAAAATATGTTTGAATTATTAAAGGAAACAGTCTCAAGAACTTTATTTGCATGTACACAGGCACGTCATTCACCAGTTATGAAAATGCCTGTTGTAGGACTGGGAGGGAAGCAGCATGGTGTTATGGAATGGGAAGGTACAAGTTTTGATTCTTGAAAGAACTTATTCTGTCATCTAGAACCAGACCCTTGACATTTCTATCCTTTAATTTATTCTTGTGCAAAATGAGGAGGTTGAACCAGCTCAGGAATTCTTAACCTTTTTTTAATGCCCTGGAACCCTTTGACAATCTGGGGAAGCCTCTCAGAATAATGTTTTTAAATATGTAAAATCAGTGTCATTAAAAAGGAAACATTAGTTTCAGAGTAGTTCTATTATCATTGGATCACAGATTTAGAGTTCAGAGAGACATGCTATCTAGTCCACTCTATTCTATAAATGAACAACTGAATCCCAGAGAGGTTGATTTGTGTAAGGTCACCAGCAGATTCAAATCCAAGGTTCTGGCTCTAAATCCATTAGTATGTCTACTGTATACCCTGTAACTATAGTGAAATCAACTGACCAAATAATAAATTATTCTGTTTGTTTGTTACTGCTCAAGATAAGATAGGGTGAGTTTAGGTGAGGATTAAAAGATGATGCCTTTCTAAACTGTAAATTGCTACATAAACATGAGTTATTATTATTATAGAGTAAATGGGGCCATCACCTTCTAGAGGAATTAGATTGATAGTAATTCTTCGCTTTGATTCATCCAGAATATCAGTGTATGATAGAAATAGATTGCAAGAGCAGCTCTCCTGGTTTTTCTACCTAACTATTTCATTTTAGCTCAGTTTTCTTATCTGTAAAATCTACATTAAAATACTTGTCTATAACCCAATATCAGTAGTATCTTAGACTTTATTTGGCAATGAGTTCTTCCAGAGATGTATAAAATATTTAAGATTTAGGAGAGGTGCAGCTAGGATGGACAGTGGATAGAGCACTAGCCCTGGAGTCAAAAGGACCTGGAGTTCAAATCTAATCTGAGACACCACCTGTATGACTCTAGGTGAGTCTTTATTGCTTCAACAACAATAACAACAAAGATCTAGGGAATATTATAGGGCAGCAGAAAAGATCACTAGACTGAAAACCAGAAGTCTTGCATTCAGACCCTAGTTCTAATATTTACCAGCTGTGTAGCTATAGGAAAGTCCCATAATCTCTTGGTGTCTCAGTTGTTTCCTTATATATAAAATGTAGAGTTGATTTCTAATGTCTCTTTCAACTCTGATATTCTATAGCTATGATTCTAAATAAATGCTGTACTCAGGTCAGTGTTAATAAGTTTTCAGGGATGGAGAAGTGTGGGGATAGGGGAAGGGATATTGTTTGTAAGTGAGAACAAGAGATTTAAAAAATTGCCATTTGATGGCATTCATCCCAAATGCAAATTGTCTATACCAAATAATAAATTACATTTATTAATAAATTATTTTATTAAAAATATCATATCTTATAGCCAGAAGATTCATCAGCATAAAAATTTTTCGATCAGAAAAATCTTTAGAGGCCATCTAGTCCCTATCCCTTATTTTAGAGATGAGAAAAGAAGGCAAAATTAGGTGGAAGAGTGATTTGTGTAAAGTCAGGCTTCAAGAGTTCATTTGAGTTAATCACCTATTTACAGGCAAGTATGCTATTATCATCCCCATTGCAAAGATATAATAAGCACTGGGCCCAGGGAGTTTAAGTAACCTGCCCTAGTTAACATAACTTGGTCAGTGATACAGGTGGAATTTGAACTCAGTTCTTCTCCTTTGATGATGCATTTATCTTTTCCACTATGCTATACTTCTTGGCCAAGTACTTATTAGGGAGGAGATGGAAGGATTAATGCAGAAATTAGTTAATCTATATGTTAGGCAGTGAGTTGCCAAATCATCCATTTTTGCAAGTTGTTGCTAAAGTTTCCAGCCAAGCATAGTAATAACAGTCACATTTATGTTGTACTTTAGGATTTGCAACATACTCCTTTGAAGTCAGTATTATAAGTATTGTTATTCCCATTTAACAGGTAAGAGGTTGAGTGACTTGCCTGGGCTCATACACCTAAGCTAGTGTCCAGAGGCAAGACTTTTAACTCCAGGTCGAGTTTTTTATTTCTGTCACATCACCTTGCCAGTAATCAAAGGGTTCTCATTCTTAGCTATTATATTTCTATCTTTGCATTACTCTTAAAAACAATTTCAGTAAAACGTCTTTACATATCATCTAAGAGCATCCGGTGTTGTTTTTTTACTTCCCTCCATCCAACATTCATTTAATTGCAGAATATTAATAGCACAACAAAAAATATCTTCTCATTTTTCTGTGCTATACAGAATTATCTAAACTCTGAATTTTTTTCAATTCTGTTCCATGTTAAGGGCCCAATTTTCTCTCGTTAGCTGTTTTGTGAATAAACCTTGCAGAACTGGGAATTTTATGTTTTTTTTTTCAATTTTGCCTGCTTGGAAATTAAAGAAATTAAGAAATAATGATGTGAAAAATTCAAATTAGTAGGCACAATTTAAATGTGACTTTGACCATTAAAAAAAAAAAAGTGCTGCACTATATTTTCAAGTGTGTTTAAATCCCTGTTACTTGAATAAAATCCTCTCCAAGTTGAGGTTTACATATTAATTTCATAAAAATGTAGTATCAACTGTCACATTCAACCAAGAAAGTTTTTTTTAAGTACCAGAATGAATGTACATACTTACTATTGGAAAGAATGACTTATTACATTCTTAGAGCCGGCAACTTCATTGCAGTTAAATTTGCATGTATTTGACCACACCCATGAAAAGCTTGGGGTTTGTTGTTTTGTGTTAAAGAAATTTTGGCACAACAGAAACATGTTTAATAAACCACTTTTAATAATTTACAATGTGGGAGGAAAGAATTGTACCAGAAACCCCAACCAAAATTTTGGTGCCTTCTTATGGACCCTCCATACCTGTGAAAAAAAGGGGATGGTGAATTGGTGTGATATAGGTGCTTTCTATTCTCTTTCTTTTTGAATAGAAAAATTGAATAATCAAAGAATATTGATAGAGAAACTCTTCAAGAGATTAAAAATTAATAATATATTCATGCAACAAGGTGGCACTGGATGTGGAACCTCAGACACTAAATGTGTAACATTAGACAAATCACTTAATCTCTCTCAATTGCAACTTCTCCAGTTGTAAAATAGGAATAATAATATCAGTTATAACATAAAGTCTCTGCAAGGATCAAATAAGATAACATAAGTAAATTTGCAAACCTTAAAGCACTCTAAAAATTATATTATTTTTATTATTTTATGATTATGACTAAATTTCCTTGGATCTCTACATCTGGTAGAGATAGATATGTATGTGTTTACAACCATACCCAGATAGCACTTATCTTTTTTTTTCTTTGATCTTTTAGCCACATTTATCTTTTCTCTTCCCTCTACTCTCTCTTTTGTTCTTTAAATCAATGATAACATTTATATAGTGTTTTTGAGTTTTAGAAAATCTCTTCCTCAAGAGAATCATTGTGAAGAAGTATCATTATACTGCAGGATTCGAGGTAGGTAGTAAAAGTTGTTATATCCATTTTACAAATGGTAAAACCAAGATTTTGAGATGTGAATCTCATGATCATACAGCTTGTTTGTGAGGATAGATTTGAAGTCAATTCTCCTGATTTCATGTCTAATACTTTAGTGTTTCATACAGCCTTTCAATCATAAGAGTCAATAATCCTCTTAGTCAAACTAGCTCTTTACTGTTAGAGGAGAAACTTTCTTTTTTGGCATGGTGTGACACTTACTTGAAGTTGGCAGATGCAGGTGCTATTACCAGCTCTTCTGGTAATAAGCAAACTGCTTGACCACAACCAATTTACATCATCTCTTAGGGTCTTATTTCTCTCATTTTAAAAATGAGATGGGACAGATTGGATGCTATCAGGTATCCTTTAGCTTTAAAATTCTTTGATTTTATTCTCTATAGAACAAAATATAATTTCTCTACTTTTCATTGTCTCCTTCTTTGGAATATTACATAGTTTACATTTAAGAGTTACAAAATTTCTTTCTTATAACAACTCTGTAAACCAGGGTAAAGTACTTGTACTGAGATGCCTGAAACTTCAGAGTAGAAAGAATATAAAAAGTATGTATATGAGCCAAGACTCAAAGTCCTGTCCCATCTTCCACTGCTCCTTCTCTCCTTCTTTGTGTCATAATCTTTCACAAAATAACTGTGATTATTGAAAAAAGACCAAAAAAATGAACAAAACACAGAGAACTCACAATAGCACATAAATAATAATTTCTCCTTAAACATAAATAATATATTTATAAATAATCAATAAATAATTTCTCCTTCCTGGAATCAAAATATCAGTGTCTGGGATGTGGACTTTCCCTGGAAAGGGAGACATCCTCAGCTTCTTTCTCTCACACATGTTCCCCTCTTATCCAATCTAAATCTTGCTGATTCCAGTGTCCTTTCCATTACATGAAAAATTACATAAAGGCAACTTTCTAAGATTCCTGTATCCATGGAGCTTCTAGGTTTGTAAAATTATGCAGTATATACAGAAATAACTATGATATAGTTTAACAAAGTTTCTCATGAGTTCTGAGGAACAGAAGATCATTACCCACTTTGAGGATCTGAGAAGGCATTTTGGGGGAAGTAGAATTTGTCTTGACCTTTAAAGGATACACAGGATTCCAGGTATTTGCATCAGAAGGAGCAAAGACAGACAAAAAAAAAGCATTGAACTTTGATCTCTTCCCATATTTTTATTAATTTATCAACACAGTTATTGAGCATTTTCTTTGTGTCTGGTAGTTTGCAAGGCACTAATGATGAAAGTATAAAAATGAGGAAGTTACTGCCCTCAGTAAATCCATTCTTGGACTGTTGGGGCATGAAAATAATCAAAACTTTTTAGCTCCTTGCCCATCCTCCCTGGACCTGCCTGTGGTTGCACAGTGTTCACATGCACACCCCACATCTCCAAGGAAGAAGTGAACTGAGAGTAGATGAAAAATGTCTTGAAATAAGCTGAAAACAAAGCAGGAGCAGACAGTTCAGCTTTTCTCTTGCCTGAAGATGAAATCTATGAACTTAACTTTTTAGTGAGTCTTTAGAGACAACTGATTGGTAGCTCTTGATTCCATGTCCTCCTGGTGTGGAGACAGGAACAATAGATTTCAGAGGGTAAAAAGACCTGAAAGACAAAAGTATGTAATTCTTATACTTGTGGGACAATCAGGCACTAGGCCCAGGAAGAAGGTCACTCTGAGAATTTATAATAAACAGTATTTTCTCAGTTCTCACCCCCACCTCACTTTTTTGTTCCTCTTGCAAAACAGAAGCCAAATCAAAGCCTTAATGAGTCAAATTCTGCCTCTCTCATTTGGTCACCTAGAATCCTACAGTCCCAACTTGAACAAATTGAAGTGACCCCAGAACAAAAAGGAAATGACCCTTTTCTGTCTTTCTGGGAAAACTAGCATTTGTTAGAGATGCAGGATGAAGCCTTTACCATTTGTCCTGGCTTTTAGAAGCCTAGATCTCCTTTTGGTTTTTAGTTATTTCTTAACAAGAGGTAAAAGAATCTGTATAGTTGGATGCATTGACATATGCCTTTATATATCATGAATAAATGCATAAATGTGTTTTATCTTTAGGCTGTGAAATTTGAACCATACCATGACAGTGCTCTTGCCAGATTTCTGCTGAAACGTGGTTTGAGAGTAAGTATTCTTATTTTGCTAACAGTAGAGACTTTTTTAAAAAATTGGTTTTCTTTTAACCAAGACAGTAACACAGGATAGTATGCTATCACTTTACAGTTTAAAACCAGTTTTCCTTTAACTGAGATAGCATGATCTACTACAGAGTTTCTTGATTTTTTTGCATAAGAAATTTTTTATGTGACTCCTGGTATATGATATATGAAATAGGTATAAATGCCAAACATTTCCTGATAATAAATCATAATTTCATGACCTCCACATTCAGTCACAAGACCCAATATGAGGTAAACTATAGTTTGAGAAGTTGAAATAGTATTCTACTATCTTAGAAATATCTATTAAAGCCTTCCTTGAAGCCAGAGATAACTGAGTTTAGGTCACATAGATTATGAGCAAGTCATATCCCCTCAGGACTCTCAATCTATAAAATGCAGAGAATATGATGACCTATGTTGGTAAAGGGAATTTCCTCACCTGGGAGTTCCCTACACCAATGAGATCCTCTGCCTAACCCTTATCTCTTTCATTTACTGACAGACCCCAAATGTCATTCATATTAATCATCTTCAACAATTTTTTTCCCACTCTCAGAACAAGAGAATTGGTCATTTCTTGTTTTGGTTTCTGAGAAGTGAGATTGCTCAGTCCAGACATTACCAGCAACGATTTGCAGTGATCCTCGAAGCTTATCTGAGGGGCTGCGGCATGGCCATGCTAGAGGATTTCACAAAACAAGTTCAAGTAATCAGGTTGCTACAAAAAGTCACTATTGAGATTAAGTCACTGTCTGCTGAAAAGTACGATGTCACTTCCCAAGGTACAATTTGCATGCTTTTGTTTCTCTTTTCAAATATTCCAAGATGGATCCTCTGTCACCTTCCTTATTACTAAAAGTATAGCTCTTCTTAATACAAAAGAGAGAAAAAAAGTTTTTTCTAAATTCTGTCTACATGGTGGGGAGGGAGAGAGAAAAAGGAAAAAATATTTCAGATTTTTGAGTAAAGTTAATATCTATGAAATGGCTTTCAAAAATGTTCTACTAATATAATACTCAAAACATAATCCTTAAAAGAACAACTGCATACAAAAGGAACAGACATTATTACTTACTTTTTCACATTTTCTTTCCTATATTTAAATAGGTATTTATTTTACCTCCTCCACATCCCAATTTTCTGGCCTTTTTTTAAAAATAAAAACTTGAGAATTTTTCTTAGTCTTTAGTTTCATATTTTAGATCTATGTATTCAGAACTTTCAGATTCATGCTGTGATTCCTGGTGAACCCATTTCTGATATTCTCTCCTCCTCCAAATTATTTATGACTGAGGAGCATCAATCCAATTTATCATGACTTCTCATCTATTTGATATTGAGACTTTGACTTTGGATTGATTTCTCTAAGTGCTAAAAGCAAACAAAAACAACTTCTTAGTAATGTTAAGTTATCCTCTAACTCCCACCCCCCACTCACCACAATTTCCTCTTTTTTAAAGTGTTTACATCAGTCATACAAGTTTGCATTTGATAAAATCCTATCAGTTTTCCTATCAGTTATTAAGCCTCCAACTACCTTAACTCTTACTTTTGGCCTACTCCCACCTCTCAATCACAAAATGGAAAAAAAATCTGCTATAGATCACCTTTTAGCCCCCTTCCTTCACTGTGATTTAACTGTTTATAGACCTATGTGAGGAGAAGCAAGAGGGTTTAGTAAAGAGCTATCTTGGGACCCAGGGAGACCTGGATTCAAAGGGGACTCACTGTGCAACCCCAGGCTACTCTTAATGCAGCAACTAACCTCTAAATGTCTTAGAAAATAATTCTTCAAAACTATACCTAGCAGAGAAGGTGTCAACAAAATCTATCTGTAGATAGAACTTCCTTTTCATTTGGGAGAGACTTTCCAATGAAACGGGGTATACTCATTAAAATATGTATGTATTCCTTCAGGGGAGAGAGACCATGTTTTTGTCTTTCTTTGCATTCACAATACTTAATATGGTGCTTGACACAGACAAGTCCTTAATAAATACTTGTTGACTTGAATTGTTGAAATTGCAGATTCCATCCTTTATCCTTATAGACCTATATATGTACTTACCTGAATTTGTACTCTGACTGTAAAAATATTTTGTGTTTTTCCCCATTCTCACCTAAAAAGCAAATTCTTACAGTCCTTTTACTTTCTCTTCTCCTTTGTCCTTTTCAAGATCAAAACAGATCTTTTTCTCCCCATCACCTTGTATTTTTGTTACTTTACATTTATTGCTATTGAACTTCATCTTAATAGATTAACCTCAATGCTCTACCTTTTGATATCTTTTTGGATCCTCTCTTTCCCATTTTTGAGTCATCTAAAAATCTGATAATCTGTATTCTCTGTTTTTTCCTGAGTCATTGATAAAAGTTCACAAAGTAAGCTTAGTAAAAATTTTTCATTTTATTGAATGCTGGTAATCTTGATGAATTCTTTTTTATTTCTCATGTGTCAACTGCAGTTATTTCGCAACTTAAACAAAAGCTTGAAAACCTTCAGAATTCTAATCTTCCAAAAAGTTTTAGAGTTCCCTATGATCCTGGCCTGAGAGCTGGAACACTCATGGTAAGTGTCCCATTGGAGTCTATCACTTTGAAGTTGTCTGTGTTATGTCCTGTTTTGGTCCATCAGTTCACATGACTAATACATATCTGAAAGCAGGAAGAGTGTTGACTTTAATCTACTTTAATCACTGGTCAATGAGAAGCATTAGTCTCCATGCATACTATAGATGTGGTATCATATAATAGTTTTTTTACATAATACAATTTCAGTGAAGGCTTACTCTAGAGTCTAACCCCAACATGCAAGGAACTCCAACCAATCTGGGAGGCATGGAAAAAACAGACTGGGTCTGTCACCTGAGGACCAGCCTGGTTAAAGATGCAGAGGCATATTCTCAGAAAGAGGGACACTGGGGAATAAGTTATTTCAGTCACAGACCTCATAAAGACCTTCTGAGAGGGCAGAAACATAGACCTAGACATTGAAAGGAGAAGTACCTACACTGATGAATTCACAAATCCTTAGGAATACAGTACTATGGCATAACTGTGGCTACAAAAACTGCACTCTCAAGTTTTTCAGTTTGAAAGGATAATAACATGTCTTCTGTTCCTCAGGAAACATGGATATTATGAAAATAACTGGGTTCTCTTTCAAAAGATCTGGATTTAAGTTTCAAATCCTTTACGTAATAACTCACTTAATTCCTTTGAGTCCATCTCTTTTGTAAAATGGGAATAATAATTCTTATGAATTACAAGAACATAGAGTTTGAGTATTACAAGTACAAATTATTTAGGCCTATGCCTTCTTTTATAGATAGAATTTTGAAACTCAGCAAAGTGAAGTTGCTTGCCAATAGTCTTGAAGATAGTAATATCTATGTCACTGTTCTGCCTCTCTTAACAACCCAAGCTTGCATTGCCTTTTCAATATGCATATAATTGAACTTTGGGACCACTAAAGCTTCAAGATCTTTTTTTTTTCAGGCAAAATATTCCTAATCATCTCTCTCCCATTTTATATTTATGAAGTTGATTTTTGAACACCACAAGGTTTTACATTTGCATTAATTGAAACCAAAGTACAAAAGTTTAATTAGAGAGTATGAAAAGTAACCCAAGACACTGATTGTAGATTACCTACTCAAGGACATTAGCCTTGAAAAGAGTTGTTGTTTGTCCTTCATTCACAGAGGACCATGACATCAGGGAGGTAATGCCATGGAGAATCAGAGATAGAAGGGACACTTTGCTAAAGAATTTAAGATCAAATGAGATAAGTAATTCAGGTAGAGGTGTTTATCTTGGCAAGAATTAATCACCTCCTCATGTAAGACAGAGGTAGAAAAGAAGATAGGTGGGGGGGAGACATCTGAGTAATATGAGATTAAGGGGGGAAGAGGAAAGAGCTCTTGGATAACAGCTTCAATTTTTTTCAATATTCACCATGATTCTCAGCTGAGAGAATGTGGTTGGTCATGGGGAGTGATGGGAAGTTTGAGGAGAGATAAAAAGATTTGGAAAAGCTGCTGGGTCAATTTGATTATGAATTGATTAGGGAGATATAAAAATATTGTCTGGTTACAATAAAGGCCCAGTTGAGATTGTGCAGGAATACTAACTAATAATTTAGCCTTTATTAAAAATCAGACAATCTCATTCACAACATTAAGTAGTACTTTGAATGTCAAAAGGACATGGGAAGTCATAACTAACTGAATAATTCTTTTTTTTAATGAAAATTAAAAGGAGTTTTTTTTTTCCTGAAAGCATTCTGCTCATCCATTTCCAGAGAACAATAATATTCCATCAAAGATTGTGTTAAGTTTCACTCACTTCGCCTCTCTTCCCTCTCTTCTCTTCCTTGTCTTCCCCTCCATTTTGCCTCTTTTTTTTAATGGCAGATAATTTGTTCCATTCCATTTTTCTTTTTCCCTTCTCCCAATGTATTCTTCTCCATCCCTTAATTTTATCATTAAAAGAATATATTATTTCTTCATATTCAATTCACACCCATATTCTCTGTCTATATATATATATATATGCCTTCTAACTGCCATAATAATGAGAACATTCTAATGAGTTACAAGTATCATCCTCCCAAATAGGAATGTAAACAGGTAAACCTTTTTAGGTCCCTTATGATATCACTTTCCTGATTATGAGAAATTCTTTTCATGAGAAACAGGGACTATGTGGAGTTCTTCTAACAATAATAGACAAACAAGAATCTATCAAGAATAAGGAGCTGCTTTTTAATGAAAAAAAATGTATCTTCTAAGGGGGTGGTTTTCATGCTAAAATAGACTATCCATGAGAGTTTTGTCTTTTTCTTTTCTAAGCCATAGGCTTGCAAAGTGAAAAACTCCTGTTTTATATTCATAGAAGTGGGAAACAAAAGAGACTCTTTGAGACTTTCCATTGAATCTATAAGAATTCCCCATTGGACTCTAGCTGGACCTTCTTATCGGCATTAGGGCACTTTGGAAACTCACAGCCAAATATTGAGACAAAATATCATTGGAAAAGCAAAGTGTTCAATGCTAGGAATCAGTGTAAAGGCAGCAGATAAAGAATGCAATAGCAGCATGTGAGATCCTTTAGGAAAAGTGTATGAATGAAGAACAAAAGAAATTAGCCTAGTCCAAAGCCCTAAAGAATGTCCTTAACCCATCAGAGACAAGAAGTGAAAAATACTTTAGGAAAAAAAAAAAGGTGGAGGAATCTTTAGAGAGGTTGAAAGTAAACATCCCATTTTAAAATTTCATCATATTATTTCACAAACATTCAATTTTTCCCACTCTTTACTAATATACAAGGTAATTTGGGCACAATAAAATCATAGTCAGATCTAGTACATGATGAATTATCATCATAGATAAATAATTTGAAGAAGATAAGGTGAGAATGGAAATTAAATGAGTGAATTCTTTTTTCTCTTATGCAAGAAATATGAAATTAAAAGACTACCAAAGTGGTTTTATTTAATGCTTGAAAACAATTTGATTGTTGAAGTAGATGTAGTTATTCATTATTCAAGGTAAGTGCCCCTTCATTTTAATTGCTAATGTAAAAGAAAATCTTAGGTCTGTATCCTGAGTAATTACTACAAATTCTAAAGGATTAGGGTCCAAATTAATAAAAGTTAACTGTAAAACTTTCTCTTGACTTACCTGTTTGCTGTTCTTGTTAATCTGTTATAAAGATAATGTAGTGTAATAGAAAGAATCCAGTGGAGTCTAGAGAGACCTATATTTGAATCCTACTAAAGCAAGGGCAAATACTCAAACAAGCAATCAAGCACGTAACAAATATTTATTAAACACCTTCTATGTGCCAGAGATGGAGCTAAGCACTGAAGATACAAAAAAAGTACAAAATAAGTCCCTGCCCTCAAGGAACTTATATTCTAGTATGGGAAACACCAAGAACATACAAAAATAGCTTATACGATTTATACAAAACACATGGAAGATGACCTTAACTAGAAGGGTAATATTAATTTGGGGCACTAGGCCTGATGTTGGAACTGAGTATTTCAAGCTATAAGTTTCAGCTTCTTCATGTGAAAAATGAGAAAAAATATCTGTAGTATTTATATCACAGATCATTGTGAGAATCTAGTGATGAGGTAGGAGAAAAACCCAAGTTCAAATCCAGTTTCAGACACTTATTAGTCATGTGATTTTAGGCAAGTAAAATCTTTTTGTCTCAGTTTCATAAAATGAGTGTCATAATAGCCCTACCTCCCAGAGGTTGTTGTGAGCATGAAATGAGATAATGGTTAGCTCATCTGGTACATAACTGGTTCTTACTAAATGTTTCTTTCCTTCTTCCTTACTTCTGTAAAATTTAAACATACTATTTAGACATCAATTTTCATTGGTTATTCCTTCTCAAATGCAATCTTTTCTTTAAGAATTCTATTTGAAAATGACCAAAGTCTACTAATGTAGCATGGATGTTTATAGGGGCTCTCTTTAGTAGGAAAAAAAGGATTTGAAGATATATAGAGAGAAAACACACATTGTGTTTATATTCCAAGATTCCATTTTGTGTATGGAAAACATGTGAACTCTTGTTACAGATTGAAAAGTGCAAAGTAATGGCGTCCAAGAAGAAGCCTTTATGGCTTGAATTTAAATGTGCTGATCCCACAGCCCAGTCCAATGAAACAATAGGAATTATTTTTAAACATGGAGATGATTTGCGTCAAGACATGCTTATTTTACAAGTAAGTTATTTTATATTTGTTATTGGGGAAGGTCAAAGGCCTCTAAGACTAGCACAGTTCAAGTAATTAAGTATTGGTGTTTTTTTTTTTTTTTGATATTGACTTTGTAAACTATACAACGAGGCCCTTGACCTTCTCAGGGTATAATTTGGTAAAGGACTTATTTTTATTCATATTTGAGATTCGTTTCTCAACTGTGATTCCCAAATAACAAATCATACCATCCTTTCCACACCCCTGTGCTGATTTTTTAAACACCTAGTTCACAAAGCACATATAGTTTAAACACACATATATCACTCCTAACACCTACCCTCAACAGTATCTCAACTGTATAGCTATTCCACATTCATCTGTGTTCATGTACATGTACACCTACATCTTCTCCCCCATGACTGATACACATATATACACTCACACTCATACGTGAGTAGGTGTGTAAGTTAAAGCTTTTTAAAAATAAGTGGGTTGGACTTCCGGTTAAGATGGCGGAGAGGAGGCTCACAGCTGCATAAGCTCCACGCTTTCTCTCACTATCCACTTCATTACAAGCCTCTGAATCAATGCTTGATTGAAAAAAACCCACATATAGTTATCAAGAGAAGCCATCCTTGAGATCCGCCAAGAAAGGTCTGTCTTTACTGGAGGGCTGGGGCAGTTTTAGATCGGGCGCAGGCTGAGGGCAGCGGCAGTGAGAGCACGGGAGCAGACTGGAGAGGGGGTGGGGAGTGATCGCAGCCGTCTCTGCGGGGAGAGCTTCGCTACAGGTTTGGATACTTTGCTCCAGCAGCAAGTCAGCAGCCCAGCAGAGAAGCTAAAAACACCGGGGCTGAAGAATACAACCCCAAACAGCTGGAGTCTCTCGGGACCTGGCCGTCCCCCCCTTTCCCCCCCACAGTGACTCAGCACGCTTTGGGATCTCAGAGCGCAGGCGCAGCACAGTCCTGCTAGTGCCTCACTGCTGCCCCCTGCAGTCTGTAGAGGAAGCTCGATAACATACCCAACCCCTCCCCCAAAGAAAGACTCCAATTTTTTCTGTTTTTCTTTGGTAGTTTGTCTCTGATTAATAGACAGAATGAGCAAGAAGCTGAAGAGGACTTTAACCCTTGACAGCTTCTACACAGATAGAGAGCAGACTCTAAATCCTGAGGAGACTAAAAACAGACAGTCCCCAGGTGAATCCCCAAAGGAGGAGATTATCTATTCCTCAGCACAGATGAACCTCATAGAAGTGATTAAAAAGGCTCTCACAAGGGAGCTAGAAGAAAAATGGGGAAAGCAGAGTGAGGCTTGGCAAAAGGAGAGGGAAGCTTGGGAAAAGGAGAGGGAGGCTTGGCAAAAGAGCCTGGAGAAAGTTAAAGAGAGAGTGGATAAAGAAGTAAAATCCTTGAAAAATAGGATTGGTGAACTGGAAAACAAAATTGGCGAAATGGAAAAAAATTCCACAGAACAAAAGAACTCAATTGGACAATTAGAAAAAGATTTTTAAAAAGTGAGTGAAGAGAACACTTCACTGAAAATCAGACTTGAACAAGTGGAATTGAATGACTCGAGGAGACAAGAAGAATCAGTCAAGCAAATCCAAAAAAATCAAACAATGGAGAAAAATGTGAAATACCTTCTGGGGAAGACAACAGACCTGGAAAACAGATCCAGGAGAGACAATCTGAGAATCATTGGACTCCCAGAAAAACATGATGAAAAAAAGAGCCTGGACACTATTTTCCAGGAAATTATCAAAGAGAACTGCCCAGAAGTCATAGGAACAGAGGAAAAAATAAACATTGAAAGGATTCATCGATCACCCACTGAAAGGGATCCTAAAATCAAAACACCAAGGAATATAGTGGCCAAATGCCAGAACCCTCAGATGAAGGAAAAAATATTGCAAGCGGCTAGAAAAACCCAATTCAAGTATCAAGGAGCCACAATAAGGATCACCCAGGATCTGGCAGCATCCACATTAAAAGATCGAAGGGCCTGGAATATGATATTCCGAAAGACTAAGGAACTTGGTATGCAACCAAAAATAACTTACCCAGCGAGAATGAGCATCTTTTTCCAGGGAAGAAGATGGACATTCAACGAAGTAAGCGAATTTCATCTATTTCTGATGAAAAAACCAGAACTTAACAAAAAGTTTGATCTACAAATATAGAACTCAAGAGAAATCTAAAAAGGTAAAGATTAATCTTGGGAACTATATTTTGACTATATTGATGTATAAAGAATACATGTATACCTTGTTCTAGAAATTGATGTGGAAAGGACATTGTATCAGAAAAAGGGTAAAGTGGGGGTAGTACATCTCATGAAGAGGCATAGGAAACCTATTATATCTGAGAGAAAGAATGGAGGGGGATGAATATAGTGGGTATCTTACTGCCTTCAGAATTGTCTTTAAGTGAAAAATCTTAAGACATATTCAATCTATGGTAAAACTTCTCCCACCTCATTGAAAAGTGAGAAGGGAAAAGTGAAAAGGGAAGGAATAAGCTAAGCGGAAGGGAATACAGGAACTGGGAGGGAAAGGGGTAAGATAGGGGGAGGAACTCTAAGGCGGGGGGAGGGATACTAAAAAGGGAGGGCTGTGAGAAGCAAGTGGTGCTCACAAGCTTAATACTGGAAGGGGGGGAAAGGGGAAAGAAGGGAGAAAAGCATAAACTGGGGTTAACAAGATGGCAAGTAATACAGAATTGGTCATTCTAACCATAAATGTGAATGGGGTAAACTCCCCCATAAAGAGGAAGCGGTTAGCAGAATGGATTAAAAGCCAGAATCCTACAATATGTTGTTTACAGGAAACACACCTGAAGCAGGGAGATACATGCAGGTTAAAGGTAAAAGGTTGGAGCAAAATCTACTATGCTTCAGGTGAAGTCAAAAAAGCAGGGGTAGCCATCCTGATCTCAGATCAAGCTAAAGCAAAAATTGACCTAATTAAAAGAGTTAAGGAAGGACACTATATCTTGCTAAAGGGTAGCATGGATAATGAAGCACTATCTATATTAAACATATATGCACCAAGTGGGGTAGCATCTAAATTCTTAAAAGAGAAACTAAGAGAGCTGCAAGAAGAAATAGACAGTAAAACTATAATAGTGGGAGATCTCAACCTTGCACTCTCAGAATTAGATAAATCAAACCACAAAATAAATAAGAAAGAAGTCAAAGAGGTAAATAGAATACTAGAAAAGTTAGATATGATAGATCTCTGGAGAAAATGTAATGGAGACAGAAAGGAATACACTTTCTTTTCAGCAGTTCATGGAATCTATACAAAAATTGACCATATATTAGGACATAAAAACCTCAAACTCAAATGCAGTAAGGCAGAAATAGTAAATGCATCCTTTTCAGACCATGATGCAATGAAAATTACATTCAACAAAAAACCAGGGGGAAGTAGACCAAAAAATAATTGGAAACTAAATAATCTCATACTAAAGAATGATTGGGTGAAACAGCAAATCATAGACATAATTAATAACTTCACCCAAGAAAACGATAATAATGAGACATCATACCAAAATGTATGGGATGCAGCCAAAGCGGTAATAAGGGGAAATTTCATATCTCTAGAGGGCTATTTGTATAAAATAGAGAAAGAGAAGATCAATGAATTGGGTTTGCAATTAAAAATGCTAGAAAAGGAACAAATTAAAAACCCCCAGTCAAACACTAAACTTGAAATTCTAAAAATAAAAGGTGAGATCAATAAAATTGAAAGTAAAAAAACTATTGAATTGATTAATAAAACTAAGAGTTGGTTCTATGAAAAAACCAACAAAATAGACAAATCCTTAGTAAATCTGATTAAAAAAAGGAAAGAGGAAAATCAAATTGTTAGTCTTAACAATGAAAAGGGAGAACTCGCCACTAATGAAGAGGAAATTAGAGCAATAATTAGGAGTTACTTTGCCCAACTTTATGCCAATAAATTCGACAACTTAAATGAAATAGAAAAATACCTCCAAAAATATAGCTTGCCCAAACTAACAGAGGAAGAAGTAAATATCCTAAACAGTCCCATCTCAGAAAAAGAAATAGAACAAACTATCAATCAACTCCCTAAGAAAAAATCCCCAGGACCAGATGGATTTACATGTGAATTCTACCAAACATTTAAAGAACAATTAATTCCAATGTTATATAAACTATTTGAAAAAATAGGGATTGAAGGAGTCCTACCAAACTCCTTTTATGACACAGACATGGTACTGATACCTAAACCAGGTAGGCTGAAAACAGAGAAAGAAAATTATAGACCAATCTCCCTAATGAATATTGATGCTAAAATCTTAAATAAAATATTAGCAAAAAGATTACAGAAAATCATCCCCAGGATAATACACTATGACCAAGTAGGATTTATACCAGGAATGCAGGGCTGGTTCAATATTAGGAAAACTATTAGCATAATTGACTATATCAATAACCAAACAAACAAAAACCATATGATCATCTCAATAGATGCAGAAAAAGCATTTGATAAAATCCAACATCCATTCCTAATAAAAACACTTGAGAGCATAGGAATAAATGGACTTTTCCTTAAAATAGTCAGGAGTATATATTTAAAACCATCAGTAAGCATCATATGCAATGGGGAAAAACTGGAACCTTTCCCAGTAAGATCTGGAGTGAAGCAAGGTTGCCCACTATCACCATTATTATTTAATATCGTATTAGAAACACTAGCCTCGGCAATAAGAGTCGAGAAAGAAATTAAAGGAATTAGAGTAGGCAATGAGGAAACCAAACTATCACTCTTTGCAGATGATATGATGGTATACCTAGAGAACCCCAGAGATTCTACTAAAAAGCTATTGGAAATAATTCATAATTTTAGCAAAGTAGCTGGCTACAAAATAAATCCCCATAAATCCTCAGCATTTTTATACATCACCAACAAAACCCAACAGCAAGAGATACAAAGAGAAATTCCATTCAGAATAACTGTTGATACCATAAAATATTTGGGAATCTATCTACCAAAGGAAAGTCAGGAATTATATGAGCAAAATTATAAAAAAGTCTCCACACAAATAAAGTCAGACTTAAATAATTGGAAAAATATTAAGTGCTCTTGGATCAGCCGAGCGAACATAATAAAGATGACAATACTCCCTAAACTAATCTATTTATTTAGTGCTATACCAATCAGACTTCCAAGAAAATATTTTATTGATCTAGAAAAAATAACAACAAAATTCATATGGAACAATAAAAAGTCGAGAATCTCAAGGGAATTAATGAAAAAAAAATCAAATGAAGGTGGCCTAGCTGTACCTGATCTAAAATTATATTATAAAGCAGCAGTCACCAAAACCATTTGGTATTGGCTAAGAAATAGATTAGTGGATCAGTGGAAAAGGCTAGGTTCACAAGACAGAATAGTCAATTATAGCAATCTAGTGTTTGACAAACCCAAAGCCCCTAACTTCTGGGAAAAGAATTCATTATTTGATAAAAACTGCTGGGATAATTGGAAATTAATATGGCAGAAATTAGGCATGGACCCACACTTAACACCATATACCAAGATAAGATCAAAATGGGTCTATGACCTAGGCATAAAGAACGAGATTATAAATAAATTAGAGGAACATAGAATAGATTATCTCTCAGACTTGTGGAGGAGAAAGAAATTTGTGACCAAAGATGAACTAGAGACCATTACTGATCATAAAATAGAAAATTTCGATTACATCAAATTAAAAAGCCTTTGTACAAATAAAACTAATGCAAACAAGATTAGAAGGGAAGCAACAAACTGGGAAAACATTTTCACAGTTAAAGGTTCTGATAAAGGCCTCATTTCCAAAATATATAGAGAACTGACTCAAATTTATAAGAAATCAAGCCATTCTCCAATTGATAAATGGTCAAAGGATATGAACAGACAATTTTCAGAGGATGAAATTGAAACTATTACCACTCATATGAAAGAGTGTTCCAAATCATTATTGATCAGAGAAATGCAAATTAAGACAACTCTGAGATACCACTACACACCTGTCAGATTGGCTAAGATGACAGGAAAAAATAATGATGAATGTTGGAGGGGATGCGGGAAAACTGGGACACTATTGCATTGTTGGTGGAGTTGTGAACGAATCCAACCATTCTGGAGAGCAATCTGGAATTATGCCCAAAAATTATCAAATTGTGCATACCCTTTGATCCAGCAGTGTTTCTATTGGGCTTATATCCCAAAGAAATACTAAAGAAGGGAAAGGGACCTGTATGTGCCAAAATGTTTGTAGCAGCCCTGTTTGTAGTGGCTAGAAACTGGAAAATGAATGGATGCCCATCAATTGGAGAATGGCTGGGTAAATTATGGTATATGAATGTTATGGAATATTATTGTTCTGTAAGAAATGACCAGCAGGATGAATACAGAGAGGACTGGCGAGACTTACATGAACTGATGCTAAGTGAAATGAGCAGAACCAGGAGATCATTATACACTTCGACAACGATATTGTATGAGGACATATTTTGATGGAAGGGGATTTCTTTGACAAAGAGACCTGAGTTTCAATTGATAAATGACGGACAAAAGCAGCTACACCCAAAGAAAGAACACTGGGAAACGAATGTGAACTATCTGCATTTTTGTTTTTCTTCCCGGGTTATTTATACCTTCTGAATCCAATTCTCCCTATGCAACAAGAGAACTGTTCGGTTCTGCAAACATATATTATATCTAGGATATACTGCAACATATCCAACATATAAAGGACTGCTTGCCATCTAGGGGAGGGGGTGGAGGGAGGGAGGGAAAAAAAATTGGAACAGAAACGAGTGTCAATATAAAGTAATTATTAAATAAAAATTAAAAAAAAAAGAAAAAAAAATAAAATGTTCTTTGCCTTCTCAAAAAAAAAAAAAAAAAAAAGAAAGAAATGACCAGCAGGATGAATACAGAGAGGACTGGCGAGACTTACATGAACTGATGCTAAGTGAAATGAGCAGAACCAGGAGATCATTATACACTTCGACAACGATATTGTATGAGGACATATTTTGATGGAAGGGGATTTCTTTGACAAAGAGACCTGAGTTTCAATTGATAAATGACGGACAAAAGCAGCTACACCCAAAGAAAGAACACTGGGAAACGAATGTGAACTATCTGCATTTTTGTTTTTCTTCTCGGGTTATTTATACCTTCTGAATCCAATTCTCCCTATGCAACAAGAGAACTGTTCGGTTCTGCAAACATATATTGTATCTAGGATATACTGCAACATATCCAACATATAAAGGACTGCTTGCCATCTAGGGGAGGGGGTGGAGGGAGGGAGGGAAAAAAAATTGGAACAGAAACGAGTGTCAATATAAAGTAATTATTAAATAAAAATTTAAAAAAATAAAAAAATAAAAAAAAGACATATAAATGAAAAAAAAAGTGGGTTGATAAATGAAAGAGAGAAAAAGGGTGAATAGGGACATGGATTGGAGATGATTAAGTAGGCAGATAAAAGAGGAAATGGAAGATCAGAAGGAAGATGATTATTAGTCGGTGAGATAGTCACAAATATTTTTGAAGGATATGAGAATTGTCCTAAATATTTCTGTTTAAATGAATACCCCTTCAAGCTTTTAAAAGTTATTAAATCTAAAAAAACAATCTTTTGAATCTTTGAAAAATGACAAAAACGTGATTGTTTTTATTATTCCAATTACTTTTTAAAATTAAAATTAAAGGGAGCAGCTAGATGGCACAGTAGATAGTGAGGAGGACCTGAGTTCAAATCCAACCCTCAGATATCTAAAAGTTACTGGCTGTGTGACCCTAGACAAATCACTTAACCTCAGTTGCTTCACCAAAAATTAATTAATTGAGATTGAAAATGAATGAAGTACATACATTTATCCAACATATACTGATGCAACTTAGTAAATTGGAGAGGGTGAGAGCCTCAAAAACAAGACCTGGGTTCAAATTCTACCTCTGATTTATAGTAGCTATGTAACTCCTACAACAACCCATAGTAGCTATGTGACCCTTTCAGTGCTTAGAGAACCTGTTAAAATTATAAGTTGCCAATCTACAGTGGTAGAGAAGGTTTCCTAATTGAATAGTTATATAGACTAAAAGTTCTCCAAATGTGATCCTAGAATTCTGGGGGACCCCAAGACCTATTCAGGGAGCTCAAGAGGTTAAAACTATTTTCATATCTAAGATGCTTTAATATTTTTCTACTATAAATATTGATAGATATAATCCATATAAATAAAATTTCTCTGGGAGAAACCTCAATAATTTTTTAAAGCATGTAAAGGAGTCCTAAGACCAAAAGGTCTGAGCACCACTACACTAGACCAATGAAATCATGAATCCCAATAATAATAAAAGACTATTGGTTTCTTTGGTCATCCAGAGTATGAGTGTCTGAACTTTAAAAACTGAAGCAATCATTGTTTTTTGATGTTGTTGTTACACTTGGTAAGAATTAAATAGAACTAAGAGAGAATATTTTACATAGATTAAAAAATGAATAATTTCTAGGATTTTCAAAAATAACATAACAGGAGTTCAGGCAGCCTATTCTGCAAGACTATTTCAAAATTTATATTTGATGAATAGTTTAGAAAGATTTGACCTTAAGTACAATGCAACAGTTTACCTTTGTCATTTTTTCTGCCATATACCAGGTTTGACAATGTGATTTTTTTTAAAAAAGGAAAGGCAAACAACACAAATAAATATGCATTGTATAACACTTGTGTTTTCATGCCTAGATTCTTCGAATTATGGGATCTATTTGGGAAGCAGAATCTTTGGACTTGTGCCTGAAGCCATATGGTTGCATTTCAACTGGAGACAAAATAGGTATGCAGAGCCTTTGGGAACTAAACCCATCATGCAGCCTGTGGGGAACAAGTTATGGCATTTTCCAAATTATGACATAGAAACTTAATAATGGAGGTGGGGAAGTGGGGTGAGATAATATCTATTCATAAGACCACAAAGAAAATATAACATGGTTAATTGACATAACTTCATGATATGGATATGGATATATCAAATATGCTTAAAGAAAAAAATTGAAATGATCCAAAACTTTGTGACCCTACATGAAGATGTTAGTAAAATTTACTCCGTCTTTTTTTTAACCTTACCTCTCCTAAATTTTTACTCAGATTCTACTGTAAATTAAAATTCTCTCTTTCCCTTAACATTTAAAAAGAACAGAAAATATTTGCTATTTATTACAGTTATCTCAAGTTCAGATTATCAGAGAGCCATTTATTACTCTCTCTACTTTTATGTGCTTTTGGAGATCCTTTTAAAAACTTTTTCAGGTCCGATAAAATTTATTTTTATTCTAGCTTCATAATATTTCTATTTAGTCCATACAGGGATGTCACTTTTTAACCAACCTTTATTACAAACCTGCTGTTGATAGAGTTTCAAAAGAGTCAGCTGTGTGAAGAATGTTCACTATTACTCAGTAATAAATAGCCCCCTGCCTCTAATACTGCTAGTGATCAGTAGAAAAGCAGCATTGGAAACCTGAATTTTGGTATTTGCAATGCACAATACTGCAGTTAATGCAAGTGAGGCAGTCAGGATGTTGTCCATGGGACATAAGTTAGATCCCAGATCACTGAGAAGCCAGAGATTGCATCTGGAAATTTGGAATATGGATCCCTGAGGAGTTTGGAAATATGGGAAGAGATTTGTGACAAAGTTGAGACTAATCTGGTGTTATAAGCCCTGAAATATGAAACCCAGGAACAGTTCCCAGCATGGAAGCCCAGCAGGAGACCATGATGACAAAACCCTGACAAATCAGGTGAAATCTGATTGCTTACAGGATCATAAATTTCAAGCCAGAAGGGATCTTAAAAGCCAATGAGCCCAATCCATCCTTTTTGGCTTACAAATAAGAAACTGAGCTTCAAAGAATTTAAGTAACTTGCCCAATGTCACCAACTAGTAATTATCTATTGGAGAGTTTGAACACTGGGGCTTCCTGACCTCAAGTCCAGCATGCTATATGCTATGACACATTGTCTTCTCACTGCAGAAGTAGTTTACACCACTTCTGAGAGCTCTGGGGAGGTATGAGTAAATTCTAAACTGGAACATGAGAAAGTTCAGATCAACTGTGCTTAGAGCATTCAGTGGGGTAGGGGAAATGGTACAAAATCCATTGAGAAGTGAACCTTACCCTCATGTAGCTTATATTTTACTGGAGAGCATGACACACATTTAAATGCAATACATAATTTAAAAAATTATGAAATCTAAGAGCTTGAGGAGGGAGGAAATTAATACTGAGTAAGAAAAAAACAGAAAGGCTTCCTGGAGAAGATGGTAATGTTTGAATCAAGCTTTAAAGCTTTAAAGCTAGGAATTCAGCATGGTTGTTTGGATGCTATTGTAAAAGTTCAAATAGGAGGTATCAACATTTTCTTGAAGAGCTGTAACAATGGAAACATAGATGAAGGGATGGATAATGATTATAAGATGAATTAACACTTTTTATGAGGTTTTAATTTTCACAAAATATATTCATAATTTCATTTGACCCTAATAATAATCCTGCAAAGTATTATATCTGTTTTATACATGAGGAAACTTATACATGTGGAAACATGAGAAACCCAGGAGATGAAGTGACACAGATAGGAAACATCAGAAAGGGATTTGAAACAACTCTTCTCAGTTTCATGTCTAGAAATACCCTATCCATTGTCTATTCTTCAATTATAGAATTGAAAAAGGCTGAATAAACAGAAAATAAATTTTCTAAGAGACTGGGCATGAGAGATGAGGAAGAATGAATAGTCAAAGGCACTACCAAGGTTTTGGACATGACATAGAAGATAAATGATGATGTCTCTGACTGAAATAGTAAAACCAGAAGAAGAGCAGTTTTATCAGGAAACATGATACTGTCTTTCAACCTAAGTATGAATCTTAGCTCTCAAGATAAAGCTTTTCTATAAAAATCTGGAAAATTCCATTCTAAATAGAATTCCATTTTGAAAGAGGTTGAAAAGTCATCTTAAAAGAGATGAAATAATATTTGAAGCCATAGGATTTAAAGGAAATGACTGAGGGACAAGTATGGAGTAAAAAAATCTTAGGTTTCTGATTTGAAAATGGTACAAAGTGGTCTTCTCTTTGTGTGATTTTAAATAAAAGACAAAGAAAATGTCCATTGGCTAAAAGAGGAAGGATGTTCTCACCATGGTAGGATAGACAAATTCTACTTCTTACCATTCACAAATAAAACATTATGCTCAATGTATATTTTTCATTCAGAGATCTTGCAACAAAGTTCTTCATAACTTCCTTCTTATACCCCTATTAAAAAAATGAAAGAAAAGAAAACCACAAAACCTAATGACTTGGCAAACAACCCTGTGGCAAGCATCATTGAGATAGTATACTGGACTTGACATTGGACGGCTGACTTTGAGTCTTGGTTCTGTCATTTAGCAGTTATGTGAGTTGGCAAATCACTTAACTTTTATGGTCCTCAGTTCCCAACTTTGTAAAATGAGGATAATATTTGTGTAACTTTCCTCTTTGGGTTGTTCTAAGAATCAAGAGGAAGGAAATAAGCATTTATTGAACATTTACTATGTGTGAGATATTGTGTTAAACCCTTTACAAATGTCTCCTTTGATCTTCAAAACAGCCCTGGAATGTAGGTACAATCATTATTTTCATTTTACTAAGGAGGAAACTGAGGTAAACCCAGAATCATATACCAATTATGTTATTAAGGAACTCAATTGTTCCTGCTTCCTGGTCTGGTCTTCTATCCATTGTGTCACCCAGCTGCTTCTAAAAGAGATAACAAATGTGGAATTTGTTTCTTACCTTAAAATCTAAGTCATGATTATTATTCTTAAACTATGTTCCTGTGACATAGGAATGATTGAAATTGTGAAGGATGCTATAACAATTGCCAAAATTCAGCAGAGCACAGTGGGTAATACTGGAGCATTCAAGGATGAGGTGCTAAATCATTGGCTCAAAGAAAAATGCCCAATTGAAGAAAAGGTGAGCTAATTTCTCTTTCCTCACTCTAAGGATTCCTTATACAGATACTTACTTTTTAATGTAGCAATTTCATTCTTTCATAGTGATCTATAAATATCATGGTACCAATATCTCTGAGAAAAGTTACAAATAAGGTGGGATATATGCAGATCTGTGTACATTGGCTCTCAGTAGTTCTGAATAAAAGATAATGAGCTCAGGATTTCAAGGTGTTTTTCTTTTCTTTTTTAAGCATTTGCCTCTCTTTTGACTAGCAGGCCATGTTTTGTATAAAATTAGACCATGCAAAGCACTTGGTTAGCCATTGTGTGTGTGTGTGTGTGTGTGCGTGTGTGTGTGTGTGTGTGTGTAACTTTTGCTGTCCACTAGAAATGTTCATTCATATATGTAAATTATGTTCTATCTGACAAAGAACCAAATATTTTATAAAGTGATTTATAATTTACAACTCTGCTCTAATCTAAACAATAAATTATGGATACCGAAAATGTCAGTTCCAGCATGATTTTGAAGTGCATATGCTGGGTCCTTTGCAAGCTGTGTAGTAAGGTTGTTTGGCTGTCATTTAAAGTTCTGCTCCTTGGGATTAGTGAGCCTCATTTGCATGGTTACTAGTCCTTTGTTGGGGGAAATGTAATTAGTGACATTTAATAGTCCTATTATACATGATGGCTTTGTGAAGGCTCACATCCCATTAGTGATCAAAAGCAAAGCAAGGGTTATACAGTGTAGGAGAAAATTACTTTGAGTTCCTGTTAAGGGTTAGGCACTGATGCATGACTATGTAGTGAACCCTTTTGATTTAATTACAATTGCCTTTGACATTTGTTCCTCAATCAAGTCATAAAGATTCTTTGTGTGGTAGCTAAAAACCTACCAATCTCCAACCTACCTTTCTCAATTTATTACACATTTGTTGTTGTTCAATCATTTTACTCATGTCCAACTCTTTGTGACCCCATTTGGGTTTTTTGGAGGTAAGACATAGATACTGGAGTGGTTTGTGATTTCCTTTTCTAACTCATTTTACTGTTGAGGAAATTGAGGCAAAGAAGGTTAAATAATTTGCCCATGATTATACAGTTAAAGAGTGTCTAAGCCAGATTTGACATCAAGAAGATGTGTTTCTGATTTCAGATCCAGCACTTTAACCACTTTAGCCCACTTACTATCCCAGAGTGAAAATGAGTTATAATTAATATCTATAGCTCAAATGAAAACCTTTATAATTTGCTCTTTGAATGCAGTTTCCAGAAAGGAGTTTTAGGAAGTAATCTTTATTAGGTAGAATGTGTTACTTGGCAGGAAGTAGAGGAGCAATATCAAATAACTTTTGGGAATTTTTGCATTAATAGTTCCAGGCAGCAGTGGAGAAATTTGTGTATTCATGTGCCGGCTATTGTGTGGCAACTTTTGTTCTTGGTATAGGAGACAGACACAATGACAACATTATGATCACAGAGACAGGTGAGTTTATTCTTGCTTCATTAATCTTTAAATGAAATTAAGATATATTAAAGTTTATGGGAATGAGCATTCTATCTTTTCTGATCCTCAACCCAAACTTGCATCTAATGTCCAAAAATCATGCTATGTGAAATATAAAAATATTCCCTCCCCAATTATACACAATTTTTCATACCTCAAAAATCTGCACACATACATGTGTATTCATGTGTGTCCAAGTGCTTATATACACATATATAGCAAGCTGACCAGCCACAGTTAGAAATGCAAAAAGCAAAAGACTAAATGATCCAAACTTAAAATCAAAGAACTTTTTAGAAACTTTCGATTTTCATCATTTTGCTTTATCTTAAGCTAAGCAGAATTGACAAAATTATGTAATTGCTTTTCTTTGTAAAGTGAAGTTCTCAAAGCCTGATGATCTCACAAAGGCATTCTAATGAGTTCATTTTTCTTGTTTATTTTGAGCTGAATGTCATCTCTGGCATTTTGCCTAGATTCTCTTGTATTTGTCACATTTTCCATTGTATTGAAGCTATTTGTATAAGTACCTTGAGGACAGAGACTAAATTCATTTTTGCAGTACTCTCAGCACCCAGGACATTGCCTGGAATTTAAATGATTGCTAGCTAATTTTTCTATGTGTGTCAGACATATTGGAATTTATCACACCTATATGTGGATCATTAGTCCCTAGAATGGAACCTTACACATAGTGTTTCATGAAATAAAATCCACACTCTTTGTTTAGGAGGCAATATTGCTCAAAGATTTTATTTAAAAGATGGGAGAGCAGGATGGAAATCACTTTTTAAGGAGTAGTTCCTTTAAGGCCCAACATGTCCTACTTATATCACTGAGCAGTGAGATGAAAATTACCTGCAAAGAGGAAAGAGTACTTGTTCAGTTCAGACTTTTTCAGGATGTTTAAATTGAAGCACACTACAAATGAAAAAAAATGCAAGAAATTACTGAGACAAAAGAATGAACTTAGGTGTTTTCTAGGAGTCATTTTTATGAGGTAGATCTCAATAGATGAATCTCATCTTCTGGGACACAGGAGGGTAGAGCTTGAGGTTACAGAAATATGGGTTGAGTGGTGATTGGAATATGTGCTTCCTTACTTTAAGCCTCATGAAAAAGAGTTTTCAAAATGGAAGTATTCAAACTAAGCTGGCTACTACAATAAATATATTTTTAAGGAATTAAATGGAAGGTACATTTTTCTCAGTTCATTCTATGCTACAAGAGTAAGATTCCAGACTTTAAATTATAAGCACTTTGAGGCAATTTGAATGAATTTTTGAACTACCATACTCCTAGCTTAGTTTAGATCTGTCAAATCACAGATCAAGCCATAGTTTTTCACAATGTATGTAGCATCCACAGATCAACAGAACCATAAAATGAAGAAATCCCTCTAGAATCTGAAATTTAGAAAAATCAGAAAGTACTGATTACTCTTTACATGCCCCCTTCAAAATTATAACCTTACTATACACTCCCAAACACAAATACATTTAGCAAACTATGTCAAATGATATTAAGAATGTTTGTATTCAAATAAAATTCCAGCAGAAGGGATAACTGCATACAAAGCAGTATTTACCGGCTGCTTTGGAACCAGGAACCTGATTTGTACAACACACACATTTGTTATTGATTGCAAATGTAGTGCAAGCCAAACATTTGCTTTATGTAAAACAATAAAACCAATCAACAAAACCGTGTGTGCTTCTGTATGCTGTAGTAATAGGCTTTCATTTTAATGAGTTTTAAATGCAACAGCAATTTTTATGTGCTGTCAAACTGGTGAAAATATTACCACTACAAGTCAACATCTTTTATTTTCATAAAACTATTAGCTCCATATTTGTCTTTCTTTTTAACTGTACCCATGCTTCTTTACATAGAACAGAGTGGCTCATCCTCAGTTACCCATCATCTCTATTTTTTCAGAAAAATATAATGCCATTTGAAAGTAATGACTACAGTACTTTGGCCTGAGGCACTTACATAATTTTCACCAAAATGGCAATTTTTTAAAGTGAACATTTCATACTGCTGCACTTATAATGAATATAAAATGCATGTTTTCCTGATGACATTTCAGATGGAAAGTTCATTTCTGCCTGGGCATTTAAAAATATTATTGTAATAAAGTTGTCTTATAACTAATCATTAAAAATCTACCCTAAAAATGGCAGGAGGATAGAAAAGAAAGAAAAAAAGGAGAAGAATGAGGAGGAAGAAGAGAAAGAAGGAGAAGGGGGAAGAAAGAGAAGCCTAACAAAACTAACCACACATTGTGTTTGTCAGTATATTTGTTAGCATATTTAGAATACAGTTTCATGCCCTTTCCAAGTGAAAGAAGAGAGATGAATTTTCTCATCTCTTCTTCAGGAAAAGTTTGATTAGTAAAACTGCCTAATGTTGGTTTTGTGTTTTTTAATATGGAAATTTTTTATGAACTTAGAGCACTGGTTTAAGAGGTAAAGCACTTGTAAACGTGATACTTCCCAAAAGAATTATCCTATCATGTATATAATTCTGTATAGATACTTTTTAAATCTTTAGAGAGATTATATAGTTTACCACCACAAATTTTCATAGGCAAAATCAGTATTTCTCATGTCCTCCTCAAGGCTCTCACCACTATTATTCTTCGGATTAGCACTGACAATAAATTTTCTTTGAAAGTTTTTATGAAATTGAAAAAAAATACCTTTAAGAGTTGGGTTCTGGGGGAATAGCCAACTGCTAACTGATAAACTCAAAACCCTTTCTGTAATATATAGAACTTAAATTAGCCTGTGGCCTTATGTAAAGTTGGCTGTAGTTACCAATGCGTTCTGATATAAATTGCTAATGATAATTCTATGATTAACTAGAATTCAGTAATAACATTTGGTTGTGACTTAAAGAATATTAAATAAAGTCAGATGTACATTTGATTTATATTTTACTCTTATTTTTTCACATCTTACAAAAAATCATAGCATCTATAACTTCCTTTAAAAGTACCATCTCCTGATCTCTAATGCTATTTTATATAGACTGTAAGCAACCCTATTTAACCCCAAGTAACAAGGATAGAACCGGCACATATAGATAGCTAAATAATTAAAACTTTATTAAACTATAAACATTGGGATATAAATACATCCAAGAAAGACCATTCCTCCTTTCAAGGAGCCTATATTTAAATGGAAGATGACTATAAATAAAAGAAAGTAGACAGATAGAAAGGAGGGAAGTGGAAAGCCAGTATTTTCTGGAGTAGAGCCCAAGGCTTTAAGGGGAAAAAAATGAAGATAATAGTCAAAGTTCAGGTACTATAGTATGAAAGTAAATGTGTAATAAATATTTTGATTTTATATTTACTTTATGTATTCATGTTTCTTTCCCCCCAAAAAAGTGCATTAAGGTCTTTGAGGGATTGTTTGGTTTTTGTCTTTTTGTCCCTGGTGCCTGGCATATACCAAGTGCTTAATAAATAACTATTGAAGTTAATTGAATTAAGGATGATGGAAATTGTTTAAAAATTGCCCTTCTCCAGGTAGTTGGCTTTAGGGCAGCTTAAGAAACCTTCTAAGAAGTCAACATTAACTCATCAGGCAAGTTATTCACCATAATGATTTCTGATATTTCTTTCCCTTAAGGAAATCTATTTCATATTGACTTTGGTCACATTCTTGGGAATTACAAAAGTTTCCTGGGTATTAACAAAGAGAGAGTTCCATTTGTGCTAACCCCAGACTTCCTCTTCGTGATGGGAACTTCTGGAAAGAAAACAAGCCTTCACTTCCAGAAATTTCAGGTAATGTCTTATTCCTAAATGACAATAGAGAGCTATAAACAACCACAAAAGTCCTACTGTGGTGTCTCATCACAAGCTATGAAAGTAAATTTCAAGTTTGGTTGGGCCAACCTAGAAAGGCTTCAGTGTGAGTCCAACCATAATATATCACCTTTTGGCCAATCTAAGTGGAAAGACACTCAAAGAATAGCATGCTAGATCATGAGTCAAAGGACCTGGTTTCAAATCCTGCATTCAAATCCTAATCTAAACTTGCCTTTATGGTCTTAGGCAAGCTAATTAAATTGAGTATCTGTAAAATGAGAGGGTTCATAGATTGAATTTCAAATAAGGGGGTTCATAGATTACCTAATAAATGTTAATAACTGGCTTCCCCCCTCAAAATGTATATATAAAACACTTAATTTTAATCTTGCATTCTCTAAGATTTATTGAGCAGCTTCCTCACTACAAACCTATGAAGAAGATAGAATGAGTAGTTATCTCATTTGCAGATGAGGAAACTGAGGCTTAAAGACCCCACGTAATGTAAGATCATGTGAATTAAGGCCTTATTGTTTACCTTAATATTCACCAAAGATTTCACTTACGCACCTATCTCCTTTGATGCATCTTTGATTTTATTTATTTTTTAAATGATTTATGCATTGGTTTATGCATATGGTTTCAAGAACCATAATTTTTGTATGTTACTCTCTTTGTGGTCTAGAACCTAGTTCATGACCCCATAAGTAGATGTCACAAAATTATGATTTATCATCAGTAAATGTTTGATTTGTATGCCTATATACCAAGGATAATATAAAAATTTCTCAGGGAAAAAGGGACTGTGAGTGGAAAAAGGTTAAGAAGCTGTGGTCTAGAGCAGCATCACTATGATCCAAGGACCAAAGGAATCTTCCAGACTTTTTCAGGGGGTTTATATGGTCAAAATTAATTTAATAGTAATTGATTAATTTAATATTCAAGATATTTTCATTTCTATAACTACATTAACTATATAAATATAACTATAATCCATATAAACAAAAATTCTTTGGAGGATCATCAATTGTTTTTAAGAGTGCCAAGGGACCCTAGAACCCAAAAAAAATGGAGAACTTCTACTCTAAGCCTCTAGGAAGGTAATGCAGGCCTTGCAGGACATAAAAATCACAATATTTAGAGCTAGAACCCTGCAAGCTATCTAGTTCAATTCCCTCATTTTACAGATGAGGAAACTGATTTCAAAGAGCTTCATTGACTTACCCAAAGTCATACAAATAGTAACACCGAGAGGTCTTTAGCCCGCCAAAGCTCTTCATTGCTATGTTTCTTAAAAAGGAGCTCAGAGGTCATTCAATCCAAATTCCTTACTCAGTCATCGAACCTGACCACCTCATTTTGAAATTCTTGTTTATTCCTGCTTGTCTTTGGTGTGCCTGATGTTCACTTAAGTGGTATGCTTCTCTCAGAACTCAGTGCCATGGTCAGTGTGACCAAGACTTTCCTGTGACCAGATGGTCTCAGGATGGTTGTTTTGTTTTTCCATTTGTACTTCTCTGTATTGTCTCAGTTGGGATCCAGACCTTTTCTTGGTGACTTTTTCAAAGGTGTGGGATTTTTTTGTTGTTGCTTTTTAAGGGGTTTGACATGTTTTAGCCCTGTTTTTCTTCCAAGTTAAAATCACACATTTTGACAATTTCCTGGAGGGGAAAAAAGTAGAAAAAAAATTGGCAGAAATTCATCTTTTAAGGAAACAAAAACCACTCCATCAGTTCTTTTCTACTACATATATGGGATTTATCTCACTGGATTTGTCCAAACATAGCAAAAATACTGACATTTAAAGAAGTAGATAAATGCAGAGAATCTGGCTCTGTGCTCATTTCTCTTCATTAATACTCATAAAATTGTTGGGAGGAAAGCATTTGGTAAAAATTATAGATTGCTATATAAATATGCCTTATTGTTGCTACTGTTATTATGTTTCGATGATGCTTTTGAAAAAATGAATCATATACTTAATTTATTTCCTTTTTCTCTCATTAGTATTATGAACTTCACTTAGGATAATAATCAACATTACCTTCATCCATCATAACCAGTAACATCTTTCTAGGTATCCCACCCACCATTTTGATACCATCTTTTGTTCTCGATCTTTCACATTCAAATATAATCAACTTTCAGAGTGCACCATTTCCTTAAGGGTCCATCCTATATCCTTAAAGTCACGATTCCTACTCATTTCTCAACATCTGGCCGTCTTTCTACTAGGTCTAATCTTCTGCTGCTTAGTTAGCAGCATAACTGGCCATAGAACTGGCATCCTGATATCAAATCCAGCATACTACTATTATATATGTGTCTATATGCATAAATTGTAAGCATTGTAAGCAATTGTCATGTCAAACTCTTCATTCCCCCAAGAACCACAGCATTCTGTCCTCCTTCTGTCCCCAAGTTTACTGTCTATGGGATTTTCTTGGAAAAGATACTGCAGTGATTTGCCATTTCCTTCTTCAAAATTCATTGTTCACACATATAGAATAAATAGGAAGGCAAAAGAATAGAATTAGTAGCTCACTGGTTAATGATGAGTGGACTTTGAGATTTATTGACAGTATTGTGGAACAGAATCAGACTGTGACTCTATGGACCAATCATTGTGAATAATTGTCCTAGAGATTAGCTAAAATTTTGCTTACAATATTGACTTCTCATTCTTCCAACATCTAGTTAGTACTTTGTCAGGTTTGATGAGTTAGAAGGAGACTCAGAAAGTAATGACTTGTAGCTCACATGAACAGTATTAACTCTCTCAGGAAAAATTTTAGTATTGCGCCAGTATATGCAGTTATCTACTTCTTTCTTTTGTTAGTCAAATATATATATATTTATTTATTTATTTATTTATCTTGGCTTCCCTTTAGTCATTAAATTCCTTTGAGCCAGGAATCATGACCTTTCAAAACACTGTCAAGATTCTTCAGTACTTTGTAGCAAAAGTTATCAATATTTGAGTTGATCTGGTAACAATCTGATACTGTATACATATGCACTGTATATATGAACATACATTTGATACTATATGTTTAAGAGGCTCTAATTTTATATAGATCTGGAAAAAATAATTCCTCTAATAAACTTGATTAATGTATTGAGTAAACAAACAAAGGGAACTTATATAGAAAGAGTGAGAAGGTTGGGCTTTCACTGCCTACTAACACATGGCTGCATTTGTGGATGATTGTTAAGGTTTTGCAGGAAAAGAAAAAGAATACAATAATAAATAATGAGCCTCTTCATAGAATTAATATACCAACTTAGTGGCAGCTAGGTGATACAATGTTTAAAGTCTAAGAATTGGAGTCAGGAAAACATGAGTTTATTCTATCTCAGTAACTTTTGAGCTATATGACCTTGGACAAATAATTTCTCTCAGCCTCAGTTTTCTCATCTGTAAAATAGGAATCATAATAATACCTAACACACAATTGTTGTGAAAATCAAATGATATAGTACTTGCAAAACAATTTGCAAATGTTAAAGAATTTTAGAAATGTCATCTATTACTATTAATATTAGCCTCAATCTAAAGTAAATTGACCTGAACAGAGCAAAGGAACTACTCTACCTTTCCCCTCACTCCTTCTATAGGTGACTGGTTTAATATGGAGCTACTTTCTTTGAACTATTACCTAAAAATAGATACTTAGGAGGTCAGCTTCAGTCAGGGAGGAAGAAAAAAAAAACTTCTGAAACCAAGGACATCTGGCCACCCTATGGTATAGTAGCATGTACACAATGGGCGCTCAATAAATATTTTTGACGGTGATGATCATAATGAATTAATTCTCCTTCATGAAATATGTTCCTAAAATATTAAAGGAATTGTTCTTTTACTTACTGATAATTAATTTAAGACCATAATTTAAATGTAAAAAATTACTCCAAACATTTAGCCTGCCGTGTTCAAAATTTCAAGATCTTTAGCAGTTGAAATTTTCTTTCTTTTGAAACGCGTTATCAACATTCAAGAAAATCTCCAGGTGTGGAGGGAAAAACATATTATCCCTGATAGAAGGATTTGTGGGTGCCTCTGTCTTATGTTTTTATTCATTTGAGTATCCTATTAAGGAGTTTAAAAAAGTAAATGAGTAAACGAGTCTTTGGCTAAAAGATTAAAAGAAATCAATATTACAGAAAAGATTCCTGTTTTGAGTGAAATTCTGGTTAGACAAGATGCTCCTTATAGTTCTTTCCAAATCCAAGATTTTATGAGTCTGTAAAATAATAGTAAATACTGCCATCTGATGATAAAATGAAATAATTTATGAATTATTCCATTTATAGATTCAATCTTGTTACCTTTGAAAATTAACAAACCTTAGACATGAAATAAAAAAAATTTTTTTTGGGTTGGAACAAACCTTCTAGGTCATCTAATATAACATGGTACATAAATACTTTACTAAATATAACATGCTACTAAATGACATTTTCAAGCATTGTAATTAATATATACAGCTTTTGTGTTTGTTTGGGTTTTTTTTGCTCATGAGCATTAGATATAATTCTTCCAATTAGAAAAAGAGTATTACTGACTGAATAATGAGATGTACACTAATGCTTGTAATTAACAATGTTAATATGGGACAGTTATCAAGGAAGAAAAATACTAGGTGTCCCAAATATATTAACTTAAAACTATGCCAACCAACTTCAGGATACGCTGTATATAAAGCTGACAACCTTGCCTGGTGCAAACAAATATTGTAAGACCAGCTCTGAACATTGCAGGTACTCAATAATTACCTGAATAATGAAATTTAGAAATATAGGTGAATATTTCCAAGTAAATTTAAGCTTTTACGAATATATGAACTTTGCTTTCAGTTAAAGAGTAGACTTAAAAGGCAGTCACCCCTAGATGTCACTCTTAAGAAGCAGTTTTGCACAAGTCAGCTACAGGTTACATGAATTTATAATCAGTGTTTCTGGAGACTTTCTTTTCCCAAGACCTTTGTTGGCTGGGAGAGTAATTTCTCACATATTAGCTGCCACTTCCACACACACACAACCAAATAAAGGGGGGTGAGGGTGAGGATGGGTGGGGGGGAGACAATCCTGCTTCATTTGAATTTAAAGCACAAATTCTTTTATCTATATTGAAGAGAACTAAGAGGGGAGTCACCTTTCAGGAGTAGATGTGTATTTATTTTAAACCCAGGCAAAATTATAGGATTTGATTGTTTGCTATCTGGCTTTTCCCAATCCCACTTTAAATTTCCTTAACCCTGTTCCCTCTAGCTCTTACAGCTCTCCAGATAATAACCTACATCTATTCCATAACTCATTGCATATGAGAAAATATTTTCATAGTGGATAAAGATCTATCTTCAAAGTCAGCTGGGTGTGTGCCATCTCTGTCACATCCTATAGATGTAACCCTGTGCAAGTCCTTTCATTTTGCAGTTTTCTAGGCCAGAGAAGTCAAAAAACAGTTAGGAAATAGTTATCAAAATGAATTAAATTACAATAGAGCATATATAATGTTAGTGTGTGGTTTTCTTAGTTAATATTTGGCCAAAGGGATTCTTGTGAATGGATCAGTGATCCCATTTTTTATTTGAGTGTGACACTGCTCTACTCAGCTTCCTAAGACTATATGTTGCAGAGAAAGTACCAGCCTGCATTGGTAAACATTTTCACATTTGGGCGTTTCCTGTACAAATAAAATCACAGGTCTCTAAACCTTATTTCAACATCAATGATTCTTGGAGCCAAAGAGACTTGGGTGCAAGTCCTTGCTTCAAAAATGAAATGTGTGACTGTGTTCTCTTAATTTTTAGTCCCCCAGACAATTCTCTAAGACTATAAATGACACTGATCTGCACTGGCAGAGGGATTTTCTTCAGTAGGAGCTCCCCACAAAAATGAAATCACAAGTCTGTTTTAAACAAAGCAGAACAGCCTCAACATATCTTATCTCCTTTGACCTCACAACTTCCTACTAATGCACTTGACATTGTTATCCCCATTTTACAGAGGAAGAAACTAAAGCTGAGAAAGATTAGGGTCAACTGGTTAGTAAAGAGTCTGAAGTAGGGTCTGAGCCTAAGTCCATGTTGCCTCTCTCTTGTTCAATCATCATCAGTTATATCTGATTCTTCATGGTTCCATTTGGGGTTTTCTTGCCAAAGATAATGGAATGGTTTGCCATTAAATTTTTGAGCTCTTTTTACAAATGAGGAAACTGAGGCAAATAGAATTAAGCTACTTATCCAGGGTCACACAACTAGTAAATGTCAGAGGTCAAATTTAAATTTAGGTTTTGTTTACTCAAGACACTGTGCTTCTCTGATCACTCCCTAACTCAAAAATTTTCTGGAATGCCATTTATACTTAGCATGAATGTCACCCCCTTTCTAATTTTAGAAGAAAAAGGTTTTTGTTAAAGGTATTTCAGACCTCTCTAAGGATTCAGGCAGCTGGTCCCAGAGTTTAAATCTGATCCCAAGTACAAATCCAAACTCTGCCATTTTCTTCTTCTGTGATATTGGGTAGACCTCTTTGGGTCTCAGTTTTCCCATTTGTAAAATGAAAGAGTGGATTAGCTAATCTCTAAATTTTCTTCCAGTTCCAAATTCTATGATCCTATGAGAGTGTACATATGCAGGGTAGAAGAGGGAGTATACTGTAAACAAAGAACACATCCAAAGTCTCAGAAAGCAAAGCAAATGAGTAGCCTCCTATTTTTCCTAGATGGGGTTTTCTTGCCAAAGATAATGGAATGGTTTGCCATTAAATTCTTGAGCTCTTTTTACAAATGAGGAAACTGAGGCAAATAGAATTAAGCTACTTATCCAGGGTCACACAACTAGTAAATGTCAGAGGTCAAATTTAAATTTAGGTTTTGTTTACTCAAGACACTGTGCTTCTCTGATCACTCCCTAACTCAAAAATTTTCTGGAATGCCATTTATACTTAGCATGAATGTCACCCCCTTTCTAATTTTAGAAGAAAAAGGTTTTTGTTAAAGGTATTTCAGACCTCTCTAAGGATTTAGGCAGCTGGTCCCAGAGTTTAAATCTGATCCCAACTACAAATCCAAACTCTGCCATTTTCTTCTTCTGTGATATTGGGTAGACCTCTTTGGGTCTCAGTTTTCCCATTTGTAAAATGAAAGAGTGGATTAGCTAATCTCTAAATTTTCTTCCAGTTCCAAATTCTATGATCCTATGAGAGTGTACATATGCAGGGTAGAAGAGGGAGTATACTGTAAACAAAGAACACATCCAAAGTCTCAGAAAGCAAAGCAAATGAGTAGCCTCCTATTTTTCCTAGATGTAAGTCAAAATTCATCATTAATTTTAAAATTCTTTACTCTTCAATAATTGAATTGATTTTGGTTCAGGGTATTTTAAAGGAACTTTTAAAGACTGACTTATTAACTTAAGGATCATGACTTTAAAATAAAATATCTTGATAATTATATTTCAATATAACTGATTTCCTTTGTAATCCTATATACTTTATTTTATGTGTTTAAAAAACAATGTCCTGAGAAAAAACTTCCCCAGGCTTTTAAAGAGTCTGTCACACAAAATCTCCATTTTATTATTTTATATTAAAGCTTTTTATTTTTCAGAACATATTCATGGACAATTCTTTAACATTAGCCCTTGCAAAACCTTGTGTTCCAATTTCTCCTCCCTTTCTGCATGCCCATCCCTAGATAAAACCTCCATTTTAGAAGGACTCAGGATAGATTACTAAGCTTATTATTCGGTTATTACTAGGGAGAGATGTGAACCTACCTCTGCAAAGATGAAATTAGATTCCTTTTTTTAGCTTATCAATGAAGAGGAAGAGTTTCCCCAATGTTTGGGAGTTTGGTTTACTATTACTCCCATCTGCTAAGCCAAGATAACTTTTCTCCAAAAATTTTCTCACTTGCTTACTATTAGAAAATCCAAGCTGAATATATCTAGCATAATTGTAGCCTTTCAGCTTCTAATGAGTTCCTAGTTAAATATTTGCAAAGAAAGTAAGTGTAGGTTTTCTAACAGATAGAACCAGTTGGAAAATCATTTAAAAAAAAACTATGAAGGTCCAAGTTATAATTCAAAGGTTGTAAATAAAAGGTTTTAACTTGAGATGCTTAATATTCTTTCTGATTAGCCATACTTTCTTTTCCACCAAAAACATAATTTAAAACCTCCATTGTCTTGTCAGAGGAATATTTAAAAACTCTGACCAATAAATTAAACATTACCAATTTCTTATTGAGACATAAAGTCCTACTTCCCTCTTCTAGCTTTTTTTCCATTTTTCTGAAAAGTACAAGAAAAAGACAGATCTGAGTTCAACTCTGGCATCAGACAATAATTGGCTGTGTGACAATGCAAGTCATTTAACTTTCGTGAGTTTCATATTTCTCATCTTTAAAATAAGGTGTTATTTTACACCTTCTACCTCCAGACTTACTCGGAAGTTATATTTGTAAAGCACTTTGCAAACCCTAAAGTGCTTCAAAAGTAGTAGTAGTAGTTGTAGTACTATTGGTACTACTACAAATAAAAATAATAATGATAATAATAATTATTATTATGTTAGATTTATGGGTTTGCTTTTCATTTTCTAGTTCCTTTTCATTTTTCAATAATCTTTGGATTTTTTTCTCTCTCATTCTACCCTTAGCCACACTTGTATAATTTTTCATCCTGTTCCTTGACTCTCTCTATGTCCCTCTTTCTGTATCTCTTTGTCTCTTTTTCCATCTGTGTGTGTGTGTGTGTGTGTGTGTGTGTGTGTGTGTGCACATGCACGGGCACACTCATATGCCTCTGTCTCTTACTATACTGAGAAGGTTACTTCGCTTTTTTGAGGACAGGGGCAACAGTATTTCACTTCCTCTTAACTCCTGTGTAAGCACCAGCAGGGGAAGTAGAAAGTTCTCTTTTGGATGAAAAATAGACCTAGTCATTATGACCCAGAGCAATCTGCTATTCATCAACTATTAGCAATTTAGTACATTGTGTCTAAAATCTTTATTGTTTTCAATGTACTGGTCTCTTTATTTTATTGATAACTTAGGGGCCAGAGAAGTGATGATTTATGCTCACATTTATTCATATTTCCAAGGTTTGTGGTTAACTTTTTAAAATGCTTTTTCAATATGTCATGAGATCCTAATAAAGGCAGTTAAATAAGATAAAAGCTTGAGGACATAAATGTCAATAAGAGAATTATCTCTTAATTTGATAATTATTGATGAACTTCCATTTTAGATCAACGAACATTTATTCAAGCTCTTACTCTGGATGAGACACTGGGAATACAAACATTTAAAATTATATGTTTCTGTCATTGGGGGACATACAGGGGAAAGGATATAGTATGTATTCAAATAAATATGATACAATTTTATAAGTCAAAAAGAAATGTCCAGAAAAATGCTCCAGGAAAAAAATTGAGGAAAGAGAACTCACAGCTGATCAACATCAACCTCACTATATAATAATTTTGGATGCACTCAGTAGCAAATTGATTTAACCACATTCTAGAAATTAGATTCTGCTTCTAAGGCATGTCTTGTCTTCTCCACTTGAAAAATGGAAAAAAAAAACTTCAAGAAGGAATTAAGGAAAAAGAAAGATTTTTTTTATTTTAAAACATAATTTTCAAACACAAGTTTGAGTCTAACACAGTGGTCCCTGGGAGTTGATAAATGTATGTAAAGTACTTCTTGGTTCTTGTGTTACACTCTTGGAAACAGAGCCCCACATTTCCTCAAGCCACCTGGCTTCTAGAGTTGAACTAAAGGAGCAAAAGAGTGAAATGTAAAGATTTCCACATTCACCATGATCCACCATTGATCAGAGTGCAAAGAATGAAATATTACCTGACCACATCAGTGTAAAGAGGTGTGAGAAGAACAAAGGACAAAGCAGCTACTGTCCTGTTTTCCCTTGGAAATACAGACAGCTTTACATATAATTATTGTCGTTCTTCTTTTTAAAATCAAGAAAGGTTGGGACTAGAAGGTACCATCGAGGTTATGGATTCCATTCCATACCTGAGCAAGAATCCTCTCTAAAATATCCCCTAGTGATCATCCAGTCCTGAGATTGGAATTCTCCAGTGATGAGAAATCATCTCCTATTATTGATAGAAGGACCTTCTTTTTGGGCAGGTTATCAGCATTGATTAAAATTCCTTTATGTTAGTATAATAGAGATTCTCTTTAACGCATATGAGCCAACAGCAACAACCTACTCTAGTAATCAAACACAGAATCTGGGCTTGTCAGAGTATGAGGGCTTTGAACCCTTGAAATTTCCAGATGAGGATTCTAGTCATTAGATCTGGCCAGCCTTTTATGTCAATCTAATGAGCTTATGGCAAATTATAACACTCTGAAAAAAGATTTTTCTCCCAGAGAAGAATTTCAGGGCCAGTGGAACAATTCAGAACTAGAGAATGACTATTGGATTATTTCTCCAAGGTAGATTTTTTTAATAGGTGATCCCCTGAATAGATAGGACTGACTCTATTCATCAGAGATGTGAGAGATGAGATACTTGTTAGGTTATAAATTGGATTTAGTGGCCTCTAAGACATTTGCCTATGAGAAGGTTATATATTCATTTAGTAGAGCACATTATAAGATTTATAGTAGAAAAGGATTTTAGAAATATTGTAGTCTAATCTCCTCATTTTGTAGATAAACTAAAGCCCAGAAAAATTAAATGGGTTGCTCAATACTTAACACAGTGCTTAGCATATATGTCTACATAAATATATATCCATATGTTTCTCCATATGTATGTATGCATATACATAGGGTTTTGGTTGTTCAGTTGTTTTAGTCATTTCTGACTTTTCATAACCTCAGTTGGGGTTTTCTTGGCAAAGACAATGAAGTAGTTTGCCATTTCTCTCTTCAGCTTATTTTGCAGATATGGAAACTAAGGAAATAAGGTTAAATGACTTGCTCAGGATCACACAGCTAGTGTCTGAGATCAGATTTGAACTCAGGGAGATGAGTCTTCCTGACTCCAGATTTAGCTCTCTATCCACTGAAACACCTAGCTGCCATGATTTTATGATTAGGGGAAGTGGTAACAGAAGTGAAGTTTGGATTCAGACATTCTGTGTCTGAACCCAGTGTATCACCTATTACTCTACATAGTCTTTTCTTTACACATTCTTGTTCTGTCTTCATTTGGTGATAATGATGTGATCACATCAGATGCTATGGCAAGGGTAGTGTAGTTTAGTAGTTACAAGGCTAAACTTGGAGTCAAGAAAATATGGATAATCTATGTTATTCATAGATATGGCTATATCTATGGCTAATATGATAATATATTTTATGTGACTTTACATGTAAAATTGATATCAGATTGCTTACCTTCTCAAAAAGGGAGCCAAAGCAGGAGGGAGAGAATTTGGAAATTTTAAAATGCGAAGTCAATTTTTTTACATGTAATAGTAAAATATTTAATGGCATAAATATTTTTTAAAAATAAAATGTGGATTCAGATCTTACATCTCATAATCATGGTCAAAACTCAGCCTTAACCTCCCTCAGCCTTATCTCTAAAATAGGGATAATAATACTTGTATTATCTATCTCAGAGGGTTTTTTTTTTCCTGAGGATCAAATGAAATAATGTATGTGAACTACTTTGCAAAATTTAAGCACTATAGAAAATGCCAGTCAACTCATTAGGGAGCATTCACTGAGTGGTATCATAATAATACATTAATTTGTAGATAGAAATTTTCTACTAACACTAGGAACTTAAACTCAATAGTTAGCCTCACTTTCAGGATGTTTACTTGGCATATGCCTTTTCTCCAAAGCCACAAAATGTACAGTAATTCTGAATCAAGAGAAAGTCATATCCATCCTCTTGTGAAAAATTATACAAGTTGCCAAATTAATGTGAATATTGCCTTTGGTAAGATCTGTACTTAGCCAATGCAATTACTAAGGAAAAATGAAAGGTAGTTCAATGGGGTATATGCATGGACAAAAGAAAATGATTTCTTAATATAAATGGAGTCATTAAGAATGCAAGAGCCCTAATGCACTGAGGCAGTCTTCCAGGAGGCAAAGGATTCTGCATAGTCATGAACAGAAAAACTCCAAGGTACTTTGAGAATTTTAGATCCATCAGCAAATGAAAAATGGAAGAACTGGAACTAAGGAATTGAACTAATATTTCTACTCTTTTGAAAAGATGCAGGGACAAATGTGGTATTGGATTTTGACTCTAACTTATCAGTCATTGGGGGAAAGTCTGGAAGGAAGAAGATGAGGACCCTAAATTAATGGTTAAAAACCAAAAACTTTTGGGGAGTGGGCTATAGTTAAAGCTATATTGAGGAAGAAAGAAGGATATACTCCACGGTTGGAAAGAAAAAGGTATGAGGTATATCTTTTCAGACTAGGCCAAAGTATTACTTTGGTTTGTCTAATTTTACTTCTTTTTCCAAGCAGAGTTTTGTTGGGGACTGAGAGACAGTATTGGAGAAGTACCAATGATTAAATAAAATCAGTAATACATTTTAACTTTTTTTTTTAAAACAAGTCAGTTGAAATTGAGTAGATGTCCATCAGTTGGGGAATAGCTGAATAAATTATGGTATATGAATGTAATGGAATACTATTGTTCTATAAGAAATGATGAGCAGGCTTGTAGTGTGCTTTCTAGAGCCCCCAAATTGGGGTGCCAAAAATATTATGCTTTCTAGAGTCCCCTCACTGATGTGTCAAAATATACCATGCAGATTAGCTCTTTGGAGGATCTTGGGACCAGTCTGAATCCTTGGTCTTAGTGGAGGAGTGAAGAAGGCAGGAGACGCTAACTATAAGCACCCTGCTATTGATATGTAAATTCCTCTTACTGTAAGTATCTCTTACTTCAAGTAGGACACAGCGGCTCTTGCCCTCTCTGACTTCTCAGGAAGGCTGAGAGCCCTTAGGGAAGATGGGGAGCCAAACCAGACATTGTCAGCAGGTTCCCTCTGGGCTGAAGGGTCTTATACCTTACCCAGAGTTCCCCCACTATCTGTGGCCCTATATATAGGCTGATTTCAGAAAACCTTGGAAAGACTTATATGAACTGATGCTAAATGAATGTGAGCAGAACCAAGAGATCATTGTATATAATAAATCATTATACACAGTAACAAGAAGATTATGTGATGAATAACTGTTATGGATTTGGCTCTTTTCAGTGATGAGGTGATCCAAAGCAATTCCAATAGACTTGTGATGGAAAGTGTCATTCACATCCAGAGAGAGAACTATGAAGACTTTGGATCAAAGCATAGTGTTTTCACTGTTTTGTTGTTAATTTACTTGTTTTTTTTTCTTTCTTGTCTTGTCAGCATTTGTCTTGTGCAGCATGATGAATATGGAAATATGTTTAGAAGAATTGCACATGTTTAACCTATGTTAGATTGCTTGCTGTTTTGGGGAGGAGGAAGGGAGGAAAAGAGGGAGAAAAAATTGGAACACAAGGTTTTGCAAAGGTGAATGTTGAAAACTATCTTTTCATTTATTTGGAAAAATACAATACTATTTAAAAAAAAACAAGTCAGTTTCTCCATAAAAAGGAAAAAGAATATAATCTGGAAACCATAGGCAAATATGCTTGACTTTACTTTCTTCCAAAAAAGATGACCATAAACATTTAAAAAAATAAAATAAAAAAGTGCCTCCCAAAGAGCCATCATGGTTCCATTAATAGAAACCATGCCAAGATAAGCTTATTTTCCTTTTTACAAGGTTATGTTGTAGATTTTAACAAATGTAGGTAAGCAAGCAAAAATGTCTCTCATAAAAGTATGTGTGATAGACAATTGTATAATTTAATGAATTCAAGAGTATTATGGATGGTTAAAAGTCAACCATAATGGGACACTCCAGAAATCTACACTTGGCCTTGTACTATTTAACATTTGAGCAACTTGGATAAAGGCCTGATGATGATAAAAACTAAGAAGGATAGCTAATACCTGAATGACAGAGTCAGAATCTAAAAAGATCTTGATGACTTAGGATGCTGAGCCAAATAAAAGGTGAAAGGATTTAATGGGGACAAACATTTCTTCTATTTGGTTCAGTAAATCAGTTTCATAAGAAATTTGGAGTCAGAGGTTCTGGATTTGAATCCTTCCATTGCTTCACATCACTTTTATGATATTGAGTAAGTCATTTCCTGTCTTTGTTTCTTCATCTGCAAAATTAGGAGATTGAACTGGATTACCTATAAGGTACCTTTCAGCTATAGTCCACAATCCCAAATATATAATGAATGTGTCTAGACAGCAGTTTGCCTTTAAAAAATCTTAAAATGAAGTTTTAGTGATCTCAATATGAGTCAATAAGTCACAAGGGAGAAAAAAAGACAAATGTATTCTTGGGTACATTAAGAGCATAATATCTAACATGAGAAAGAAGGCAATAGTGCCCACTGCTCTATCTTCTGAGACTATTTCTGGATTATTGAGTTTAGTTTTGACACAACAGTTAAAAAGGATGTTAAGAAGCTAGAATGTCCAAGGGAAGTAAGCAGAACTTTGAGTTCGTGGCATATGAAAGGCTTGGGTAAAGGAATTAGAATGTTAACTTCAAAGAAGAGCAGAATCAAGGAAAGGGTATGATTGTTGATTTCTAGTATATGAAAAGTTGTCACATAGAAGAGAGATTAGATTTGTTCTCTTTGATCCTAGAGTACAATGGGTAGAAATTACAAAAAGGCAAATGTAGATTTAGTAAGGGAAAAGTTTACCTTCTTGGAGATATATTGGATTTTCCTCAGTAGAAAACTATGTCTATTGTTTCATGTCTCTTCTTGGGCTTATATAAATTTTCATTATCAGTATCTATATGGGAGAAACATAATCTATAGGGCAATAACATAAGATGAAAGATAGTTAATGAGGTATTAATAGTTACTATGCTTCCCTGGTGTTTATGCAAACAAGACATTTTACAATTTACAAAAAAAGTTTGTCTTTTACATGTTTAGAATCTATGAATATAAGCCCTTTAGGAATCATAATTTCTATTGCATATTTTATGCAAGTCAAATTAAGTTCTTGAAACTTGTTCTTTGAGTATCTCATTTTAACAATAACAATGATTCTCCTTCTCTTTTTCCAGGACATTTGTGTCAAGGCTTACCTAGCTCTTCGACAACACACTAACCTGTTGATCATCCTGTTTTCCATGATGTTGATGACTGGAATGCCACAGTTAACTAGCAAGGAAGATATTGAGTATATCCGGGATGCCTTGACAGTGGGGAAAAATGAAGAAGAGGCCAAAAAGTATTTCCTTGATCAGATAGAAGTTTGTAGAGACAAAGGGTGGACTGTGCAGTTCAACTGGTTCTTACATCTTGTTCTTGGTATCAAACAAGGAGAAAAACACTCTGCCTAGTGTTTAGAACAAGATTTGAAGGCAAAAAAACCATTAGAAGAGTTTGAAATAAAATGTCAGTTATTGAACTTGAACTCAAAATGGAATTGGACATTCTGACAGTGGGCTCTTCAGAAATACAATTGTTTTTGCTGATTTTTTTTTAAAATAGAAAAACTGTTATCACTGCAGATTATTTGAATAGCTATTGTATAATACTGAGCAGATTTCTAGGTCTTCCCAGCAGTGCTTGGGAAGAGAATTGTAAATTTAAGCAGATTAATACCATCATTGTTATGTTAAAAGGTATGATTGAGTTATTAGATATTTCTGGAAATACTTCTAGAAAGAAATTATAACATCTATTTTCATCTGTGTATCAAAGATTGCCTCTGATAACCCCCCACCCACCCACACAAACACAGAAAATGCAGGGGAAAAAAATGTAGTCACTTTAACCTCATTTCTTAAAAGGTCCTTTCAAAACATCCTCTCATATCTTTAGATACCAATGATATGCCAAAAGCAAAGAAGGAGGTTAGTTTTTTCACAATGCTATTTGCAATTATGTATTTTAAAGTGAACAAATGAGAATAAAAAGGCACATGGAGAACTTAAAATGGAAAATCTACACCTTTTTGCCCTTATTCTTTTCTGCTGGTCTGGTTCCAAGACTTTGAATGTGCGTAATACAAATGATTGCATCTGTTAGTGCTCTCCATGTAAGAAAAAGTAATTCAGTGTAATTAAAGGTTCTTTCTGGAGCATGGAAACAGGAAATCATTGTTACAGGCACTCATCTCATCTAAAGTTTTTCCTCCCTCTCTGCCTCCTTTCTTGCTTTCCATTCTCCCTACCATTTACAAACACAAACACATGCCCACACAGGATTGTGAAATCTTCAAGGGCACTTTTGTCCCACAATTGAGAAAAATTACTTGGAAAGAAAGTCTCCTTTAGAACTACTAACATTTTTAATCTTTATACAAAACAAATTTCATATTTTTGAAATGTATTTTGAAGAATAATTCAGAAGATACAAATTAGTAAACAAGTGATTTCTGTTCAATTTAGCCTAAAAGGAATTTTTTAAGGAAGATAATTGTTCTGGGGCAGCTAGATGGCACAGTAGATAGGGCACTGGCCCTGAAGTCAGATCAAAAGATATTTAATACTTCATATCTGTGTGACCCTGGACAAGTCCCCAATTGCCTGGGGGCAAGAAGGGGGGAGATAAGTGTTCCCCTAAGAAAATTTTTGAGAAGAATGCCAGTTTCTCCAATTATTTTAAAGCTCATAAACTTTAAAACTGTTAGACATTTTCTAGGTAGCCTATAATAAATGATGGAAATATATTAGACTATTTGATATAGCATATATTTTGCTATTTATGAGGTTCTTGTGAAATAAAAAGTTCTCTCAAATGGAATCATTAGACATTTATTTGTGCGCTCTTAGAAACAATCTATACGTAGAATTGCACATTGAACTAATTTACAAAGGAAGGGGAAATTGCTATACTAAAGCAACTTCACAATCCTTGGGAAATGGAAAGATTTCACTCTGCTGAAGGCCCTAAGTTATGTGAGGAGAAAACAAATTCTCTCTCCTTAGAAAGGTAACTCAGAGGCTGTGGAGATTCTCAAGATAATTTGTTTGCCACTAGTCCTTTTAGAAAGAAAAGATCCTGGCTTTAGACAAGTATGTTTTCATTATTCTTGTAAGAAATAATTACTTTCAAATGAAAAAATAACCAGATCAGGCATTGTATAATTACTTTTCCTTCTAATGGAGTTATTGATAGTCTTCTTACCTTGATGATTAAAGATAACAAAAGAAAGAAAATGTTTTGTAGCTTACTACCTAAGTAATTGCTTTTCTTTTTCAGAATTTATAGTAGATAAGATAGTTCAGTTAATTTTTTCATTCCTGTTTCATGATGTGGAATTAATCTTCTGAAGGACTTAATTGTCCCCTATTCTGAGGGCAAAGTAAAATTTCAACTCTGGGGTTATGTTCATAAGTACGAGCAAATCATCTACTGGGTTCCAATTTGATCCTTCTGCCCCCATTGAAACCTATAAAATTGGTCTTTTTTATTCCTGAAATTGTAGGAGAACCAAGTTCTCTGAATTATAGAAGAGGTCTGGAGACTCCAGAATAGCATCGTGGCATGAAAAGAGCTAGAGTTGGAATTTCTGAATTCTGGACCAAGATTTCTTGTTATCTACTGTTCTTTGGAAGTCACTGAACATTTCTAAGCATATATATCCTTATCTAAAAACTGAGAGGTATTAGGTTAAATAATCTTTAAGTTTTCTTACAGCTCTGAGATTTGGGTGTAGCCCATTAGGGTCATGTTAATACAAAGAAGGGCATTCAGATTAAACAGATTTCTTTTTTAATATATAATATATATTTTAATATATTTAATACATATCTTAATATTTCTTTCTATAAATAAATTTATCTTAATTATTATTAATATATACATATATACATACATACACCCACAGTAAAATGTAACTTACCTTATAGTTATTTTTATATCCCCAATGCCTAACAGTCTGGCATAGATTAGGGATTTAATAAATGCTTGTTGATTGGTTTAAAAATTACTTCAACCACTGTTTAATACATGTAGTTTATTTTTACATGAATATAGCAGAAAGGAATAAGAACAAAACATTTTTTCTGCTCTGTTTACTATCCTTTATCCATATGGTTATATAAAAACACCAGAAAATACTGGTCACATTGCTTGTGCACTATTAGAATAGCCCCAAGAGTATGAAATGGATCCAATGTTTCAAACCAATGCTATTTAGCTTCATTAGATCTGGCTCTTTTAAGTCATTGGAGGATTTGCCTTAACTTAGACAAAACACATATTTTTTGGAATTTTTTTCTTAGAAATTTCCTTTTTTTTTAAATGAAAGAGTTGCTTTCCAAATAAGTAGCTATAGTATTAAAAATTGAGGTAAATAGGGTTAAGTGACTTGGCCAAAGTCACACAAGTAATGAATGTCAGAGGTCAGATTTGAACTCAGGAAAATGAATTTTCCTGACTTCAGACTTGGCATTCTCTTCACTGCACCACCTAGCTGACCCAGAATCTTAGAGGAGTAATAGTAATAACATAATAGAGTTAGTATTTATATGCTTTTAATTTTATAAAAAATACATTACAAGTGTGATCTCATTTCATCCTCATGAAAATCCATGGAAATACATGTTATTATTACCGCCATTTGACCCCAAAATAGTGTCATTTTAGTCCTCTTCAAGAACAAAGGACAACCAACCAATTCCCATTTTATAGATAAAGAAAACTGAGGCAGATGGAGTTTATGTGACTTGCCCAAGATCACAAGATAGTAAGGATTTGAATTCAAGTCTTCCTGACTTCAGGTTCAGTGCTCTTTCAGCTGTGTCATTAACTATCTTGGTAGTAGAAATAGTATTAACTAAGGATGTAATAATAAATAATAAATGGGATAACATACTTATTATCTCTGTTGTCCTATCTGCTGCTTGAGTTGTGTGGAATATGCTTTTCACTGAGCCTAGAAAAGAAGATCTCACTTTAAAGAATACAAAAGGATGCTTTTATTCAAATACAAAAAAGCAGTTATTTCATCTGTGTAATTGCCTACAGAACATTGTTGTTGTTTGTCCTTTATTTTCAAAGGGGACCAATGTCATCAGTGTCTCGACTTAGAAGAACATTGATTTAAATGAGGTGGAGCTGTGCAAAATCCTTACCCTCACTCTCTCCTCCAGGGTCATCTGAGTCCAGTGGCAAGACATCCATCAAAACAACTAAAGATGACTCCTACAGAACATTATACATAAAAAAATAATATTAGAATAGTGCCTTATGCATGGATGATTTATCTAAACTCCATCAATAAAGATGAGAAAGGGTTGAATAACAATAATAAACTGACAATTATAATATGCTTTCAGGATGGCAAGTGGAAAAGAATGTCAGTTGCCCAGATTATAACAAGGATTTGGAGAGACAATTTATAGAGCTTGTCCATCCATTTGACTTTGGGGCATATGGGCCAAATAAACAATGAGTTGAGCCCAAAGATGAAGAAAAGGAGAAGGTAGGTTGGATCATTTTCAGGAAATTGCCAGTAGCTCTCTTTTAATGCTAACAATCTATCATCATTGATCCATGGAAAACCAGACACAAAAAAGCAAAGATCTCTAGCAAATGGGTTAACCCCATATATATCTGTAGATGTAGGATAGAAGAATATAGATAAGGGTCTTGTAGGATGGATGGTCATGAATAGGTTGCAATTTACATTATTACAGGGAACACACACAATGAGATCACAAATTTGGGGGGAGTTTTAAGATCTATAAGGTGTTTTGCATGTATTACCAGCACCGGAACCATCATTACAGTAATATTATAAAGTTTACTAAAAGTATGGAAAAGTTAAAATTTAAACAACAATAACCAGTTTTAATAATAAATATGGACAAATAGATCTATGTTTCATTGATGTGAGGACCTTAGTATGCATCTCATCTTGCACAGTTCTTGGACCTGTCGAAAGACAACTCTTTCAACATGCTAGAGTGGGCTCCCTCTTTTTATCTTAGTAGCAACTTCAAGGCTCACCACTTGTTATCACATACTTACTCCATAAGCAACTTGTCTCTTTTTCTGTTCATATACTGTCTACTTCATAAAACAGATAATTTCCTTATCACTGGAAGTCTTCAAAAGCAAGCCCAGATGATCTGTTAGCAGAAGCCCTCTCTCCCAAATTACCTTGTATTTAACTACTTTATATCTATTTGTATTTATTGCTTTTATACTTATTCCATGTGTGTCTTTGTATTTGTTGCCTATGCCAAGCTTCTTGTGAATAGAAATTATTTCATTCTTTATAGTTGTATCCCCAGAGCCTAGGCAGTATCTCCAACATAGCATGTGCTTAATTGTTGATTGATTAGTTGATGTTGCCATGCATTATCATAGTGAAGCTATTAAGACTTTTTGAATCAAACTTTGTTATTGACTCAATAATATTAGTACTAGACCTAAACCCACAAAGAAATCAAAGAAAGACAATAAGTTCCATTTGTAAAAAAATTTAAATTAGTCCATTTTATAATAGAAAAAATGGAAATTAAGATCCCCATCTATTGAGAATTGGCTGAACAAATTATGATTTATAAATGTAACAGAATATTATAACACTATTAGAAATGTCTAAATGAATAGTGTTAGAGAAAACTGGGAAGATATACACACAAGTGAAATGAGAAGAATCAGAAGAACAATTAGTTTACATGATAATGACATTGTAAAGATAAACAACTTTGGAATACTTATACTCTCTCACAATGACAAATCATAATTGTAGGAAATGATGACAAAAACATATTACCCACCTCCATGCAGGAAGCTTAGGGAATCAAAATGCAAAATGCAACATACATTTTTGGAGAAGGGCAGTGTGGCAGTTTCTTATGTCTTACTATGCACATTTATTATGAGAACTTTGATTTATTTCTTTGTTTTGTTCAGTGGGACAAAGGGAAGGGAAAGAAACTAAATGTATTTTGTTCATTGAGTGTCATACGTTAAAGACATTTGTCATCTACAGAGAGTGTACAGAGGAGAACAAAGAGAATGGTGAAATGTCTTTTAATCTATGTCATGAAAATTGGTTAAAAGAATTGGAATTATTTAAGCTGGAGAAGACAAGACCCAGTGGTTTATGATAACTTTCTTCAGGTATTTGTAGAATTGTCATAGGGAGTTATGTTTGCTCTGTTTGGATCAAGAGAGCATATCCAAGAATAATGAATGAATATTGTGAAGAAGTAAATTTGTTGGGAAAAATATTCCAACTACTAGAGGTATCTCAGAGTGCAATGTGCCGCCTCAAGAACTGATGAGTATCCCCTCCTTACCCATTTTCAAGTAAAAGTTTCATGATTTGTCTGACATATGGTTGAGATTGCTTCCATGTACAATTTGAATTAGCTGCTGGATTCTCTTTCAACTCAAATTCTGTGATTCTGTTTCTAATTCTATGATATAATAAGACTCTATTGCTGTTGATGTCTTAAGATGTCGTGATTAAAGCCTCTGACCTTTAGAAAAGTTGCTCAAATAAATCTGAAGCTCCAGTTCTTTCTGTGAATGGGGAAAACATGAGTTGGGTTTTTCCCTCACTCTCCAGGCTCAGACTCCCATTCTGTATTTTGTAGTGGAGAAAATAGGATGATAAACATTACCATTGCTTGCCACCTTCTAATCCAAGATCAAGCTGATGCTGCTGGACTACTTTATATTGTTATTGTTAGTCATGTCTGACTCTTTAAGATCCCATAGACCATAATATATCAAGTCTTCTATCCTCCATAACTTCCCAAAGTCTTTTCAAGCTCATGTTATTTGCTTCCATGACACTTCCATCCAGCTCATCCTCTGCTGTATCCTTCTCCTTTTGCCTTGAATATTTCCCAGCACCTGCATCTTTTCCAGTGAGCCTTTTTCTTATTATATAGCTAAAGTATTTATATAGTACAAGATTAAATAATACACTGAACTCAAATGATATCTGGCACATTGTAAGCATTTTAAATATTTGCTACTTGGTTGTTTGAAATTATGACTGAATAAACTCCAGTTTCATTATTATCTGATCCCTGATTCAACACTTGATGCAGAAGAGCTCAGGCATCCAGAACAGAGGAATATCTCAGACAGATCTAGTGAACTGCCAAATGTACATGTTTACACTGTGAACTATAAGGATTACACTCATCCCAGAGTCTCACTAAGAGCTTGAGAATTTAATAACCAAAAAAATCTAAGATTTCCATGATGAAAATGCCTTGTTAGAATCATCCCCTTCCACTAATCTAGAGATCCATGTAGACTGTTATTTTAGCTACAAACTCAGGCTCCACTTTTGTGGTTCTGAGCCCTGTTTGGTCCTTCCCCACGAAGGGCAGCCATCCCCAAAACATGCCACAATGCTCATATTCATCTATCTTCCCACCAGATTTTCATCTCTAGTTCTCCAATATATATTATAAACTCCAATATTGACTTATTTGCTTGTTTTTTATCCCTATGGCTTAGCATGCTTTTAAATTTATTCATTCATTGTCTCTAAGGGGATACTTCCAAGAGACTTAGTGCTGTGAGTCTAAGCCTTGGAAAGTGTTGTCAAATTTGGGGGGTTTGAAGCTGACCAGTGAGAGAAGGTGCTTTTCTGTCAAGCAGGTGAGTTTAAGGATAGCAGAAACATGGTTGAGTTCAGTGGCCCAGTAAACATAATCATAATGGGAATATGGCACATATCTCATCCTGAAAATAACCTGATCTTTCATATTGTCATGGTATTGCCTGAATGTTTTTTGGGAGCCAAGAGCAGCTAAATGGTGTAGTAGAACAAATGCTGGTCCTGGAATTAAAAAACTCATCTTACTGAATTTAAATCTTGTTTCAGAAACTTACCATCTGTGTGATCCTGAACCAGTCACTTAATTATATTTGCCTCAGTTTCCTCATTTGTAAAATGAGCTGAACAAGAAAATGGGAAATCATTCCAGTATCTTTGCCAAGAAAACTCCAAATAGGGTCACAAAGAATCAATTAGAAGTAAAAATCAAGAAGAATAACAATCCTATTCTGCTCTGAATATTACCATCAAAATCCCAGGCACTTGGATGCAGAAGTAAGGTTGGGGAATTATGACCATATCCTGCTCTGTCATAAAGGATCCTCTCCAAAGCCAGACATCCTCTCCAAAGCCAGACATCACACTTTTATTTCAGCATTATCAATTCTGAACCTTATTCAGTATCCTGTAGTAAGAAATCTTACTTCTAAACAGATTGTGTAATTGCATAAATTAGTTTGATTACCTCCATTCTCATAAACTGGACTTGGGAAGGACTCATTCTGGAAAAATCTGTCGATAAAGGATTTATCTATCTTTCTACTTTTTAAACTTGTTTTATTTACGAAGAAAACAATCAAGAAATGAAGATTCTCTTATGATTATTGATTCTCAAAATCATCATGGGGAGGTGATCATGGATCTTGAGCTGGAAGTAAATTTAGAAAACATCTTGTCCAACTCCATCTTAGAAATAAGGAAACAGAGGTTCATGGGATATTAAAGAGATTGCCCAATAACATCCAAGGATTCAGTTTCTAATATGGAACACGACTCCAGGTTCTCTAACTTTAAAATTAATGCTCCTTTCTCAGCCGCATTTTGTACCCCATGTCTGGATTGTTCATATCCACTATAAGATTAGAGACGGACAGCTGGAAATCATTTCAGAGATCATGGGGTACAATCCCTTCCTTTGAATGCAGGTCCTTCAAAGTGCCCCCATTCTGAACCTACATATTTGGGTCTCTGATAGAGGACACATGGAAAATGGCATTTCAGGAACAAATTGAATACCAAATACCAACTCTATTTGATATATCAGGTGATATAATGCCCACACTATTTTGTAGTAGCTAATGAACCCATTTTTTCTGATCTTCCAGATTGAGAGTTAGTGGTGTATCTCAATGCCATTTGAAGACCTTAACTAGCATATCCCCTTGAGATTGTTTTCCAGTGCTGAAGCCATCTGTTGGCATAGCTAAAAAGAAATGCCAGTCTAAGAAGGGGAAACTGAACTTCCTAGTGATTTTTAACAGATTACCAGGGGGTAAAATACACATGGAGCCACAAAATAATAACGGTATTTATATAGTACTTTTAGTTTGTTGAGTACTAAATATAGTTTATCTCATTTGATCCTCAGCAACTATTGCAAATAATATTATTTCTATTTTGTAGATAAGAAAACTTGGACTCAGAAAATTAAAGTTAACTTGCCTATGATCATAATTGATGTCAAAGTTAGGACTGAACCCAGGTGTCTCCTGAGTCTTGGTTCAATTAACTCTTTATGAGTTCATATTGCCTCTAATTTATTAGTTCCAGTCTCATGTATCTACTATGCAAGCAGAAGGAATTCTATTTCCCCAATCTAAATGAATAGGGAATGGTTTCCAATAGGCTGTTTTATCTCCTATGCATGATATACAGTAGTCTCTCCTCAGAGATACCTACTGGAGCAGAGCTGAAGCTTTGTCACAATGGGTGTCAGAGTAGGGATATTTAAACTCAAGGATTTTCAAGTTATTCCACACATCATTCCAGTGATCCCATCACCAGTATACCATTATATTTGTCCCTGAGAGTTCTGGATCGTAGAAACACACCTCATGGGATAAACCCCCAGGCTTTTCCAACTTTTATCAACACATCATTGACCATGGTTAACAGTTGACTATGGATTTTATGAAAAAGCTGCCATTGCCCCATCTTCATGGTAGAACATTCCTACAAAGATTCCTTACTTCATTCCTTATAACAGTTCTGTGCCTCACACTATATACATTTATTCCTCAGTTAAGATTTTCATCTATATAGTGTCCCATTACACTCCATGTTGGATTAGTGCCACCAATTTACATCTAATTCTGAGTTCACTCATTAATTCTCCTTCTCTGTTTCCCCTCACACCTTTAATTGACCAATCAATGAAAACTAAGTAGGACTTTACTTCTACTCCCATACCTCCTATCATTTGGATTAGTGAATTCTCCTATCTGCTATGGAATTTTTTTGCAACCATGTCATTTATTCTGCCAACTCAAATGTTCCATTCCATTCTTCCCTGGGCTTTGTTTTTTCCCCATGCTTAATTGTCTTCTTCCTTGCTTCCTGAGCTGCCATCCTATGAGTAGATGACTACTTAGAAGAAATGAGAATAATCGAAAGCCATTCTACCAAAGATATGGCAAATGGACAAAGATGCTAACAATGGCAACAAGGCTCTAAGAGAGCCTTTATATCTAAAAGACTAGGTAAGACTAAATATCCAAAATTCCTGTAAGGATGAGACATCAGAGAAGCTCAAATCAATGTCACCTCCTCTTTGAAGGCTTCCTTAATCAACCCAATCCCACATTATTAATTAGACTTCTCTCTAAGACCTTATATCAGATTTTTTGTAACATTCATTCCCTTTATCATGTCATATTATCCTAAGTATAACTATCTGTTGTTTGTGTCTTATTTCCCTACAAGATTGTAAGCTTCTTGAGGAAAGGGATCTTGTTTTATCTAATCTTCAAATCTCTCTTGAAACATTTAACATAGTGCTTTGCCCACAGTAAGAATTTAGTAAATGGAATTTTTGGTCTATTGTTTTTATTTGTATTTGACAAACTAAACATAGAACCCATTGTCCAGACAGATAATAGGGTATGGTGATCAATTACAACTTCCTTCTAAAAGGAACCAGGTTTCCAGGAATTAGACCAAAGAAGCTTGTCTGTTTAGACATTTGATTTGCCCTATTAGCCTGACACAAAGATGGCTTTTACTTGTTCATTCGCCATCTTTCTTCCCCCTCCCCCAAATCTACATACTTTTTTAGTAATGATTTCTTAGTTGCATGAGCTTCTATAAAGTTGGCCTACTTGGCGTTTTGTTACTAGTTATCAAAGAACATAACATCAATGGAAGTTCATAAAATAAACTAGGTCGTTAGTGTGGGTTTGAAAAGAAGCAGGGTTGTTTGTTTGTTTTTTTTTTTTTATCAATATCTTCTTTGGGTTTTTTAGTAGATTTTTTTACATTACAGTTATTTCCTGAAATACCTCCCACCTCTCCCCATTTAACCTTCCTGAAACAAAAACAACCAAGCAAAACCACAACCACATTTGACACATCAAGTAACATTCTGTACCAAAAGTACTTTTCTGCAGAGAGGAAAGATTTGTACTATATACAATGTCTAATTAATAGCAATTAATCCAGATATAGCTGCTGTTTTACGTTGTTTTCATTTATTTTATTGAAGTCATTGTGTATCTTTTTCTTTTGGTTCTGTTTTCTTTGATCTGCACCATTTCATACAAATGTTTTTCCAAATTCTTTATACATATCATTTCCTATGACACAATAATATTTCGTTAATTCACCACAATTTGTTCAGTCATGCCCCAATCATTAGGCAACAGTTTTCTCGCTGGTTCTTTGCTATATCAATAGCTAATTTTGGTATGTATGGGGCCTTTCATCATCTACTCATCTTCTCTATCTCCTGCCCTCCTTCCCAGCCTCTGTGTGTGTGTGTGTGTGTGTGTCTCTGTGTGTGTGTGTGTGTATGTGTATACTAAAGGTCTCCCTCATCTTTCTTCTCTTTTCTTTTTATGCTCTTTCTCTTGGTGATTATATCATCTTTATTCTTTCATGCAACCTCCACCCAAATTCTGATGCTTACCCCTTCTCTCCTGAGACTATTGTAATTCATTTAATTGGTTCCTTTGCCTCTAGATCTCTTCTCTTTTTCTTCCCTCCAACATACCCTCCACCCATGTGCTAAATGGATATTCTGAAAGCACAGATATGGCCATGGAACCTACACAGCTCAGAAACTAAAGTGGATTCCTACTTTTCTCTAGAATAAAATACAAACTCTGAAACTGAACTGAAACTGAACAAAGCCTCTAGATGTTAACTGGGAAGTGATAACCCAGTGTAAATGCCTAACAAAGATGAGGATTGTAGTCTATATTACTTATAAAACAAGGTAATTGAATTATAAGAGCACCATACATTTTAAGGAATTTTCTCCTGTAAGATTAAAACACAAGTACATACCAAATTTGATTGAGTAAGGGATTTGGTGCAACACCAACACTTGGGTCCAGTTTTATTCATTTTAGATTTATTGAATTGGCTAAATTAGGTTGACCTTGATTCCAATTTGCACAGTTCACTTGATCTCAGAAGACAAAAGTACTTGCCTAATCTGTCCAGGCCAGGGTGATTTAGGTTAAAAGTTAGACAAATTGCTTACATGCTGTTCTACTGTGTTCTAAAGTTATCCATTCAGTGTTTTTTTTTTTTTTTTTTTTTAGGGTAGCATGCCACTGAGTCATTTTTCTTCAAATTTCCTTTTTTTAAAAAATGCTCATTTCCTCATCTACAACCAAAGCCTCCTAAATATAACCACCAATAAAATATAACCACCTTAAGTACTGTGTATGGGAGTGTTTTATTGTGTTTGTCAAACCTGCTTTGGGAGAGCAAGATATCAAGGCACACGTTCTATTCTGTAAGTCCTGCTCCAAAAACCATCCTGGAAGTCTTCTTGGGAAACCCTTCCAGCTTCACATCTGCTTTCCCAGTTGGCCAGCTGTGGTTGGTTTGTGTTCTATAAATAGAACAGACATTTTGACTTGCCTGCGGGAACCTGCCCCGTGACTGGGATGGCAATGTGCCTTTAACAGGAGATGGAGCCCAGTATTCCATATGGGACAACCAGACAAAAAAAAATCTGACTAGATCATAACTATAGGCATGTGATCACGTATGGACCCACTACACTTGGAGGAGAAGGAAGTGAGACAAGGCTTAAATGGCAAGGGGCCAGGACCCAAGTTCACATTAAGTAGGAACATCTGCATTACTGGTGAAGGTCAAGAATGGCCAGTTTTGACTGAGATGTAATAAATTCCTAAAGGAGGATCATTTAGGTATTGTGGTAAAGATCTTCTAGGAGTTCAATTACATAAAAAAATAGAGTAGAGCCAGTTCATTTCTGAAAGGCTACATAGGAATGTATGAGACATAGATCAGAACCGGAAATACCATATGACTTTTTTCAGTTTTCATTGTTTTTTCTCACTACATTTAGATTTACATTTATTTTCTAAATTGCCCAGAATAGATGGAAATAAATCTGAAAGGGATAAGCACTAATTACTGGGCACTCAGGAAAAGCCTTCTGCAGATGGTGGGGTTTGAAAGAGAGAGAGAGAGAGAGAGAGAGAGAGAGAGAGAGAGAGAGAGAGAAGAGAGAGAGAGAGAAGGTGGGGTTTGATCTGAGTCTTGATAGGCCTTGGCCATTTTTAAGCCCATGCCTACCTCTTTGGAGATCCCTAATAAATACTAAACAGTATTATTTTATGATAATAATGACATTATTATTAGTAACATTTTCTTCTCAGAATGACTCTCTTCAGAATGTTGGGAAGCTGGATAGTTTCATAAATAGAGGGCTGGTCTTGATAGCAGGAAGACAGATTCAAATCCTCCCTCAGTTACACACTAAGTGAATGACCATAAGCATGTAATTTGAACTCTCCGTACCAAAGAACATACTCTAATACTCTAAAGTATCAAGCTATTGCATCAGTGGAAAATGTGTTCTCCCTCAACTAATGAAAGTACAAATCCAAACAAGAAACAAGAAACAGGAGATGCAATTTATTTAATAAGACATCAAAAGTCAGATAGAAAATGCAATTAGTGAAATCCTATATAACAGTTATTCCTTTCTATCCTTCACCTTCCCACACACACAAACAAACAACCCCAGGTTCTCTTGGCTGCCTGAACTGCTAGCTCTTAGCAAGGGGAAGCATGAAAAAATCTCTCTGGCTTTGAGGGGGTATTTTAGACAACTACTTTCCTCCAACAGCTCCTGACTTCAAATAAGAGCCCTGGGCAATCATTAGCATTGGGTACTTAATATATTTGAATAAAAGAATATTTCAAGTATTGGTTTCCTTGGAAACATTTTCAAAAGCCCCTACATACTCCACATTACCAAGAGCAGGCCCTCAGGACAAAGATTTGCCCTGAAATTTGGACTCCTTCCCTGACTCTGCCAGCTCTGCTGGCTGAACTTTTCACCTCATCTTGCAGACCCTGTAACTTCTTTCAAACTCCTCTCCATGGTCTAGAATCAGGATTCTCCTTTCTCATTGCCCGCTTTACGTGTGATCTTTTCTAATAGGGATATAAGTTCATTGGGGCAGAGGCTGGCTTCATTATTTGCAGTTGTTTCCTCAGGGATTGGCACAGTGCTTGGCACAAAGCAAGTGTTTAAAAATGTTGTCTTATCTATCTTTCTATACATCTACCTATCTATCCACCTGCTTCTCCATCTATCCATCTATTTATCTACTTAGCTGTCCATCTACTTATCTATCCACCTGTCTCTATTTATGTAGTTGTTTGTCTGTCTATCTATCTATCCAACAGTGTATCAATCCATTGATCTATTTATCTATCTATCCACATGTTCTTCTATCCATCCATCTATACACTTATTCACCTACCTAATCATCTACCTGAGTCTGTCTGTCTAGCCACCTATCAATTCATTTATCTATCTGTTTACATATTCACCTGTTTATTTATTCATCTATCCATTAGCTACCTAGTTACCTAGCTATCTATCTATGCATCTGTCTATCCATCTATCTGTCTATCCACCTGTCCATCAATCTATCTATCCACCTGTCCATCCATCCATCCATTTATTCATCTATATAACCATCTATCTATCTGTGTCTGTCTGTATAGCCACCTGTCTTTCAGTTCATCCATCTATCTACCCATCTAGCTATCTCTGTCTATCTCTCTGTCTATTCACCTGTTTATTCAGCTTTCTATCCCCCAACTATATTTCCAGCTGTCTCTCTGTCTATCTACCCACCTGTCTGTCAATGAATCTATCTATCCACCTCTTTATTTCTTTCTATTCACCGATCTATCAATCTACCTGGCTATTTATCCATCTATCTATCCATCTGTCTATTTATCCAACTACCTGTTCAAAAACCCACCCAAGTATCTATCCACTTGTCTGTATATCTGTCTATCTATCCATCTATCTGTCTATAGTCCCTCAAGTCATCTATCTATCTATCTGTCTGTCTGTCTGTCTCTGTCTATCTTGCTACCTAACTATCCCTGTCTGTCTTTATCTCTATCTGTCTGCCTCTATTTGAAAGAATCTGTGAAAAAGAACTAGTGGCATAGTCCAGAACAACAGATTCCTTAAGCAATAACTGTGTTTATTTAGCCTTAGACTATTTAGTAACAAATTGTTTGAAATTGGAAGGAGAGGGGGAAAAGGAGGAAGAGGAAGGAGGATCACAGAGCTTTGATACTGATATTATATCTTTTAAAGTTGTGGTTCTTTTTTGCAGCATAGACCTCTTTGGCAGTTCTTGTTTGGCAGTTGGAAGTCTATGGATCCTTCCTCAGAACAATGTTTTAGGTCGCTGAAAGAAATAATAAATTTCAGTTATAATCTACTAAAAGGAACTTTCCTGTAAATCCATAGACCCCTTGACTATTCATAGGTCTGTTGAGTGGGGTTCTGGAGACCACAAGTTAGGAACTCTTTTTAAAGGATCACAGAGAACTTGGAAGACTTTTCTAAAGAGGAGAAAAAATCTTCAGGAGAAATGAGCAGTTTACTGACATTTTGAGGAAGATTAGTCATTTAGAGAAAGAAAAACTGTAACTGTCATTCTGAGGAAAGACAAGGTAACCAGAAAAGAACTGTATGGTTGGTAATTAGCCATAAGAGGAATTCTAATCAGAGACTTCTTTCTCTTTTCGCAGTTAGCTGACTGAAATTTTAAATGTCTACATGTTTTTTAAATGGCCCAGTTAATTAATTTCATAGTCAATAACCATGATTTTTGTTTGACATATAAATTTGTAGTTTGAGACAAAGATAAGAAATATGACTTATGAAAGAAGAGATTTCTACAGTTTTAGATATACTGAGATGAGGACTTGAGTTAATTCATAAGAAAGAGATTTTGTACTTTAAGTAAATTTTGAGTTAATTCCAGAACCTACCAGTAGATCGCCTTTGAATCTGGACAAAGAATTAATCAGAAAATATCAGTTGTGTTAAGTGGAGTGAGACTTGTTGAGACTACTTGAGATAATGTGGATATCACATATCTATATCTTTTAAGGTCTCAACACAAGTAAAAAGTTCTGAAAAATACATATGACTTTATTATTACACCAGATTTTGAACTCAATCTACAGTTTATGTAGTTCACAAATGAAAAGTACATATGCTTTTCCTCAAATTACTTAATGATACATCCTGGTCAGATCAAGACCTCTCCATTCAGAGGAGGTCACATGTAAATAGAGACAGTTAGAGTTATTGATTCGTGAGTGTAATCCTTAACTTCCAAGGAATTCAATAAATTCTATAAATCTTATGAGTAGCCTCATCTTACCTACACATGACTGGTTTATTCAATGGTGAATTGGGTTGCTTTCCTAGAATGATCATCTAGCTCCTCTTAATATAAAATAGCACCACCACTAAGATCTTCAAACCAACTTGGATCTAGGATCTCATTGGATAAAACTGCCTTTATAGGAGTGCAGCTTTCATTTCCCTGGTATAGATCAAGACAGGAACCCAATGGGTACTGAAGCATATATACACATGGTGGGGGTTTTTGGAATAAATTTGTATTCTTTGTATAAGTTAATATCCTTATTATTTGCATATTATTCAATGAGCCCTGAAATTGGATGAATTGGTAAAAATCTCTGTTACTTAAAATCATACTTCTAATACATCTGAGCAATCCTAAGATTTAATATTAATTAGTGAAATGTATTAAGCATGTTTTGAGTTCCAAGAATGGTCAAATATGTTGGTTGACTTGCTAACATTTTGCAGATATACAGAATGAGTTGGGGAAGCTGCAGGAAAAGGAAAACTAAAGAATCAGGATTTTAATCAATTGAACCAGATAATTAAATAATTGAAGGGTGTGAAATTTTTTAGACACAAATGTCTGAGTACACAAAAGGTTTGCTTCTAAATCTTCCCAATCAATACTAGAAAACTATGATGTTTCATATGGTATGTAGATATAAACTTTGATAACTCAAGTATCTACCTGTTTTAGGCAGCTAGATAGTATAGCAAATAGATTATTGGACCTGTAGTGAGGAGGCACTTACTAGCTGAATGATCCTAGACAAGTCAGTTAGACTAACTTTCTCAATTTCTTCAGCTGTAAAATGGGAATAATAATAGCACCCTACCCTTCAGGGGTTTTGTGATGATCAAATGAGATATTTGTAAAGCATTTTGCAAATCTCAAAGTACTATATATATGAGGAATGTGCCTATATTCACATACAAAATGTATATATATATATATATATATATATACACACACACACACATATATATATATATATATATATATATATGTGTGTGTGTGTGTGTGTGTGTGTGTGTGTGTGTGTGTGTGTGTTATTCAGTAATTAAGCCTAGGTAAGAATTGAGGCAGAGAATGGCCCCTTTTCTCTAGTCAGAAAAATCAATCTAGGAAGGGAAGACTTTGGGTTTCTTGCCAAAACAGAAACAATTTGTATTTACATTCACTCTCAATCAGGGACTTGACTTGGCCTGGGACATTCAATGAGTGTAAGAATGATTTAGGTTTAAGGTATAGTCTTTAAGAAATAAATCTAGCTAGTAAACTCCAAGATAACTTGATCAGTTTCTGTAAAGATGGGCTAGCTCCCTGGAGGGCTTCAGGATGAATTAAAGTCCTTGGTCTTTAGGAGGAGAAGTGAAGGAGGTGGGCAAGCTGCCACAAGGCAAGCTGAAGATCTCTCCTGGATTCTAGAGTCCAGAATCTTCAGCCTCTATCCTCCTCATCCTCCTGCCAAGTCACTCTGGCCTCTCTCCCTCCATCCTCCAATCCTTGCCTCTGATTATCTTAACACCAAACATTCAGCAAGCATCAACAGTGAGAAGAACCATTTATCCAAATAATTGCCAATAGAGTCATTGTGTCACATTGAATAGGTAATTAGCCTTCAGTGCTGATTGTCTGATTCAAGCATACCATTTTGGAGTTTCAGCCCTCTACAAGTGTCAGTGATAAAAATATGTAAAAAATAATTTCAACAACAAAAATATATGTGCTATATGAAAATACATTTATATTTCTTAGATCCAGCTGAAAGAAAATTCACATTTCTCTGGACACATGTATATGGATTATACATGTTATATTTGAAATTATAATTGGAAACCACATATTGACTCTTGGAAACCACATATCGACTCTTGTATGGATCCTAAATTTAAACTACATATACAAATACTAAAAACATTCCCCAGTAATAGAAAATATACCATGTATTTATTTGGTAGGATTAAGCCTTCAAAATTCCTTTGGTATGGATTCTAAATAATGTGGTAGCCATCAAGTCTTAAGAGATAATTCATTATAATTCCCACTTCAAAGTGAAATATATGTTTAGGCTTCAAGGTACTGTTTTATAAGCCTGATGTAGTTAGAATGACTATAGACACACAATCAATGCATCTCTTTACCAAAACAAAAACGCTGACCTCAGCTATCATTTTAACAATTTAAAAATCTATTTTCATGATTGATGTTCCCAAAAAAGATAATGAAGAATAGATAATGCTGGAAGTTCCCATTTTACTCCTATCAGAATAGTTCTGTTAGAAATTAGTGACAGGATGATCCTTGAGTTCATTGTACAGATATATCTTCAAAAGCAAGTTGTACAAAATAGATTATAGTTTCATGTATGATCATCTTTTTTTCTATTCTACTATGGTTTGCAAGTGTTTGTTTTATTCCTTAAGTTCAGAATAAAAATATTTTTTAAGAGATACAGAATTCTATTAAGAAATTTTGGTGTGCAAAAAACACAAAAATATCATATTGATGGCTAGTCATCCATAGCAAGTATTTGAAAAGGTGAGCCACTTGCAAGTTTACAAACTAATCCTGGAAATGAGTCCAGACCCTGCAAAGAAAATATGTTGCCTTCTGGGAAGTCTTATTTCCTTTTGAGCAAGAGAAAAAGCTAAATGGACATTTAAAATGAACTCACTCATCAGTCACAAGATAACAGAACTAATTCAAAGTTCAAAATTTCATGATTTACATGAAGACTGATTCCCACTGTTTAACTTTTAAATCCATACCCAACTCAACTCCAACATAGCTTTTGAGCATCATTGCACATTATTTCTTCTCCTCGACACTGTTACCCAGCCAAACTGGTCTTCTCTCTATTCTTCATATATGACTTTCCATCTCTAGTTTGCATGCCTTGCATTGGCTAATTCTCATGCCTGAAATACACTTACTCCTTCCTAATTTCCATGCCACAGAGTCCCTTCCTTTAATATGTAGCTCAAGCACCATCTATAAAGTCCTGATTCCCTTCCATCCACTGTTAGTACCTTTCTTCCCAAATTACCTTATATCTAACTAATTTAAACATATTTGTAATTATTAACTTGTAATAAATATATAATAAGCTAAATTCTACCTTAACTCTTTTAACAAATTTTTTTTTGTACTCACCCTAATTTCTGAAGGTTGAGAAGACTTTTCCAGTGGAACAGGATCAGAGGCTTTTCCACTGAAATCAGGATCTGAGATCAGGGTCCTGTCAGTTCCTGTTTGGGCACCAAAATGTGGTGGTCTTCTTCTTTTCTAAAATATATGATGGTTCTCTGTGGGAGCAGATTTCTTGGGGAGGTTTTTCTGGAGGCAGCCTTAGTTTCCAGTTCAGAGTAATAATCACTTCAAATGCAGCCAGCTGTTAAAATCCAAACATTTATTTTCTCCTTCCAAGTCTTGTCTCTTTCCTTGGGCCCAGTTAGCTTTCTTAGAGGCCTCTCTCCCTCCTTGGTTCCAAGAGCTCTTGCAGCTTGTCTTTTAGCTCTTCCAGCTTCTGCCTCTAGCTCAACTCCAACTCGTGGCTTCTCAATCTCCAAATGACGCTCCCTGAAAAACCCTGCCAAGAAACAAGAATCTCTATTCTAATGGAAGAGATAAATACACATAAAAATCTATAGCATAAATATGAAATTAATAATTACAAATATATACTATATAGTTATTTTTATAATACATTTTATATAATATATTTATAAATATATAATAATGGGTTTTTTCCTCAACACCTAGCACTGTGATGCTATCAGTAATAAATAGTTATTAATTGATTGGTAGGATCATAAATATAGAGATATGGCTATAGATAGTAAGACCATAGAGATAGAGATATATTGAAGGCCAATCATTTCATTTTACAGATAAGAAAACTAAGGCTGAGAGATTGGGTACTTTTTTAAGTGTGTCTGAGGATGGACCTGAATACAGCTAATGTGTGTCTGAGAAAAGATCAGAATTCAGATCAGAAACTGGGAGTTGGTCAAAGAAATCAACAGTTGTCTTGGCTCAGGGGCATTTCTTTTCCAAAGGAGAGAAGGGCTGAACCCAGAAACAACTGGTCACCTTTTTTGTTTATTTTAATCTAATATTCAAATTGTGGATTTTGTACTCAATGAACAAGGGGAGTTCATGAAGCTTAGCAAACATGATAGTCAATATGAGCAGTACCTAACTCAGGACTGAGAGACTTCAGGCCAGAAAGGCTGGGGATACTAACATGCAGTCTGAGCCAGAAGTCGCCTCTTTTATATTTGCTTGTGGAGATAGCTGGTGCCCATCTTGTGCTGGAGTTCTTTGCCACAGGAAGACTTAGGTCAAGGCAAGCCAGGGATATATTTGGCAATGTTCTGATCATAAAATCTTAAGAGATCATTTTCTCCATTCATCCTGCTCTAACGTGGAACCACAAACTGTACCATCCCTGATGAAAATGCTTCATTTTTAAGGATCTCAAAGCAAAGAGTAGTACAGTAGCATGGTGAATACAGAGCTTGCCTCAAAACTAGGAAGACTTAGAATCCTGTCTTAGATACATACTGCCACGGTCATCCATAAATTGCAGAAAAGGCATCAAACTTTATTAAGAGGGGAGATTTCCTCATTAAGGATTTCCTATACTCATGAAATCATAGATCAATCCCCATCTAGAAGAAAAGGAGATTCCATGATTCTCCATAGACTATCCCTATGTTTATTAAATTCCACTGTTAGTGAATTCTTTGAGGCTTGTTTTACTGCAGTTGACATCCGTCCGTGTAAGCAGTTGAAATGGGCTCATGTGCTATTTTCCTTAAACCTACAGGACGACAGTTCTTGTCATTGTATTATCAACACAGGGAGTTCAATATGAGTTGACAACCGGTGCCCTTCTCCTTGAGCCACCAAACCAGGAGTCACCTCAGATCACCTCTGGCACTTCAATGAAATTGCCTTTCAAAAGGTTGCAATGTCCTTTCAGACCACCAGAGGGTGATCTGCCTACAAGCTACTAGACTACTTCAACCAACCAATGAATTAACTCAAGAAATTCACTAGGTCCACAATTATTGATCAATAAATAATCAATAAACATTTTAAGCACCTATTATGCACCAGGCACTGAAATAAAAAGGAGTTAAAGGCAGACCTTGCCCTCAAGGAGCTTATGATCTAATGAGGGAAACTTGTTTTTCTCTCATTTTAGTTATGTTTGACACTTTGTGAGCTCATTAGAGGGTTTTTTTTTTTTGAGCAAATTTAATTGGAGTGGTTTGCCACTTCCTTCTCCAAATCATTTTATATATGAGGAACTGAGGCAGAAAGAGGTAAGTGACTTGCCTAGAGTCACACAGCTAATAAGTATCTGAAGCCAGATGTGAACTCAGGAAAATAAGCCTTCCTGACTCTAGACCTGGCCCTCTATCCACTGTGCCACCTAGCTGCTCCATGGGGAAAAGATTACATGCAAACATATATATATATATATATATATATATATATATATATATATATATATATATATATATATATATATACACAAGCCATATGCAGAATAGGAGGAAATAATTAACAGAAGGAAAGAACTAGAATTAAGAAGAGTTAGGGACGGATTCTTGTAGAATGAGAGATTTTAATTAGAGCTGAAAAAAAAAAAGCAAGGGAGGTCAGTAGAGGAGAAGAGGCAGGAGAGTGTTCCTGGCATAGAGGTCAGCCAGAGAAAATGCTCTGAGCTGAGAGATGGATTATCTTGTTCATGGAACAACCAGGAGGCCAGTGTCATCATATCAAAGAATTCATGCCAGGTGTAAAAAGACTAGGAAGGTAGGAAGGAGCTGCATCATAAAGGATTTTAAATAGTCAAGAGAGCATTTTGTAGTTGACCCTAGAGGCAATAGGTAGTCACTGGAGATTACTGAGTATGGAAGGTGACATGATCAGACCTAAAGATTTCTTTAGGAAAATCACTTTAGTGACTGAATGTTATCTTTTTAAAAGACATTTTAAAAATATTTTTAAAAGATAAAATATATTTGAAAAATAAAAATATTTTAATGATAGCTTTTTATTTTCAAAATACATGCAAAGATAGTTTTCAACATTCACCCTTGCAAAACTTTACATTCCAAATTTTTCTCCCTCCTTTCCCATTACTTCATCCCCGGAAAGCAAGTGATCCACTATAAGTTAAACATGTGCTATTCTTCTATGCATATCTCTACATTTATCATGCTGCACAAGAAAAATAAGAACAAAAAGGAAAAAATGGGAAAAAAAAGCAAGCAAATGACAACAAAAAAGGTGAAAATACTATGTTGCGATCCACATTCAGTCCCCATAGTCCTTTTTCTGGATGCAGATGGCTCTCTCCATCACAAATATATTGGAAAAGGCCTGAATCACCTCACTATTGAATAAAACCATGTCCATCAGAGCTAATCATCACATAATCTTGCAGTTGCTGTTTACAATGTTGTCTTGGTTCCACTCACTTCACTTAGCACTTTCTGAAATCCTGAATGTTATCTTTATGATAAAATGAAATATTAATGAAACTATTGAAAACTAAAAACTATGATCTTAAGCAACTCTAAAGATCCTATCCTGTAGCCTTCCTTTTCCATATCATAATTCCAATGTTCTCTCCTCCCCCATATCCATAAAGCTTTGTTATTCAATATAGAATCCTGGATTGAGAACTGAAAGGGACCTCAGAGGTTAATAAATTCAATTTGTTCATTGTACAAGTGATGAAATTCAGACCTAGAGGGTTTATATAGCTAACTCATGGTCACCTAACTAATGTCAAAAGTAGAATTTGAACTCAAGTCTTTTGGACACAGAGCTAATACTTTTTCTATCACACCATAATGTATGACAATACTCTAATCAAACTGATAGAAGACCTATATATGTGATTTTGCTAGCAAAGGAGATTCCCCAAGTGAAGATATTCTCTGATTTTCTCTTCTAAAACAATAAAATACTTTCTCTACAATTTATAGTTTTAGAGGATAAACAAGCCATATATCCAAAATATGTCAAAAAAGGGGACTTGAAGGAGCAGCTAAATGGTGCAATGAATAGAGCACCAGCCTGGAGTGCATCTGAGTTCAAATTCAGTCTCAGACATTTAACATTTACTGGTTTTGTGACCTGGACAAGTCATTTAACCCAATTGCCTAGCCAAAAAAAGATTTGGGGATTTAAGTCCCCAAATCCGAGTGCTTCTGATCTTGAACCTAGCTCACTATCCACTATACCATTCCATCTTTCAACCACATTGAACACAATGAAAATGAAAGATCAAATATTCCTATATGGAGCATCTAACTCTAATCATCTCCCAATCCTCCTCTCTTTAAATAACATCCCTTCTGCCTGTTCCACTCTTACTCCTCAGACTTTAGAGGAGATCAGAAGAATTCCTAAAACTATATGGAAAATGAATGACAGGAAAAAGTATAGGTTCATGATTCTAGCTTTAGATCAAGGGAAAACAGGCATACAGTGAAAGGAGAAGACAGTCTTCCTTTCTTTGATCAATGAGGGAATTTTCAATTGCTTCCTATCTAGAAGTTATGGTCTTCTCTCCTCATGCTGCAGTCATCAGGATCTGGCTTACCTCCCTAGCTGTATTGACATTTTGGTTCACCATGGACTATCAAACCAGAGCGCTACTAGCAGCTGCCATAATAATCACAACCACAGCCATTCTAGTCACCCTCTTGGAAGCCTGACAGTCCAATTTCAATGACATCGGTTCTTGCCAGTGTCCATATTGTGATCATCAAGTCCAGTTCCACCTGTAAACTCTGATCATCCCAATTGTCTTCGTGACAATAAGGAAGTCTGGATCTTGAGGGCAGTGGAAGAGGTTAATCTTGCAAGATTTCGTTTCATTCTCTCTTACTGAGCAAAAAAGTTAGATGGGATGTTTAAGGGAGGGAGATGTCCTACCTGTCATAAGAAAATTCTCCCCCTCACAGCAGGTTCAGAGATATGCAACAGGCAGTCAACTAATCCTGGTGTGCCAAGATCACCACTTTGCCCAGTCTTTTTCTTCCCACAGTATTACTATCCTGGATGCAGAAGAAAAGAACAACTTAGAAGATAAGGGAATATGATGTGGGTGCAGATCAAATGTCCAAATAGCCAACATGATTTCTTCATGGTGGAGTTTCAGTCCATCCACTACCTTTAGTAAAAAAAGAATGTGTTGAAAAATGTATCAGTTCCTTTGTTTCTTTACCCACATTCCTGCCTGGCACTCCCTTTCAGTTTCTGAATTCATCTTTGGAAGAAATTTAAATCAATACCTCAGAGGCAATTGATTTTTTAATAAAATTTGAATGAACGCACCTGAGGTGAGGCAAATATAACCATCTTGCTCAGGTGGTTCAGAGCATGTTCTGATTCAGTTTTTTCTTGATAATTGTCTTGGCTAGTTTTCCTTCTTCCAATCTATCCCTCATATCAACTCTAGAATAATCTTGTTAATGTATTTGTTAATGTCAATTAGTTTTGTTTACATTTTTTCTTTTTTTATTCTTTATCATAAGGAATGTGTATCTTGGAGGGAAGAAAGGCACACTTTGATAAATACAAGCGATTTTAAAAACAAAATATATAAATAAAAACTTATTTCAATTTTTAAATGTTTGTTAAAATACCAAACTTTTCTTGAAAATATAAGAATGCATTTATCTTCCTCCATTCTTTCATAAAATTGGGGCCATGGGATTGGAAAATTAATATATCATTGGGATTTGATTTATATATTGGATAGTTTTGCTAAATTGCATTTTTTTGTTTTGTCTTTTTAAATTTTTTTTGTGATAAGAGATGGCCCTCTGGGTGAGGAAAGAGGAAGTGCATATTAGAAATTGAAGGAGATAAGAAAACAAAAAATATCAAGAAAAAATTTAATAAAAATGTATTAACTATTTTGCTGAAAATGCTAATAAATCCATGTACAATTATGAAGAGAATGACATTTGAGATTCAGATGCTAAACTACCTCTGTTTCTTTCTTCTCAGTCTTAAATCTCTCACAATCTAAGAACTAGAAGCAGAAAACTATGGCAGGATTATAACCTAAAACAACTATGTTGCACTAGTCAAATCACTTAAATTCTGCCTTGCTTAAAAAAAAAAATTTCTAAAACTAGGATATCATCTACTCTTATCAATTGTGATTTTTAGATATTGTGATGACAAGTAAGAGAACTCATAGGGGAGAAATATTGGAAAAACAATAGGCAATCTCATTGTAAGTTAGCAGTACAGGGACTACTACTAAACGTTTTTTAATAGCTTTTGATTTTTCCAAATAAATGCAAAGATAATTTTCAACATTCACCTTTGCAAAATCTTGTATTCCAATTTGTTCTTTTGCTGCCCCCCCCCCAGATAGCAAGCAATCCAATATAAGTTAAACATGTGCAATTCTTCTAAATATATCTTGGTAAATGTTTAACAACCAAATGATGCACTTTTAAATTTAATCTGCATTTTCTCCATCACTTTCTAAGCCTAAACAATAAACAAAATAACAAATAAGCTCTAGTTTTCTGATTTGGGGGATGTAAATGTCCATACTGAAAATTTAACATTCAGGTCTTGAGAGCTAGTTTGAACTAGTTCTAGCACATTCATGATTAGTAGTTGCTAAAGAAAATTGGATGATAACCCCTTGTAATATTGATTTCTAGTTTAGAATGTTCCAACTACTTAAGCAATTGTCTTTTTTTCCCCACAGATACTATTAAAATTGTTGACTTATTGATTACTTGAAATCTTGGAGAATGTCTTTCCATTTCTAGACCTAGGCTTAGTTGATATGAGAACTCCCCCCAGTAAATCACATAAATTATTTTCTGCAGTTTATAATCTTCAAGAGCTGCCTGATTTATTGAAAATTGTGATCTGCCCTTGGCTATACATCTACATGTGTGTCAAAGGTAGAACTTGAATTCAGACTTCCCTGTCTCAGACTCTCTAACTACATTATGGCTAGAAGACATTCTGTCTTCTTATTTACTAATTATTTCATCTTAGAATAGAAGGGCTCTCTCACATTGTTTTAAAGCTATGATACCTTTTCTGGGAAAATAAGGAAAAAGGAATGGTGAGAGCCACTTTAGATGGAGGCAGGGAATAATAAAGTCCAGAAAGGATAATTTAAAATGTATGTGTATATATATATGTGTGTGTGTGTGTGTATGTATATATGTACATATGCATATATACACACATATAAAATGTTATATATATGATATGCAATATAATTATACATGAGATAACACTATGTGATAATTATAATGTATAATATAAACACTCAACATTCATTCAGTATTTCTAGTCTGTTTCTTCATCACAAGTCAAAATGGTGTGGTGCAGTGACATCATTGAAGGATCCCTGCTCCTGGAATACTGACTTAGAAAACCACATATTAATATTATTTATGTTCAATTGCATTTTTGTTCGTTTTGTTAAATACTTCCCAATTATATTTTAATCCAGTTCTGGATACATTGCAGGCCAGATATTTGACACCCTTGGTAAAGTAGATACAAAACTGGTCTTGAAGCTCAAAAGTCCTTCATTCAAATCTTACCTCTTATAGACACTATCTGTTTGATCCTGAGCAATCTCTCAATCCCTCTAGCAATTCTTCATCACACAACCCTGGTTGTGTGGATGTTGATGTGGATCTCTGTAGATAGAGAATTCCCTTACCTGAAAATCCCTATAACAATTAAATCACAGGTTTATTTCTTGTTCCTAACTTATCTTATCTCTTCCATGGCCCAGAATAACTATTCCACATTAACTAGAGCAATGATTGAGATTTTTTGAACTCAAGAAAAATACTTAAAACTGTTCACTGTAAGCAACACAAAAGGTACTCTAAGTTGTTAGGGAGAACACAGTACTCCATGGGGGAAGAGAGAGACATAGATCTTTGGTCATTCCATGGCTGCTTCTCAGATGCTCCTATTGTACTCCTTAGTCTGCTCAAAGAAGCAGGACATTTGATTTTAACTAATTATTCTTAATAATTATGTGCTAGGGAAAGGGATCTACCTGTGCAAAAATATTTGGGGCACTCCTTTTTGTAGTGACAAGAATCTGGAAACTGGCTACCCATAAGTTGGAGAATGACTGAATAATTTATGGTATATGAATGTCATGGAATATTATTGTTCTATAAGAAACAATCAGCAGGATGATTTTAGAGAGGCCTGAAGAGACTTACATGAACTGATATTAAATGAAATGAGCAGAACCAGGAGATCATTATATATGGCAACAACAGGATTATACATCAATTCTGATGGACGTGACTGTTTCCAACAATGAGATAATTGAGGCCAGTTCCAATGATCTTAGGATGAAGAGAGCCATCTACATTCAGATAGAGGACTTTGGGAACTGATTAAGTTTCCCATTAGCATTTTCATCCTTTTTGTTATTGTTGGCTTGCATTTTGTTTTCTTTCTCATTTTTTCCTTTTTGATCTGATTCTTCTTCAGGGAATTTAATTATATAAATATGTATGCACATATTTTAACATATTTAACATATACTTGCCATCTAGGGGATAGGATGGGAAGGAGGGGAAAATTTGGAATACAAGGTTTTGCAAGGGTCAACGTTGAAAAATTATCCATGCATATGTTTTAAAAATAAAAAAGTTCAATAAAAAAATTATGTGCTAACCAGAGGCTGAGGGTATATCTCAGTCCTTGAGTCTTATCCTGCTGGAGGTGCACCTCATTCCCAGTGAAATGGTAATCAAAGGCAACTCCTCTCTGGTCATGGGGGAGAGGCCATTTGGCCACATCACAGTCTATTAATCCCTAGTTGGCCCTTATCCCTAGAACAGTATGTACTTTCAAAATACAGCCCTGAAAGGTCAACACTTTGGTCATTGAGAGGGACCACCTGCCAGAACAAATATGGGTTTCTCTTTCTACCTACAGCCTGAACTGAATCCCACCAACTTCTCCCTCTGCTCTCTCCCTCTCCTTTCTCTCTGGGAAAGATAGCCAAGTTTCCATTTGAAATTCTGACCATCTAGTAGAATCCCCACCATCCTCAGTATAATAGCTCTTTACCCATTCAAATACACAAAAACTTCTTCCTTAAGAAAGTATAGATGCTATCAGTTCTTTTAAATTTCCCACACCAAAATTTTATACCTTAGAGAAAAGCCCAGTCATTCCTCCCTAGTTTTAGCTCCTCCATCAATTAGTCTCAACAAAGACAATGTGAAACCTTGTCTAGAAACCTAGGCTGAAATACTGACTTTGACATTAGATATTAGACCTATTATATTCCCTCTGTGAACCTCTTTTCTTCAAGTATAAAATGGGCATAATTATATTTATACCTACCTAGCTCATGGTGACAGGGAAAAGAATTTTTTAAACATTTCAGTACTGCAAAATTGTAGTTATTATCAAAAATTTTCCTTGCATTATGATTTCAAACTCCCAAATTTATTTCCTAATTTATCTTAAAAGCTATTCTTTAATATCTATCTCATTATTGTTCAATCACTTTAGTCATGTCCAACTCTTCATGATCGCATTTGAGGTTTTCTTGCCAAAGATACTAGAGTTGTTTGTCATTTCCTTCTAAAGCTGATTTTATAGATAAGGAAACTGAGGCAAACAGGGTTCAGTAACTTGCCCAGGGTCACATAGTTAGTTACTACCAGCAAACTGTGGGTTGCAGCTCCACATGGAGTCATATAAGTGAACGTGGGGATAGCAAAACATTCAGCAACAGTAAAAGGTATCAACTATTCCACCAGGATTTAATTCTTTATGTAAAAATAAATAACCACCTCCATCTCATTAGCATGCAAATTTGCTTTCATCTTTAATAAATAGCAAAATTCTATATTAAAGAATTATTTTAAAATAAATTTCTTTATAGTTTATTATCAGTAAAGGTTTGATTGGTTATACCTATTTTATACACCTATTTATTTGGGGTTGTATAAAAATTTCTCTGATAAAAAAAGAATCCTAGATAGAAAAAGTTTAAGAAGGCCTGCTTTAAAGGATAGTATTTCAAAAGATTTAATAACAGATAAATAGATAAATTATTTCTTATTTAAACTAAGTGAGCTCTCTAGACAAAGGTATTATCTCTCTTGAGATGCTGGCATATTTAATTAAAGGAGCTTTTTACTTGTATTCCCATTCTATAACTGCCTTGCTTTCACTAAGAAAGCAGTGTTTTTCTCAAGTAAAATTAAGGTTTGGGGATTGGTTCTTGTCAACCTACATTTGTGTTTTATTGAATAAATTTGCACATATCTCGTAATGTATTTAATTTACAATCATTTCTAGGAATTTGGATTTAAAGTGTGAATCTTTAAGAATTACAGACACAAAATTATCCAATAGTTGTCTCATGAATTTACCATCTGTTACCTTTTTGATAAAACAGCATCACCGAAACCAAATACCTTAACATGGAAACTGATTTCACTGTTCAATGCTTTGAATACTCTAAAAGAAAATCCTGGAACAATCAAAAGCAGAAGAAAGAGAAAAACAGTTTTAAGCTTTTTCTTTCTCTTTATGAATACCATTAATTAAATCTTAATAGCCAGGTGTTTTTGGACTCCTTCAAAAGTATTGGCTTTTCCTTCACAAAGCTATCACAAAAACACAATATATTGCTAACACTGAAAAAATGTCATTGTTATGCATAAATAGTTGAGACATCCACAGATAAATGCAAAATTCCAACTCCCTTTCTTCGCTACAGAATTAATGGAGTGTTCTGTTAAGTCAAAACAATGAATTTTCTTTCTGGCAGAGTTACAAAAAAGATTTTTCCTTTCAAAAGTGAATATAAGGCTGCTTTTAAATCTCAGGATATGAATTCCATCTATTTTCAGTGAACCTTGCATGTATCTCCTGTCACCCTTTTCTAAAACCTGAATTTTTCCTAATGTTAAACCAGACCAATATTTCCCATTCTTCTCTTGATGGCTATAGTAAGAGCATAAATCTTAGCTGATGGGGCAGGGCTGCCCCTCTCCTTTTGAGTCATAGGTTGGGAAAAGCTACTTGGAATCATAACTTCTATCCCTCCTTTTTTGGAAATCTTTTGAGAAGCAGCAACCTGAAGAAATAAGTATAACTCCCAACTTCTTAAACGGTGGTTCATGAATCCCTATGGGCTCTTGTAACTCAATGTGAGGGTCGTGAAATGATGATTTGTTATCAGAAAATGTTTGATTCGCATACCTATTTTCTGTACCTGTATCCCTAGACTCTTGTAAAAATGTCTAGAGCAAAAAAGGATCACAAGAGGACAACGTTTAAGAAGCCTTAGTTGTAAGTCAGCCCAGGGATTGGGGTGCTAGAAAGGTAAACAAAGAAAAGGCAGGACAATCCCCTGGAAAGCAAGACTCCATGGGAAGTGCAAATGAGACAGATGGATGCTAAGAAAGGTGAAGATAGGAGATCAACAGGACTAATTCCATCATATATAAAGAAACATAACTTCCTTGAAGAGATACTTTGTATGACAGTTTGGAAGTTAGTAGCAATAAGAGACATATCCACCAAGGAGGAACTGTTGAGTACAGTATCCAGGGAAAGTTGCTTGCTCAAATTTACATGGCTAAGAAATGGTAAAATCAATTTTTGAACACTCATCTCCTAACTCCAAGTCTTTCTTCTCTACTATGGAATGTATTGTTTATACTTATATTTATTTATTTATTATTACACTTTATTTATTGTGTTTTATTTATGTTTTATTTTAAACACATAATGTATATCTAAACATCTATATACATACATGCATGCATACAACATATATATATACCTACACACATACATATATATGAATGGGAAAGGGATCAGACTCATGATTTCAAAAGTTTAGGAAACTCCCAATGAGGAAACTCCCTCTACCCATATAGAATAGCACTTGAATTGCAGTTTGTAGTCTTAAAGAGAAGCCTTAAAGAAAGCATGGGAAGATTGTGGGGCTTGCCTCTGGTTATGTTGCCAATGTATGTGGCAGAAGTATTTGAGTCCCTGGCATCCTTACAATACTGCCAGCTGTTCATCTACTATTCCACATTGTCTCTTTATATTCTATACTCTGTATAGAAATATAATACAGAAATAATAATTCTGTATTATTTCATTCAGGCCACACAACAATCCTGGAAAGTATTATTATCCCCACTTTACAGGTGAGGAAAATAGGTAAACAAAGGTTAAATAATTCAACCAGGGTCATACTTTTAGTTAAGTGTTTGAGGCCAAATTTGAACTACTGTTTTCCTGACCCCACATCTACTACACTACTAACTGCCTCACATATGCACTCTTATACAATGTATACATATATACATATACATACATATGTTCATACATGTACATAGAGAGATAGATACACAGATAGATAATTCTGCTATAACATGAATTTCCAAAATGTAAATTTGTTCCCACTCAATTGATTCATTAAGGGAAAATTTTAAGAATAACTAGAATTTTAAGTTTGTTTCTATAAGATTTCTTCAGAGAAAACCAGTGAGATAACATAGAAAATAGTTTCATTTTACAACTCAGACACTTCAACTTTTGGGATACCTACTTCTACCAGCAAAATCCAGGTCTTTGTGAAGGTGAAGTGCCACATTATTATCTTCTGAGGGAATAATAACTGTAGGCAAAGGATTTTTGGACTACATCATCTCACCTTTCCCCAACTTTTCTCTCCACCTCTATTCCCTTTTTCCATGGTCTGTGGCCTAAAGACCCCTGAAGTTCTGTCTGAGTCACTAGCTCCCCAAAGCCTGGGGCACAGATTAAGCAGTAGCCACTCAAGGATATGGACTCTGCCACTATTTATTTTAGTATTTGTGTATTTCTTGACAATTTAATATGTATGAGACTTATTATTAGACTACTTTATTGGACTCCCACTTTTTGTGTGTCTCTGTGAAGATTTTGAATATTTTGACTTTATCTCCACTTTTCCCATACATACTTTGGTCTTTCTTGACCTATTTTGCAATGGGGTCCTTTATCAATTAGTTGACTTTTTAATAAGGAACAACAATATTTTTAAACAAACATTCAATTTTTTAAAGTTTAGAACATTTATACTTCTAAAATCATTAAATCTTAAAACTGCACTAGGGGTTGGTCACACCCTGATATGTGTGTACATGTTATATATGTGTTATATGTATATACATGTATTTATACAGAAAACCAAATTTTCCAAAGAAACATAGATTGTATTTGTACTACATGTTCTCAGTGTGTACATATATAACCAGAAGAATTAATTTTCCAAAGAAACAGTCTATATATGTATATATAATTTCACAGCATTACAAATTGTTCAATACCATATTTCTACATACAACTATAAGTACCACACCTTTCAGGTTTTATGCAGATGTACTTTGTTTCATTGTTCTCTACTTTAGTAATAAACACTTTAAGAACTATTCTCTTAAGGTTTGTTTCTTTGAATTGTCATCTTTTGCTTCTATTCCTTTGAAGTTTGTTTTATAAAATCAGCACTAACAAAAAAGAAGCCTTTTTTCTTATGCACCACAATACTCTGATATTGAATAAATCATGGCAGATGAAACTGCAGAAAGTTAAGGAGCAAGGCTAATAAGACAGAAATGGTGAAGGCATTAAATTATCAGTAGCTATAAGGAGCTGGGTGAGCTTCTTTTCTGACAGAGTAATTTGAGCCTAGGTATCCTGGCCTATAAGCTGCAGATGCATAGTTTATATGGTAATGAGGTGAACTGGAACAGTATTATCCCCAAATGAACAAGAAAATGGGGCAAAGAAGAGAAAAAGAAAACTTTACTTTCAGAATAGATTCATTTAATTTGAAATGCACATGTAATACAAAAGAAATAGCTATCCAAGGAGTTGGGTTCCTTTAAAGAAATAGGAGCTTGTATAGCCAGAGCTTAAGAAATCAAGGTTTGATAAGAAAGAAACCTGATGAACACTTAATAAGGTAAAGAAATGGAATATTCTCTGTTTCTCCAGTCTAGTCTCATTTTGCCAGGTTATCAGAGAACTCTGGTTTTGTGGGACTCTTATGGGAAAGATGAATACTTTTTTTTTTAATAATTGGATCCTTCTTGGATTTCTATGACAAAGAGAACTGAGTTTCAATGGATAAATGATGGACAGAAACAGCTGCACCCAAAGAAGGAACACTGGGAAACGAATGTGAACTATTTGCATTTTTGATTTTCTTCCCGAGTTATTTTTACCTTCTGAATCCAATTCTCCCTGTGCAACAGGAGAACTGTTTGGTTCTGCAAATATGTATTATATCTAGGATATACTGCAACATATTTAACATATATAGGACTGCTTGCCATCTTGGGGGGGGGAGTGAAGGGAGGGAGGGGAAAAAACGAAACATAAGCGAGTGCAAGGGATAATGTTGTAAAAAATTACCCTGGCATGGATTCTGTCAATACAAAGTTATTATTAAATAAAATAAAATTAAAAAAAAATAATTGGATCCTTCTGTTCCTTGGAGCTGATGGGGCAATTGAGAATAGAAGGAAATAGGAATGACCAGAAGCAAATGAAGCTATGTGGAATAGCAGAATGTGTATCTGATAAACTTCAGGAGGATAGGATTAGGTTTGAATCTTGCCTCTGATGCTTAATTGGTTTTGTGATAAGTAAGTCATTCAACTTCTCTTGGTTTCCCATAATACTTGAGAAGCTGCCTCAAAAATATGATGCTTAAATGAGATGCATGCTTAGCATTGTGAACCATATTATGAACACGAGCTATTATACATAGTTATCACTATATTATAACATGCCTGTATATTATATACATAGTTATTATTACATTATACATGCATATATAATATATACATGATATATCCTATTATATATAGAACAGCTAGATGGTGCCATAGTGCATAGAGAGCTGATTCTGGAGTCAGGAAATGTCATGTCTCAGTTTCTTCATCTGTAAAAGGGGGGGGGGGATAATAGCACTTACTTTCAAGGGTTGTTGTTAGGATCAAATAAGATAAGAATGGAAGTGTTTAGCACAGTGCCTGGCACATAATAAGCATATTAGTTATTACTAAAAGTGTTCCTGAGACAGATGAAAGTTCTGCAGTAATTATTGCATTAAATTTTTGCTGACTTCATGATTTGGGAAGGTTTCTCTAATGCTAGTAGCAAACAGGAACCATGCTGTTTATAGTTCACTTGCCATTTGCCTCCCCACTTATAAACAAATAAATTATTCTTTCCCCAGGTTTATATGAAAGAAACCACCCAGGCATTCATATATGATAAAACAACATTAAAATGTTTAGAAACTTTATATTTTCTGTTTAAAAGTTAATAAATATTTTATATAATAGAAATACTCTTTCAAAATGTAGTTGTATAGGAAACAGATTTGTAGTTGATCCTATTATAGCTATGCTAAGGGCACAGGCAGATTGATGATTAATGTACAGAACTTGTTATTGTATTTAAATATAAATACCCTAAATCAACAGTTGATGTAGATTCCTACTGAGTACAGGGATGTTTGTTTAAGACTAGAGTGGAAAATTACTTTCTGAACTTTTCTCTGCATACCTCTCAGCCATAACTCCCTTTCTCCTCTTTTCCTTCCTCCTTTCCTCCCTCCTTCCCTGCCTCCCTTCCTTTCTCCCTCCCTGCCTCCCTTCTTCCTTCCCTCTCTTCCTTCCTTCCTTCCTTCTTCCTTACCTTACCTTTTCCTCCTGTTTCTTTTCCCAGTCCCTAATTCTCATTTCTTTTCCTCTCTTTCCTTTTTATTCTCCTCCTTTTCCCTATCTTGTTCCCTATCCCTCCATCTCTCCATTTTTTCAACATTCTCTCTTTTCTCTCCTGACTTTTGCCACAAAGAAGGGAAAAGGAAGTCACTTACTGGTAATGAGTCTCTTCATACATCCTCAGCAACCAAGGATATAATGTCACCAAGACTGGACACTCAGTGTCACCAAGCTTATATTTGAGCATAGTAAGATATATGAGAGTTGTATTCTGGGGCCTTTGAGAAACCAGGACCAGCTCCCTATTATTATGAGACACCAAAATAGACTTTTTTTGGTGGGACCTTCTCATGAGTTTTTGAACCTAGAAAATACATCATGACTGTTTATTGAATCAAATCATTTGAGTAATGCGGAGCTCTCAGTCAACATCATATAAGATCATCGATTTCAGAGTTAAATAGAATCAGAGTTAAATCATCATCCAGTCTAAACCCCACATTATATTATTCAATTACTATTAACAGGATGTCAATAGATTCTTTCTTATTTTTAACCCTCATTTCTCTTAGAGTCTTGAAAGACTCCCAAGTATTTGTACCACGTATAAAATTTGGGAAAGAAGAGAATATAGTCTATATAACATTTTAAAATTATTTTTTAAAAAGAATTATATAAAGAAAGTAAACCTCCCAAACACTGTTAGTAGTCTTGAACTCAGACATTTTGACTTCTACTTGTCTATAAGTTTTTACTGACTTAAAAAAGCTATTAATATCCTGTTGGCTTATAATTTTTTAACTTCCTGAGAGACCCTAGCACAGTACTAGGCACAAAAATTCCTCAATAAATACTTGCTGAATTTAACTGAGATGAATGGTTAGCTTGATTCAGCCTATCATCACAAAATTAAGAGATAAGAGCTTTAAATTTATAAACTCTGAGATGTCACTATAATCCTAGTTCATACATTGTAATACTATTAGGACTTCCATGCAAGGATAATGAACACACTAAGATATTGTAGACTTAGCAAGATAGCTAACTACCAAGTACATACAAAGACAGCCGTACCAATTCCACAATTAAGGAGAATAAATTAATCCAGGAAGACTTCAAACTCCTGCTAATTCTTTTACTAAATACTGATTTAATGTTAGGTTACTCACTTGACTTTAAGTTATTTTGCCTTTATACATTTTTATTTCCTTATTTATAAGACAAGGGGAATGTACTGGATAATCTCCAGAGTCTTTTTCAGTTCTAGCAATTTATAATGGTATTAGTAATGTGCTAGTAAATGTTTAACAATCAGCTTTTCAAGGAGAAAAAAAATGTAGGCATGACATACTTTTAAGTTTAACATGGACTATTAATATTTTCTCTATCACTTTTTAAGTCTACACCATCAATAACCCAGCACACTCTTAGGTAATCTGCAGGAACAAATGCCCCTTTTAAGGAAAGAAGTAATAGTTCATCAAAAGCCAACAATAATTTAATTAAAGTTTTCTGTCTTTGGGATGAGAGGAATACACTTTTTATTGGGAAGAAAAATATTTTGGGGTAAAGGTGCCAAAACAAATGAAAGAGACAAGGAGAGGAAGGGGAAATTGCAGTTAAATCTTCAACAAATTCAACGAAGTCATTCAAACATGAGCAAAAACAGGAGTTGGAGTAGGCATAGCAGCCAAAATATGTCTTTATTTGGAAAGGCACTGAATGAAACAAATTGCTTACCTTAGAAGTAAATATAACTATTTGGAATGATGTGTTCTAGACCAACACTAGAAAAGTACTCAGTAATGGTAAAATCAAACCTCAAAGAAGGAAATACAATATACTGAAAAAAATAGGATAAGTAAGAAACAACCTTCTACAATAACAAAGGATAATTATGGGTAATTGGAGGTATATTCTAAAACAATTCGAGGAAAACAGAAAATCTTTGCCACTATACCAGGAATACAGAATAAAGCTTGCCACCTCTGCCTCTCCCTTTTTCAGCACTGCCAACTGCAACCTTAAAGATAATTAATTACAAGCTGACAAATGCCAAAACAAATGTCAAAAGACCTTTCTTTCCATTAATCCAACCGATAATGAAGGCTAGGGAAATTTCTGAGTTAAGTCAGCTCGACAGCTGCCTGAAAATTAGCCAACTGGTATAGCCCTGATGAAAATGCTATTAATGTGTTGATTAGCACCCAAGTATGTTGGTCTATAGTGGTTTCACAAAAGAATATTAAGAGTTCCTCTAAGGAAGAAGTTGGTGGAAACAGTAAACTGAGAAAGTTTTTGTAATCAATGGATCTGATAAAGGTCTAAGATTCAAGATGTGTAACATAAATATGTAAGAATAAAAAAATTGCTCCAAAATTGGCCAAATCATTGTCTCCAAAAAGAAATAAACTTTGCTTATCCTTTGACCCAGAAATAGCAATACCAGGTATATACCCCACCAAAAGTCGAATTCAGAGGGAAAGGACCCACATATACATAATATAAATAGCCACACTTTCTTGGTAGCAAAAATGAGAAACAAAATGGGTGCTTATCATGTGGGAATATCTGAATAAAGTATGCTTGTTAATATAGTGCAATACAGTTCATCCTAAGAAATGATGAAAGGAATGATTTCCAAGTTTCTGGAGAGATTTGAATGATTTGATGCAATGTGAAATGAATGGAACCAGAATAAACAATGACCATAATAATTTAAAGGAAAATAATTTTGAAAGGTAACAAAACTCTGATCAATGCAGTTATCATTCATGATCTCAAAGAACTGATGACAACTTCTTGGCAGAAATGAAGTAACTGGTAGGAGAGTCAAATGAGAAATTTACTTTTAAATATGACCAATACATTGGCTTCTTTTTTCCTTGATCACTCTAACGTAATTCAAAAAAAGTGTTTCCAGTTGAGCAGGAAACAATAAATTAATGGGTAATGAAACAAATACACAAAAAATAACATCATTAAAATATTGTGGTTTTATATCCTCAGGACCTTCCCCTCAATCAATATTGGCAAGATAAGTATGATTTACGGAACTTAAATGCTTTGCAGAAATCCCTAGCCAGGGTTAAGATTGGAAACCAAATATTTAAGTAGCCGTAAATTTAGCTCTTATGAAAGTCAAAAATATGAAAGAAATGCATTTTAGTGTGGCTGAAAAATAATACAATTCATGTATAGAGAAGGTCTAGCCTTTGACAGCTATGTTGGTATTGATAAGTTTCAAATCATATGGTCACATATTCTTCCATTTTTTAAGCTCTACTAGATGTTGTCTGTTCTTGACTTAGGTCATTTACCATATCCTACTAGCTATTATAATTATTTTTATGTTTCTCTTCACTGGTAGATTACAACCTCCTTGAGGGCAGATGAACTATTATTTCTATTTTATATAACCTATACAATTTAGCACAAGGCTTCCACATTCAGTTTAATTCAACAAACATTGAGCTTTACTTTATTACTTTTATTTGTATTATTATTTTTCTGCATGTAATGCACCCTAGTAGATGCTACAAATACAAAGAAAAAATGAAACAGAATTTGATCACAAGGAACTTACATTCTATCGAGATATAGCATGTGTAAATAAATGCAAAGATGAGCATAAAGGAGGACAAGGGAGAATTCAAACAAAAGGGGTTTGGAAAAATTTCAGGAAAAGAAGAATACTTGCAAATGGAGACATCAAGAAAGATTTCTTTGAGGAGATATTGGGAACAGAACTGAGTTCTGGAGAAAGATTGTTGTTGTTGTTCAGTTGTATAGTTGTGTCCAACTTTTCATGATTCCATGGACCATTGCATACCACGGCTATCCATTGGTTTTCTTGGCAAAGATACTGTCGTAGTTTGCCATTTCCTTTTCCATATTATTTTACAGGTAAAGAAACTGAGGCAAGCAGGATTAAGTGATTTGCCCAGAGTCACACAACTATTGAATCCATATTTGAATTCAGGTCTTCCTGATACCAGGCTTAGCAGTTAATCCACTGAGCCATCTAGTTGCCCTGGAAAAAGTAAAAAGTCTTAAATATAAAGATAAGGAGAGAGTATGTTTCATGTATGGGAAATGATTACTGCAAAAGTACAAAGGTGAAATGGAACATTGAGTTCAGAGAACAGCCAGTAGCTCAAATTGTTTGGAAAGCAGAGTACATGAAGGGAGATGATGTGAAATGTATCTGGAAATAGAAGTTCTACAAATATTTGGTTTAGAAGCTTACACTGATTTCCAATCCCTGAGCATCCCTACTGTGAGGATCAAGATGGTATCCTGGGAAATGACAATTTCAATCTAGAAGTTCTTTTTGTCCTTTGTCCTATTCAGTTGTGGGAGAAAGAAGGGAAGGGGAGCAGAGGAGTAATTTGGGATTTAAGCATTTTTTTCCTTTGTTCCCTCATCCATAATTCATCCTAGAAACATAACTCTGCCTTGAGAACATAGAATGTCATTTGCATACTATGTTCCATTTTTAGGTAGAAGGGAAATTCTAGTTCAGATCATTTGGGGTAGATAAAGAGATACTGTCACCATGTTTTTAATGTTTATGCTTTATGTTATTTGGTAAGCAATTTTTACTATCCTTTTTATTATGAAGTGAAAGATTTGTTTCCACCACTCATTCCACCAGACAGTTCCCTGGTTCATCAGAATACATGAAACTGTAACAGAAGTCATCAGGCATTTTTCCTTGTATGAATTTTTCCAGACTTCTGAAAGTCACATGATCAAACATGGTACCTTAGTAAGACTTCTGATGTACTTTAAGATCTACCTAAATATCACTGATCCTATTTTCTGAAAATGATGCTCTAATTTAAATCTGCTTTATTTTTGGAAGAAAGAAAACTACATT